>NC_029791.2:39089437-39128145 GCF_000816755.2 Arachis ipaensis
GTCCTATCCTAGTTATCCTTATCAATTGTGATGAGAATTGGATTTTTCTCCCACTTTGTTAACCTCTAACTATGAAGGTAAGTTAAGTGGATGAATTAATTCTTGAAGAATTCCAATTCTCAATCAACAATGAGTTTGATAACTCAAGAGTCACCAATTATTTAACCAAAGCCAAAAGGGAAATATATTAAATTAAAAGCAAAACAATCTTAAATCTGAAATACCTCAAATAATATTAATTAAGAAAATCATAACATGAATGTAGCATAATCCAAATAGGCAACATAACTAATATAAGCATTAAAGTATCTGAAAGTAAGAGATAAATATAAAGTAAAAGAACATTGAACCTGGGATTGAGAGTCACTCCTAAAACTAAGAGAAGTCTTAAATCCTAATCCTAAGAGAGAGGAGAGAACCTCTCTCTCTAAAAACTACATCTACTCCTAAAATTGTGAATATGAAAGCCCATTTATGAATGGATGTATTCTCCCACTTTATAGCCTCTAATCTGTGTTTTCTGGGCCGAGAACTGGGTCAGAAACAACCCAGAATTCGCTAGTTGCGAATTCAAACATGCTGAATTTCCGTCACTGCGATGCGTCCGCATGGAGCACGCGGTCGCATCACCTATCGTCAGAGAAACTATGGCTTATTATATTTCAAATCGAAGCCCCGGACGTTAGCTTTCCAACGCAACTAGAACCGCGTCGTTTGGACCTCTGTAGCTAAAGTTATAGCTGTTTGAGTGCGAAGAGGTCAGGCTGGACAGCTTAGCAATTTCTCCAGCTTCTTGTATTCCTTCCACTTTTGCATGCTTCCTTTCCATCCTCTGAGCCATTCCTGCCCTGTAATCTCTGAAATCACTTAACACACATATCAAGGTATCTAATGGTGATAAGAGAGGATTAATATTAGAAATTATAAGTCCAAAGAAGCATGTTTTCAATCAAAGCACATAATTAGGAAGGCAAATGTAAAACCATGCAAATAGTATGAATTAGTGGGTAAGGAGTTGATAAAAACCACTCAAATGAGCACAAGATAAACCATGAAATAGAGGTTTATCAACCTCCCCACACTTAAACAATAGCATGTCCTCATGCTAAGCTCAAGAGAAGCTAAAAAGATGAAGAGGAATGGTAGAATGTATGAAATGCAACCTATCTATATGAATGCAACTATATGCAAAATGTTTCTACCTACTTGGTTAAAAGTAAATAAATTCTCCAAGACAAATATAAATCAGATTCCACTAATTCAAATCATACAAAATAAGGTACAAGTAAACTTGTAAGAAGATAGCTCATGAAAGCAGGGAACATAGAATTTAGCACTGAACCCTTACTGGTAGCGTATATCACTCTAACTCTCAAGTGTCTAGGGTCAATCACTCTACTCTTCTCTAATCATGCTTTCTAAACCTTGTTCTTCATCTAACCAATCAACAAATATTTAATGTACCAATGCAAACATCATGAGGTCTTTTCAAGGTTGTAATGGGGTTGAGGTAAAGGTAAGGATATATGTATGGCCAAGTGAGCTATAATATGAATCTTTAATTAACCTAAGCTGTCACCTAATATACTCTATATACTTTTAAATTCATGCCTAGCTATCCATAATTCCCACTTTTGTATAATTCTCATACTCATTTACCAAATTTTCTTTAATTTTTATCACATGTGCATTGATCTTTTATTAAACTTAATATTGGGGTAATTTTGTCCCCTTATATATATATATATATTTTTTTTTTCTTTTTTTTCTCTCTCTTTTTTTTGAATCATAAAAGCAAACATAACTTATTAATGCACATGGATTCTCCATTATTTTTCTATTTTGATTTTTCATGAGTAGGTTCCCAAATTCCCAATATTCAAATAAATTAGAAACATGATACATTCCCTTATTAACCCATGTTCCCACAGTTTCCCCACACTTAATTGTTACACAATCCCTATCTTAAGTTAACCAAATATTCAATTGGGATATTTAATTATTTTTCTGCTTAAGGCTAGTGATGTGGTAAAATACAGAATAAATGGGATTAAAAGGCTCAAGGTGGCTGATAAGGGTGATTTAAAGGGTAGGCTTATTTGGGATAAGTGAGCTAAAATCAAATAATGGCCTCAATCATATGCAAGCATGTAAATATACTAAATATTGGACATATAGACTGGAACAAAGTAAAGATTGCAATTATAGAGAAGAAAACACACAAGGATAAAATATTTATGGTTAAATAATGTAACCATATAAATAAGCTCAAAATCTCACAGGTTGTGTGTTCTTTTGCTCAAAAACCATGTTCCAAATACAACTTCAAACAAGTTTTAACATAAAAAATTTTTTCAATTTAAATTAGTGAAATTTTTCAAAGATAGGGTCTTAAAAGAATTTTATTACTTTAACCAAGTAGTAACTAAATGCATAAAATCAAACAAATATGCAAATGCAACAACTAATTTAACAAAGAAAATTAAACATTGGTGTTGAAATAGAAAGGTACTAACCCATGGAGATCGGTATCGACCTCCCCACACTTAGATATTGCACCGTCCTCGGTGCATGCTAAGATGTGCAAGTGGACGGGTGGCTTCAACTGATGCTTTTCTCTATAGATTGTGCAGATTGACTTGCCTGTTTCCCCATGTAAACGTCTTCCGGTTCTCTTCCGGGTGGCCATCCTGAAAGAAAAAAGGAAGAAGAGTAACCCAGAAATAAAGATAGGAAAATAAATACAGTATGGGTGGGTTAATGCCAAATAATAAGGGTCTCAATTACATGGTAGCTACAACATGCAAGTGAGAAAACAATAGAAGCCATGGCATGCCAGTGGTACAAAATGTACAACAATGGGGAAGAGAGTGGGGAAGGAGAGATAATATAAATTCATGTCAATGCAAAAGTAATACAGATATAAAAGATTGGCATTGATATAAATAATATTACTCAATCAGAAATAAACAAGTCATTAAGCACCAAGAAAATACCAGAAAAGATGTAACAGTTGAATAAGAACATTTGAACACCAATGGTAAAATAATAAATTTAGAAAAATAAAAATATGCAATGAATGAAAGTATGCAAATAAATAAAATAAAATAAAAGATAAGAAGAATGAGAAGGAAAAGAAATAAAGTAAGAAAGAAAGAAGAAAGAAGAAAAGATAGAAGAAATTAGGATTAGAGAAGAAAAGATAAGAAAATTGGCACTAATCTGGATAGGTTGTGTGACGCTGGCGACGCGGTCGCGTGGGTGACGCGGTTGCGTGGTGCGCAATAAGGTCAGGCGACGCGGACGCGTGGGGCACGCGATCGCGTGACTTGATTTGTGGTAGTGGCGCGAGTGCAGCCTCGCGGTCGCACAACTCTCTGTTCGAAACTTGGTATTGCCAAAATCCAGGGTGACGCGGTCGCGTGGTCGACGCGATCGCGTGAGTGGCCATCATGGGGATATGACGCGGACGCGTGAGCCATGCGTCCGCGTGGTAAGGCATGTGCGGTCAGCACCAGTCCAGCATCACTCTCGCACAACTTTCGGTCGTGCACCCTTCGTACATCGATTTCCAGGTCACGCGGCCGCGTGAGTGACGCGGTCATGTGGGAGCCATTTTTCCCACATGACGCGGTCACATGGATCAATTTGTGCCATTAGCGTGCCTCCAGCCATGCTTTCGCGTGACTCTCTGTTCACCCTCATTTTCTTCCAAACGCACATACGACGCGGACGCGTCGGCGACGTTGTCGCGTCGCGTGCGAAAATCCTCTTTTTTTTTTTAGATCTGAAAAAATGCAGAATGTAGTGTTAACATGAATGTGATGCAAAACTCCAGGTTCAACATAATAAAATAAAATAAAACTCAAAAAAAAATAAAACTAAATAAAAATGAAAAAGGAACGATTATACCATGGTGGGTTGTCTCCCACCTAGCACTTTTAGTTAGAGTCCTTAAGTTGGACATTTGGTGAGCTCCCTATTATGGTGGCTTATGCTTGTATTCATCCAGGAATCTCCACCAATGTTTGTAATTCCAGTATCCTCCGGGATCCCAAACAAGGCACGTGAAGCCTTTGAGCAGCTTCAAACAGATTCTTAGGCTCCCGGGGTGTTAGATGTCAGAACAGATTCCAGGATCCCAAACTTCGCTTTTACACTTGTCTTTGTGTTGATCATCATGATTCCATCCGGGTAGCAAGCAATCTAAATTCTCACTAAAGCGGCCAAACAACTTTCTAGACCCATTCAGTTGAGCTCTACACCAACCTTTACGTTTAAACTTTGAGCACACAACCATGTTGAACCTTGCTTGACAATTCCAACCACTAACCATCTTCCTCTTACTCTTAATGCCACAAAGAGCTCTAAGTTGACCATCCGTCTCTAGTAGCCCATATTCAAGTGGAATTAGAAAGCTGAGGGATATGAATTTTACCCACTTGAATGTTGTGAAGGATGATGGTAACTTAGGGGGAGGGGTCTCCAATAACTTTGGCAAGGTAATTTCAAGCTCCACTCCCTTGTGCTCTTTGACAACTTCCACCTCTTTGAAAGCTTCTTCAATTTCAACCTCTTCCTCTTGGTAGCTTTCTTCCAATTCAATCTCTTCTTCATTACTTACCAAGGGCATGAGAGGCTGTGCTTTTTCTTCTTTACTCTCCATCTCTTGACCAACCTCGTCCAAGTCTTCAACTATGATATGCCCTGGAGGTTGTACACCCTCCTTAACATCAAATGCAACTGTCTTAGAAGGAGGTTCTATGTCTTGACTTTTCCATGGAGGTTCAGCATCTCCTAAGTCTTCAACCACTTCTTCCTCTGCAACTATTATGGCTTCCTCCACTTGTTCCAATACAAAGCCATGTTCCTCATTGTCCACCGAAGTTTCTAGTGTCTCCTTCATGCTTTGCTCTTCTTTTGATTCTCTACATGTAGTCATGGGAGTTCCTTGAGTGTTCAGATATTGGGAAGCTATTTTATTCACTAACTCGCCAAAGCTGGCCGCGAAATTTTGCACACTCTTATTCATCCTTTCTTGCCTTTGAAGAATAACACGAAGTCTGTCATCCATTGGAGGTTGGGGTGGATATGAGGATTCATTGGTTGGGAGAGAGGGTTCATAATAGGAAGGTGGTTTATCTTGATAATGATATGGAGATGGTGAATATTGAGGTGGTGGTTCATGAGAGTAGTTGTGTTGGAAAGGTGGTGGTTCTGTGTATGGTTCATTTGGCTCATAAGGTAGTTGGTATGGTGGATACGGGTTAGGGTCATATGGAGGTAAATGGTTGTAGGTGGCTTGTGAGTATGGCAGTTCAAAGCTGTGTTGAGGAGAGGGTTTATAGGCATATGGTGGTGGTTGTTGATAGTCCATTGGAGGTGGTTGTTGCCATGAGGGTTGATCAAATCCTTGTGGCTCCTCCCATCTTTGATTGTTCCAACCTTGATGCCTGTTCTCATTGTAATTTCTTCTTCCTGCAACATAATTGTAACTAGACTCATAGCCAAAGGGGTGAGAGTTCATAGTAGCAAATAAAAATTAAAAATAAAAACAATTTTAAAATAAAAGGTTATTTAAATTTTGAATTTGAAAATTAAATTTTGAAATTTGAATTTTAAATTTTTTGAATTTTGAATTTTTGAAATTTGAATTTTGAAAATTTTTAAATTTGAATTTTGAAATTTGATTTTTGAAATAAGATAAGATAAAATAAAAATTTTAAAATAAAAACCAATAACCTCTTAACTTAAGAAAAAAGCAAAAATAAAAACAAATAAACAAGCAAAAATAAAATATTTACAATAACCAATAATAAGGCACACGTTTGCAATTCCCCGGCAACGGCGCCATTTTGACGTTAGGATTTTTGCCAGTAAAGAATTTCATAAAAACAGTCGCGTTGTAGATATAGTCTCTAAACCGACAGAAATCCCTTCGTACAAACGTTTTGGTTGTCACAAGTAACAAACCCCTTTAAAATTGAAAACCGAGTATTTAAACCTCGGGTCGTCTTCTCAAGGAACTGCAGGGAAGTATGTTCTTATTATTGGTTATGGAGATTGTAAATTCGGGGTTTTAAGAATGAGGAACAAATATGACAAATGATTTAAATAGCAATTAAAATAAATAAATACTGTAAAGCAAACTTTTGGCAAGGTATGAGAAATTAGAAGTCCAAATTAGTTACCCTTCTCAACAGTAAAGAAGATTGAATCTTAATTCCACTTAGTTAACCTTTACTAAAGCAAAGAAAAGTCAAGGGATTAATTAGTTTGATCTTCGAATCCTATTTATTTCCTAAGAAAAGATTGGGATTATTGAAGTTCAATTCAATTGGCAAGATAACAATTATCAATTATGCTGTTGAATTGGATAACTCCTGAGTTACTGATTTCTTAACCAAAACCAAAAGGGAAAAAGTAAATCTACTGGAATAAAAATGCCTTTAGATGGGAAGCAATAATCATGTAAATAAAAGAAAGCAATAATAACTGAAATACCTCAAATAATATTAATTCAAAGAAAATCATAACATGAATGTAGCATAATCCAAATAGGCAACATAACTAATATAAGCATTAAAGTATCTGAAAGTAAGAGATAAATATAAAGTAAAAGAACATTGAACCTGGGATTGAGAGTCACTCCTAAAACTAAAAGAAGTCCTAAATCCTAATCCTAAGAGAGAGGAGAGAACCTCTCTCTCTAAAAACTACATCTACTCCTAAAATTGTGAATATGAAAGCCTGTTTATGAATGGATGCATTTCCCCACTTTATAGCCTCTAATCTGTGTTTTCTGGGCCAAGAACTGGGTCAGAAACAACACATAATTCGTTAGTTGTGAATTCAAACATGCTGAATTTCCGTCACTATGAAGCGTCCACATGGAGCACACGATCACGTCGAAGCCTCGGACGTTAGCTTTCCAACGCAACTGGAACTGCGTCGTTTGGACCTCTGTAGCTAAAGTTATAGCCGTTTGAGTGCGAAGAGGTCAGGCTGGACAGCTTAGCAATTTCTCCAGCTTTTTGTATTCCTTCCACTTTTGCATGCTTCCTTTCCATCCTCTGAGCCATTCCTGTTGTGTAATCTCTGAAATCACTTAACACACATATCAAGGCATCTAATGGTGATAAGAGAGGATTAATATTAGAAATTATAAGTCCAAAGAAACATGTTTTCAATCAAAGCACATAATTAGGAAGGCAAATGTAAAACCATGCAAATAGTATGAATAAGTGGGTAAAGAGTTCATAAAAACCACTCAAATGAGCACAAGATAAACCATGAAATAGAGGTTTATCACTGCCCCAAAGTTAGGCGACGCGAATGCGTGAATGACGCGCCCGCGTCGCATCTGCGAATTGCAATCTGCGCGAACGCGTGGATGACACCTCCGCGTCACTTTCCCGCGACCTGAACGTAACAGAAATCGCAGGGGAAGATTTCTGGGCTGTTTTTGACCCAGTTTTCAGCCCAGAACATACATATTAGAGGCTATAAAGTGGGAGAATGCATCCATTCATAATCATGCTTTTCATAATTCACTTTTCATAATTTAGATGTAGTTTTTAGAGAGAGAAGTTCTCTCCTCTCTCTTAGGATTAGGATTAGGATTAGGATTTAGGATTTCATCTTCTGCAATCACAGGTTCAATGTTTTTTTTATTTATTTTTCTAATTTAATTTATGAATATCCATGTTAGATTTGATTTCTTTTGTGAATGGAATTCGAGGTATTTTCAGATTTAATTTTGCTTTGCTTTATTTATATGAATGCTTTTAATTTAATTTAGATATTTTCCCTTTCGGCTTGGGTTAAATAATTAGTGACTCTTGAGTTATCAAACTCATTGTTGACTAAAAATTGGAATTCTTCAAGAATTAATTCGAGTTCTGATAAGCGGATAATTTATACGCTTTTTGGCATTGTTTTTACATAGTTTTCAGTATAATATAGTTAGTTTTTAGTATATTTTTATTAGTTTTTAATTAAAATTCATATTTCTGGACTTTAATATGAGTTTATGTATTTTTCTGTGATATCAGGTATTTTCTGGCTGAAATTGAGGGACTTGAGCAAAAATCAGATTCAAAGGTTGAAGATGGACTGCAGATGCTGTTGGATTCTGACCTCACTGCACTCAAAGTGGATTTTCGGGAGCTACAGAACTCCAAATGGCACGATCTCAATTGCGTTGGAAAGTAGACATCCAGAGCTTTCCAGCAATATATAATAGTTCATACTTTGAATAAGGATAGACGACATAAACTGGCATTCAACGCCAGTTCCATGCTGCATTCTGGAGTCAAACGCCAGAAACATGTTGCAAAGTCGAGTTCAACGCCAGAAACAGGCTACAAACTGGCATTCAACTCCAAGAGAAGCCTCTACACGTGTAAAGCTCAATGCTCAGCCCAAGCACACACCAAGTGGGTCCCGGAAGTGGATTTCTGCATCATTTACTCATTTCTGTAGACCCTAGTAACTAGTTTAGTATAAATAGGACTTTTTACTATCCTTGGAATCATCTTTGGATCATCTTTGATTAGTTTTATGCTATCTTAGACTATTGTGAGGGCTGGCCATTTGGCCATGCCTGAACATTTATCACTTGTATATTTTCAACGGTAGAGTTTCTACACACCATAGATTAAGGTGTGGAGCTCTGCTGTTCCTCAAAGATTAGTGCAAAGTACTACTGTTTTTCTATTCAATTCAACTTATTCCGCTTCTAAGATATTCATTCGCACTTCAATATGATGGATGTGATGATGGTGACAGTCATCATCATTCTCAAATTATGAGCGCGTGTCTGACAACCACTTCCGTTCTACCTTAGATTGAATGGATATCTCTTGGATATCTAATACAGGGGACCGAGTCCGAGTTATTAGTGTCTTCGTGGTATAAGTTAGAACCCATGGACGGCCATTCTTGAGAATCTGGAAAGTCTAAACCTTGTCTGTGGTATTCCGAGTAGGATTCAGGGATTGAATGACTGTGATGAGCTTCAAACTCGCGAGTGCTGGGCGTAGTGACAGACGCAAAAGGATCAATGGATCCTATTCCAGTATGATCGAGAACCGACAGATGATTAGCCATGCAATGACAGCGCATTGGACCATTTTCACTGGGAGGACAGGTGGCCATTGACAACGGTGATGCCTAACATACAGCTTGCCATGGAAAGGAGTAAGAAGGATTGGATGAAGACAGCAGGAAAGCAGAGGTTCAGAGGGACGAAAGCATCTCTATATGCTTATCTGAAATTCTCACCAGTGAATTACATAAGTACCACTATCCTATTTTATATTTTATTTGTCTTTTACTTATCAATTCATAAAATCAGTTGAATCCGCCTGACTGAGATTTACAAGGTGACCATAACTTGCTTCAAGCCGACAATCTCAGTGGGATCGAACCTTACTCACCTAAGATTTATTACTTGGACGACCCAGTGCACTGGCTGGTTAGTTGTACGAAGTTGTGAAATAGAATTAAGAACATGAACGTGCGTATTGAGTTTTTAGCGCCGTTACCAAGGATGAAATGATCACGATTTTGCATACCAAGTTTTTGGCGCCGTTGCCGAGGATTGTTCGAGTTTGGACAACTGACGGTTCATCTTGTTGCTCAGATTAGGTAATTTTATTTTAATTTTAAAGTTTTTGTTCTTTTTATTTTCGAAGAATATATTCAAAAGAAAAAAATTTATTTTCAAAAATATATTTTTCTTCAGAATTTTTAAGAATGAATTCTAGTGTTTCATGATGATTTGTTGAATCCTGGCTGCCTGTAAAGCCATGTCTAAATTCTTTTTGACTGAGGCTTCAACTAATCATTTCAATGCATGTAATGTCCGGCTGAAGTTTGGCTGGCCATTGGCCATGTCTAGTGTTTTGGACCGGAGCTTTCACTGAAAGCTTGGCTGGCTAGTGAGCCATGTCGAATTCCTAGACTGGAGCTTTAGACTAATATTGCAAGATTCTTGGAATTCCTATTAAAAATTTTGAAATCCTTATTTTTATTTTTCAAAATAATTTTTGAAAAAAAACAAAAATTTTATAAAATCATAAAACCAAAAATAATTTTGTATTTCTTATTTGAGTCTAGTGTCAATTTTTAAGTTTGGTGTCAATTGCATCTTTTTAATTTTTCTTGAAAATTTTCGAAAAATTCATGCATGGTGTTCTTCATGATCTTCAAGTTGTTCTTGATAAGTCTTCTTGTTTGATCTTTAAAATTTATTGTTTTGTATATTTTCTTGTTTTTCATATGTATTCTTGAATTCTTAGTGTCTAAATATTAAAAATTTCTAAGTTTGGTGTCTTGCATGTTTTTCTTTTCTTAAAATTTTTTTCAAAAATAAGTTCTTGGTGTTCATCTTGACATTCAAAGTATTCTTGGTGTTCATCTTGACATTCATAGTGTTCTTGCATGCATTATGTGTTTTGATCCAAAATTTTCATGCATTGAGTCTTTTTGATATTTTTCTCTCTCATCATTAAAAATTCAAAAATAAAAAAAATATTTTTCCCTTTTTCTCTCATAAATTTCAAAAAATTGAGTTGACTTTTTCAAAAATCTTTAAAATCTAGTTGTTTCTTATGAGTCAAATCAAATTTTCAATCTAAAAATTCTATCTTTTTCAAATCTTTTTCAAAAATCAAATCTTTTTCACTTTTTCTTTTATATTTTCGAAAATTTCCATTTGATTCTCAAAAATCTTTTTCTTATCTTGTTTCATAATTTCAAAATATTTACTAATAATTAATGTGATTGATTCAAAATTTTTAAGTTTGTTACTTGCCTATTAAGAAAGGTTCAATCTTTAAACTTTAGAATCATATCTTTTTAGTTTCTTGTTAGTCAAGTAATCAACTTCGATTTTCAAAATCAAATCTTTTTGAATTTCTTTCTCAAATCTTTTTCAAATAAAGTTTCAATCATATCTCTTTCAGAAACAAATTTCAAATCTCTTTTAATCAATCATATCTTTTTGTTTCAATCATATCTTTTTCAAAACTACCTAACTAACTCTCTCTTTCTAATTTTCGAAAATCCCTTCCCTCTTTTTCAAAATTCTTTCTTTTTATTAACTAATTGTTTTAATTTTTAATTTAATTCAATTTCAATTTTAATTTTCGAATTTTCGATTTAATTTTAAAATATTCTTATTTTATTTTATTAAATTTTCGAATTCTTCTCTCATCTCTAATCTCCCTCTATTTATTTATTCATCCATTAACACTTCTATCCTCACCCTTGTGTTTGGATTCTCATCTCTTCCTTCTTCTATTCTTACTTTCTTCTACTAACATAAAGGAATCTCTATACTGTGACATAGAGGATTCCATATTTTCTTTTCTGTCTTCTTCTTTTCATATGAGCAGGAACAAGGATAAGAACATTCTTGTTGAGGCTGATCCAGAACCTGAAAGGACTCTGAAGAGGAAGCTAAGGGAAGCTAAAGCACAACTCTCTGGAGAAAATCTGACATAAATTTTCGAAAAAGAAGGAGACATGGTCGAAAATAATAACAATGCAAGGAAGATGCTTGGTGACTTTACTGCACCAAATTCCAATTTACATGGAAGAAGCATCTCAATCCCTACCATTGGAGCAAACAATTTTGAGCTTAAGCCTCAATTAGTTTCTCTGATGCAACAGAATTACAAGTTTCATGGACTTCCATCAGAAGATCCTTTTTAGTTCTTAACTGAATTCTTGCAAATCTGTGATACTGTTAAGACCAATGGGGTTGATCCCGAGGTCTACAGGCTTATGCTTTTCCCATTTGCTGTAAGAGACAGAGCTAGAATATGGTTGGACTCTCAACCTAAGGATAGCCTGAACTCTTGGGATAAGCTGGTCACGACTTTCTTAGCCAAGTTCTTTCCTCCTCAAAAGCTTAGTAAGCTTAGAGTGGATGTTCAAACCTTCAAACAGAAAGAAGGTGAATCCCTCTATGAAGCTTGGGAGAGATACAAGGAACTGACCAAAAATTATCCTTCTGATATGCTTTCAGAATGGACCATCCTGGATATATTTTATGATGGTCTGTCTGAGCTATCAAAGATGTCACTGGACTATTCTGCAGGTGGATCCATTCACCTAAAGAAAATGCCTGCAGAAGCTCAAGAACTCATTGACATGGTTGCTAATAACCAGTTCATGTACACTTCTGAGAGGAATCCTGTAAGTAATGGGACGCCTCAGAAGAAGGGAGTTCTTGAAATTGATACTCTGAATGCCATATTGGCTCAGAACAAAATATTGACTCAGCAAGTCAATATGATTTCTCAGAGTCTGAATGGAATGCAAGCTGCATCCAACAGTACTCAAGAGGCACCTTCTGAGGAAGAAGCTTATGATCCTGAGAACCCTGCAATAGCAGAGGTGAATTATATGGGTGAACCCTATGGAAACACCTATAATCCCTCATGAAGAAATCATCCAAATCTCTCATGGAAGGATCAACAAAAGCCTCAACAAGGCTTTAATAATGGTGGAAGAAACAGGTTTAGCAATAGCAAACCTTTTCGATCATCCACTCAGCAAAAGACAGAGAGTTCTGAGCAGACCCCATTTAGCTTGGCAAACATAGTCTCTGATCTATCTAAGGCCACTCTAAGTTTCATGAATGAAACAAGGTCCTCCATTAGAAATTTGGAAGCACAAGTGGGCCAGCTGAGTAAAAGAATCACTGAAACCCCTCCTAGTACTCTCCCAAGCAATACAGAAGAAAATCCAAAAGGAGGGTGCAAGGCCATTGAATTGATTACCATGGCCGAACCTACAAGGAAGGGAGAGGACGTGAACCCCAGTGAGGAAGACCTCCTGGGATGTCCAATGATCAACAAGGAGTTTTCCTCTGAGGAACCAAAGGAATCTGAGACTCATCTAGAGACCATAGAAATTCCATTGAACCTCCTTATGCCATTCATGAGCTCTGATGAGTATTCTTCTTCTGAAGAGAATGAAGATGTTACTGAAGAGCAAGTTGCCAAGTACCTTGGTGCAATTATGAAGCTAAATGCCAAATTATTTGGTAATGAGACTTGGGAAGATAAACCTCCCTTGCTCACCAATGAACTGAGTGATCTGGATCAACTGAGATTGCCTCAGAAGAAACAGGATCCTGGAAAGTTCTTAATACCTTGTACCATAGGCACCATGACCTTTGAAAAGGCTCTATGTGAACTTAGGTCAGGGATAAACCTCATGCCACTCTCTGTAATAGAGAAACTGGGAATCTTTGAGGTGCAAGCTGCCAGAATCTCATTAGAGATGGCAGACAACTCAAGAAAATAGGCTTATGGACAAGTAGAGGACGTGTTAGTAAAGGTTGAAGGCCTTTACATCCCTGCTGATTTCATAATACTAGACACTGGGAAGGATGAGGATGAATCCATCATCCTTGGAAGACCCTTCCTAGCCACAGCAAGAGCTGTGATTGATGTGGACAGAGGAGAGTTGGTCCTCCAACTGAATGAGGACAACCTTGTGTTTCAAACTCAAGGATCTCCTTCTGTAACCATGGAGAGGAAGCATGAAAAGCTTTTCTCACTACAGAGTCAACCAAAGCCCCCACAGTCAAGCTCTAAGTTTGGTGTTGGGAGGCCACAACCAAACTCTAAGTTTGGTGTTGAACCCCCACATTCAAACTCTAAGTTTGGTGTTGAGAGGTTCCAACCTTGCTCTGATTATCTGTGAGGCTCCATAAGAGCTCACTGTCAAGCTGTTGACATTAAAGAAGCGCTTGTTGGGAGGCAACCCAATGTTATCTAATTATATTTATTTATTTTCTATTGTTATTTTATGTTTTCTTTAGGTTGATGATCATGTGAAGTCACAAAAACTACTAAAAAATCAAAAATAGAATGAAAAACAACATTGAAAATAGCACACCCTGGAGGAGAGCGGTCTGGCATTTAAACGCCAGAAATAAGCATCTATCTAGCGTTTAACGCCAGAAACAAGCATCTGCCTGGCGTTAAACGCCAGAAACAGGCTACATTTGGGCGTTTAACGCCAAAAACAGGCAGCAATCTGGCGTTAAACGCCAGGATTGCACAGCAAGGGCGTTTTACACGCCTAATTGGAGCAGAAATGTTAAGTCCTTGGCCCTACTGGATCTGTGGACCCTACAGGATCCCTACCACTTCTTCTCTCATCTTCACACCTTTTCATAACATTCTTCCTCAATTAACCTCCACCAATCACCTCCATTACTCCTCCAAAACCATCATACAACCCACCTACACCCACCCACTTAAATTCAAACCATCACTCCTTCCTTTTCACACATCATAAACACCTAAAGCCCCTTGACCAAACCATTCACACACATCCATCTCCTCCATTTTCTTCTTCTTCTACTCACTTCTTTCTTCTTTTGCTTGGGGACGAGCAAATCTTCTAAGTTTGGTGTGGTAAAAGCATTGCTTTTTGTTTTTCATAACCATCTAGGGCACCTAAGGCTAGAGACATTCTCATTGAAGAGGACAAGCCCGTCACTAAGAAAAAGATGGAGCAAACAAGAGATCATGGACCTCAACAAGATCATGAGGAAATTCCTCACCATGAAATCCCTGAGATACCTCAAGGGATGCACTTTCCTCCACAGAATTATTGGGAGCAAATCAACACCTCCCTAGGAGAATTAAGTTCCAACATGGAACAACTAAGGGTGGAGCATCAAGAGCACTCCATCATCCTTCATGAAATTAAAGAAGATCAAAAAGCTATGAGGGAGGAGCAACAAAGACAAGGAAGAGACATAGAGGAGCTCAAGAGCACCATTGGTTCTTCAAGAAGAGGAAGATGCCATCCTCACTAAGGTGGACTCATTCCTTAATCTCCTTGTCTATTTATTTTACTATTTTTCGATTTTTGAGCTTTATGTTTTATTTATGTTTGTGTCTTCACTATATGATCATTAGTGTCTAAGTGTCTATGCCTTAAAGTTATGAATGTCCCATGAATCCATCACCTCTCTTAAATGAAAACTGTTCTAAAAACAAAAGAACAAGAAGTACATGGTTTCGAATTCATCCTTGAAACTAGTTTAATTATTTTGATGTGGTGGCAATACTTTTTGTTTTCTGAATAAATGCTTGAATAGTGCATATGTCTTTTGAAGTTGTTGTTTATGAATGTTAAATATGTTGGCTCTTGAAAGAATGATGAAAAAAGGAGACATGTTATTTGATAATATGAAAAATCATAAAAATGATTCTTGAAGCAAGAAAAAGCAGTGAATACAAAAGCTTGCAGAAAAAAAAAGAGAAAAAGAAAAAGAAAAAGCAAGCAGAAAAAGCCAAAAGCTCTTTAAACCAAAAGGCAAGAGCAAAAAGCCAGTAGCCCTTAAAACCAAAAGGCAAGGATAATAAAAAGGATCCAAGGCTTTGAGCATCAGTGGATAGGAAGGCCTATAGGAATAAAATCCTGGCCTAAGCGGCTAAACCAAGCTGTCCCTAACCATGTGCTTGTGGCGTGAAGGTGTCAAGTGAAAACTTGAGACTGAGCGGTTAAAGTCGATGTCCAAAGCAAAAGAAGAGTGTGCTTAAGAATCCTGGACACCTCTAATTGGGGACTTTAGCAAAGCTGAGTCACAATCTGAAAAGGTTCACCCAGTTATGTGTCTGTGGCATTTATGTATCCGGTGGTAATACTGGAAAACAAAGTGCTTAGGGCCACGGCCAAGACTCATAAATTAGCTGTGTTCAAGAATCAACATACTGAACTAGGAGAATCAATAACACTATCTGAATTCTAAGTTCCTATAGATGCCAATCATTCTGAACCTCAATGGATAAAGTGAGATGCCAAAACTATTCAAGAGGCAAAAAGTTACAAGCCCCGCTCATCTGATTGGAGCTAAGTTTCATTGATATTTTGAATTTTATAGTATATTCTCTTCTTTTTATCCTATTTGATTTTCAGTTTCTTGGGGACAAGCAACAATTTAAGTTTGGTGTTGTGATAAGCGGATAATTTATACGCTTTTTGGCATTGTTTTTTCATAGTTTTCAGTATAATTTAGTTAGTTTTTAGTATATTTTTATTAGTTTTTAATTAAAATTCACATTTCTAGACTTTACTATGAGTTTGTGTATTTTTCTGTGATTTCAGGTATTTTCTGGCTGAAATTGAGGGACTTGAGCAAAAATCAGATTCAGAGGTTGAAGAAGGACTGCAGATGCTGTTGGATTCTAACCTCCCTGCACTCAAAGTGAATTTTTTGGAGCTACAGAACTCTAAATGGCGCGCTCTCAATTGCGTTGGAAAGTAGACATCCAGAGATTTCCAGCAATATATAATAGTTCATACTTTGAATAAGGATAGATGACGTAAACTGGCGTTCAACGCCAGTTCCATGCTGCATTCTAGAGTCAAACGCCAGAAACAGGTTGCAAAGTGGAGTTCAATGCCAGAAACAGGCTACAAACTGGTGTTCAACTCCAAGAGAAGCCTCTACACGTGTAAAGCTCAATGCTCAGCCCAAGCACACACTAAGTGGGCCCCGAAAGTGGATTTCTGCATCATTTACTCATTTCTGTAAACCCTAGTAACTAGTTTAGTATAAATAGGACTTTTTACTATCCTTGGAATCATCTTTGGATCATCTTTGATTAGTTTTATGCTATCTTAGACTTTTGTGAGGGCTGGCCATTCGGCCATGTCTGAACATTTATCACTTGTGTATTTTCAACGGTAGAGTTTCTACACACCATAGATTGAGGTGTGGAGCTCTGCTGTTCCTCAAAGATTAGTGCAAAGTACTACTGTTTTTCTATCCAATTCAACTTATTTCGCTTCTAAGATATTCATTCGCACTTCAATATGATGGATGTGATGATCGTGACAGTCATCATCATTCTCAACTTATGAGCGCATGTCTGATAACCACTTCCGTTCTACCTTAGATTGAATGGATATCTCTTGGATATCTAATACAGGGGACCGAGTCTGAGTTATTAGTGTCTTCGTGGTATAAGTTAGAACCCATGGACGGCCATTCTTGAGAATCTGGAAAGTCTAAACCTTGTCTGTGGTATTCCGAGTAGGATTCAGGGATTGAATGACTGTGACGAGCTTCAAACTTGCGAGTGCTGGGCGTAGTGACAGACACAAAAGGATCAATGGATCATATTCCAGTATGATCGAGAACCGACAGATGATTAGCCATGCAGTGACAGCGCATTGGACCATTTTCACTGAGAGGACAGGTGGCCATTGACAACGGTGATGCCTAACATACAACTTGCCATGAAAAGGAGTAAGAAGGATTGGATGAAGACAGCAGGAAAGCAGAGGTTCAGAGGGATGAAAGCATTTTTATACGCTTATCTGAAATTCTCACCAGTGAATTACATAAGACCACTATCCTATTTTATATTTTATTTGTCTTTTACTTATCAATTCATAAAATCAGTTGAATCCGCCTGACTGAGATTTACAAGGTGACCATAGCTTGCTTCAAGCTGACAATCTCCGTGGGATCGACCCTTACTCACGTAAGGTTTATTACTTGGACGACCCAGTGCACTTGCTGGTTAGTTGTACGAAGTTGTGAAACAAAATTAAGAACATGAACGTGCGTATTGAGTTTTTAGCGCCATTACCAAGGAGGGAATGATCACGATTTCGCATACCAAGTTCCAATAACTCTAACTTTTCCCAAGGAAAGACTAGGACCTGAGGAATAAAAATTAATTCATCCACTTAACTTACCTTCATAGTTAGAGGTTAACAAAGTGGGAGAAAAATCCAATTCTCATTACAATTGATAAGGATAACTAGGATAGGACTTCCAGTTTTCATACCTTACCAAGAGTCTATTCTGTAGTTATTTATTTATTTTATTCTTCTTATCATTCAACATACTGCTTCCTTACTTTCAAAACCCCCAATTTACAAGACTCATAACTAATAATAAGAACATACTTCCCTGCAATTTTTTGAGAAGACGACCCGAGGTTTGAATACTTCAGTTATAATTTTTAAAAGGGTTTGTTCCTTGTGACAACCAAAACGTTTGTAAGAAAGGTTGATTGCTTGGTTTAGTAACTATACTTGCAACGAGAGTTTACATGCCCCAAACTTTTCTAAGCATCAAAGAGACAAGCTGAAAAGCGAGTCTAAATATTATATATGGGATGACCATATTTATGGAGATGTGGCGCTGACCAGGTAATTAGACGGTGTGTGCCTCAATCAGAATTCTAGTCCATCTTAGAGGCCTGTCACTCATCTGAGAGTGGAGGACATTTTGGCCCTCAAAGAACAGCTAGAAAAATCTTAGATTGTGGATTCTGGTGGCCTACTCTTTTTAGAGACGCTGCTGAATTTTGTAGATCTTGTTTTCTATGCCAAAAATTTGGTAATATATCCAGGAGGGATGAGATGCCTCAACAAATTATGCTTTTCTGTGAAATTTTTGATATTTGGGGCATTTACTTCATGGGTCCATTTCCAAATTCTAATGGTTATTTTTATATATTGTTAGCTGTGGATTACGTTTCCAAATGGGTGGAAGTAATTCCTACCCGCACTGATGATGCTAACACTGTTGTTTTCTTTGTGAGAAACCACATTATTTGTCACTTTGGATCACCACGAGCAATCGTGAGCGATCAAGGCACCCATTTTTGTAACAGGAGACTAACAGGATTAATGAAGAAGCATGGAATCATTCATAAGGTTGCAACAACATACCATCCTCAGACTAATGGGCAAGCCGAGGTGTCAAACAGAGAGATAAAGCATATCTTACAGAAGATAGTCAAACCTCATAGAAGAGATTGGAGTACTAGGCTACAAGATGCACTCTGGGCATACAGAACAGCATACAAGGCACCCATTGGGATGAGTCCTTTCTGCTTAGTATATGGAAAAGCTTATCATCTCCCTGTTGAAGTAGAGCACAAAGCCTTTTGGGCAGTAAAGGAGTGCAACATGGGAATTGAGGAAGCAGGAGCTGAAAGGAAATTGCAACTGCAAGAATTGGAAAGCCTTCGCCTAGAAGCTTATGAGAACTCAAGACTATACAAGGAGAAGATGAAGGATGTACATGATCAACACATTAAGAGAAAAGAGTTCCAACCTGGGAACATAGTCCTCCTTTACAAATCTCGACTGAGGCTCATGCCAGGCAAGTTGAGATCAAGATGGGAAGGTCCATACAGAGTAGAGAAGGCCGAACCATACGGAGTTTATCACCTAAGCCCTCCTTCAAGCTCTGAACTTATCAAAGTTAATGGACATCGTTTAAAGCTGTACCATGGAGAGAGGATGCAGAAAAACAAGGAGCTCGAGATCTTCCTCTTGGAAGATCCTCACATAGCCGAAGATTGAGCTAGTGGAGCGTCCAACTTACGGACGTTAAAGCAAAGTGCTAGGTGGGAGACAACCCACCATGGTATGATCGTTCTTTTCTTTCTTTTTAATCTTCCTATTTAACAACTCTTCTCTTTATTAGTACATTTCGTGCATCTGCATTTAGTTACTTTTATTTAAAAAAAAAAAATTTTATGCGACGCGACCGCATCATTGACGCGTCCGCGTCGCAAGGAGATGGGTGAAAATAATAAACGAACAGAGAGTCACGCAGGAGCGTGGCTGGAGACGTGCCAATGGCACAAATCGCCCCATGCGACCGCGTAGCCGACGCGTCCGCGTCGAGTGGGAACATTGGCCTCCCACGCGACCGCGTCACTCACGCGGCCGCGTGCCCTGGAATTCGACGTCAAAAGGGTGCACGACCGAAAGTTGTGCTAGAGTGGTGCTGGATTGGTGCTGAACGCACAATCCTTCCCATGCGGCCGCGTGACCGATGCGGCCGCGTCATATCCTTCTCATGACCACTCACGCGATCGCATGCCCCATACGATCGTGTCACCCAATATTTGGCAATTAATGATTTTGAACAGAGAGTTGTGCGAGTGCGAGGCTGCCCTCGCGCCAATAGCATTAAACGGGTCACGCGACCGCGTCACCGACGCGACCGCGTCAATCAGTTTCAGCGCAAGTCGCGCGACCGCGTGCCCAACGCGACCACGTCGCTTGCGCCGCACAGCTTCCCTAATTTACCAACTATCTTATCCTTTTCTCCCCAAATCCTATTTTCTCTTTTCCTTCCTTATTCCTTATTTCTTTCTTCTTTCTTCCTTCTTCCTTCTTTCTCACTTTTTACACTCTCACTCTCTCTCTCACCCCCATTAACAAGGTTTTTCTTTTCTTCTTCCCTCCTTACTTTTCTATTATTCTTCTTATTTTTCTATGTTATCTTCTTTTCTTTTCTTTTTACTTTCATTATTCATATTTTCTTTTTCTTTCTTTTTCCTTTTTACTTGGTGTTATAAATTTATTTGAGTCATTATTTCTCATTCCATGCTTGTGGATTATGATAAATTTATTTGGCAATTATATATTATTTTTCCAAGAGTTGCTTGCATGTTCAATTTAATACTTTCTATACCCTAATTCTCATGCATGCTATGTGTTTGTGAAAAAGCCCATATGGCATTATGCACTTTTCTACGTTACTCTACTATTCAATGCTTGCCTTTCACAAATCCCTTTACTATTGAATTAATTGAAAATTAATTGTCAATACAAACGTGATGGTTTGTTACGAGTGATGCTTGATCTATGCTACTCATGCCTTTGCCAGCATGCCAATAAACACCTTGCATTCACTTGTCATCATATGCACTAACTATTTTCCATTGATGACTTTTCACATGCAGTCATGACCATGTGTTAACATCATTTACCTTTTACTGTGCATTCATAACCACCCTTTTCCGTTCTCTTCCTTGCTCTATCTCTTTGAATTTAATTTACTTTCTCTTTCCTTTTTCAGGATGGCCACCAAGAAAGGCAAAGAGAAAGCTACTCCCAAACCACAAGCAAGAAGAGGGACAAAGAGAGCATTAGTGGCAGAACCCTCTTCCACTGCAGTAAAGCCCTCAACAAAGAAAATTAAGAGGATCATAAAGGTTGATGATAAGGAAAAAGCCTTCCCAGCAAAGAACACTACGCGATTTCCCAATCGCTACTGTGAGCAGATGTTCCCCATCCTGGCAGCAAGGAGTTACAAAAATGAATACCTTCTTCTCCTCCCAAACCATATTGCCACATTTGTTGAGCCGCAAATTACACAAAGACAATGGGATTTCCTACAGAGACAGCCGAGGCAGGTCAATCTTTCTTGGGTAGTCGAGTTCTACTCCAACTTCCACCTGCCAACCCTGCGGTCTGTCTTTGTACGTCAGAAGCAAGTCCCTATTACAGAAGAGGCCATTCAAAAAGCTCTAGGTCTTCCCCCTGTTCCAGAAGGATTGGACACCTTTCAAGAAGCTGCACTAAAGCGCCAGATGTACCAATTTGACTGAGACGCCGTTCTCAGAGTTATCGCACTACCTGGCAGCAGATGGATCTACGGATACCATCGTACCCGCCCTAAGGGAATATCGACTTCAGCACTTACCTTGGAGGCTCGCATATGGGCACAGATCATGTCCCATTACATCTTTCCGAGCACTCACGAGTCCTCCTTCACTGTGGACATGGCCATTCTACTATGGTGCATCCTTACAGACCAACCTCTGAATCTACCAAGACATATCCGGAATGCCATGGGACACGTACAAATTGCGGGCAACTTACCTTTTTCTGCCCTGGTCTCAGATCTTGTCTCAGCAGCCGGAGTCTCCTACAGAGCTGGGGACACCAAAGCCATGCTTCCATGGGATGATCAATACGTCCCTAATGGGAAATATATCAGACCTCCAGCAGCCACTACTAGCCAGCCTACTGAACCAGTTGAAGATATTCCTTCTTCAACACCACAAGCACCTACAACAACCCAACTGCTCCATCAGATACTTGAAAGGCTAGATCGGCAAGAATCGAAAGTGAAGCTAAGGGAGCGCCGAAATGAGCGCCGATTCAAACACCTCAAGGAGCTACTTAAGGGAAAATTCAAGGACTCAGACACCCCGGACTCCACTTCTTTTACCAGCACCGGGAGCCATGATGGTCCCGATTGTGGAGATACTGCTACCAGCCCACCCCTGTTCTTGACAGACGGCACCGAGGATGGTGCACAGCCTTAAGTGTGGGGAGGTCGGTCAGTACCTGACTACTGAGAACATTAAGAAGATTCGTGCAAAGATTCTAACTACTCAGAGTCGACAGAAGAGCTACGCGGACCAGAGAAGAAAACTGTTAGAGTTTGAAGTGGGAGAACATGTATTTCTTCGGGTGACATCGACAACTGGGATTGGAAGAGCAATCAAGACCAAGAAGTTGAATCCAAGTAGCTTTGCCACCTCATCTGTCTAACTTGCATGACGTATTCCACATGTCACAACTCCTCAAGTACACATCGGATGCGGCTCATGTGTTGGAGCCCGAGTCGGTTGAGTTGAGGGAAAACTTAACCTTCCAAGTGACGCCAGTGAGGATCGACGACACTAGTGTGAAGAAGCTGCGAGGAAAGGATATTTCATTGGTTAAAGTTGCTTGGGAGCGAGCAGGAGTAGAAGAGCATATGTAGGAATTGGAGTCTGAAATGCGAAAGGATTATCCCGAGCTTTTCTCAGGTAATTCAAATTTTGAGGGCAAAATTTCTTATTTGATGGGGAGAATGTAAGAACCGCAACTAATCAACCGGTTAATTAAGTAATTAATATTGTCCAAATTAGATTCCAAAAAGTTAGAGAGAGAATTTGAGGATTTAGAGGTGATTTTTGGACTCAGTGGGTTTTTCTGAGTCAGAAAATGTGCCTTTTGCGAAAAACAGTGACAAATCGCGAACCGGCAGTTGAACCGGTTGAACCAGTTCAAGTCTACCCAGTACTGCACGAGAAAAAGTGAAAACCGTCAAAAACCTTAGAAAAATATTAGAAATGAAAAATCGGGCATTAATTTTAAAGGTTTGGCCCGAAGTTGGGCCAAACGGGCTAAAAACGCTAACGGGTTGGACCGGGCCCAAGTTGGGCCCAAGCCCAACATATAAATGGCTCATTTAATGAACCCACTTCAACACAAACCCATAAACACAACAAAATACAGTTGAGGAAGAGAGGAAGAAGAAATAGGGGTGTTCGCGGTGCGGTTTGGATTGGTTTTGAGTCAAAAACTCATCCGATCCGAACCCTAATTTTACTTGCGGTGCGGTTTGGATTGGATGCTTTTAAAAAAAAACCGATCCGATCTGATCCAATTTCAAGCGGTTTGGATTAGATTGGATTTGCGGTTTATAAATTAAAAAAAATTAAATACATATAACAAGTCTCAACATCAAATTTTAAATAATCAATAATGACATAACAAGTCTCAATAATATCTTAAAAAGCCAACGATAACATAACGATAGAAATAAAATTATAGGTTACTTAAAATAAATAAATAAATAACATTTTGAACATAAAATATTAAATAAATAATAATAATAATACATGAATAATATAAAAATCTATAAAAAATTGAACATGTTATCAGTATAATTGTAAATATAATAATAAAATAATAATATTATAGCACATTGTACGGTTTGGATTGGATTGGATCGGTTATGAAAAGTAGATCCGAAATCCAATCCGATCCAGTGGTTTGTAAAAAATAGAATCCAATCAAATCCGAATTAGTGCGGTTTTAATCGGTTTTCGGTTTGAATTGGATTAGATGAGCGGTTTAATTTGGATCGGTTTGAATTTGAACACCCCTAAGAAGAAACCCCATGAGCACTATTCATTTCAATCTTCCGAAGCTCATATCTTGAGCTAGAGAGCTCCGATCGCCGTACCGTTTGCGGCTACGCATTTCTCGTGAAGAGCTCTACAAAACCCATACAAGAAACTGGAGAGGTAACCACGAAATTCTTTCTATTCTTCTCTCCAAAATTTTGGTTCTTAGGGTTTGTGATTAAGTGAGTTTTTGTGATTTTGGATGTTTAGGTTTGCTCTAAGCCTTGCTTAGCATTGGGTTTTGACATCCAAATCTGTTGGAAAAGGTAAGAGCCATTAAACCCTTGTAAATTTATGTTTAATTGGAACCCTAGGTTGATTTGAGGTGATTTGTATGCATATAGTTTGATTATTGTGGCTTTGGGAGCTATTGGAATTTATTTGTGCTTATTGGAGTGGAATTGAAAGCTTGGATTGTGGTTGGGAGCTTGTTTGTGCTAAATTGGAGTTTTGGTGCATATTGGGAGTCGGCCAAGGTATGATTTCGGTTTCCTCTATGTAGTGTATAATATTCATGGACACTTAGGCTAGTGACCTATAGGATAGGTTGGATTTATATGGTTGTTGATGATAGTTGGTTGAAGTTTTATGCTAAATTGATGTTGTTTCTTGGGAAATAATGATGTTGAGTTGAGATGTTTGATGATTTGAATGATTGTATGTGGTGGGATATTGATATAAGTGTGAATGAAATTGATGATGAGAATTGATAGGAATAAATTAATGGTTGGTAAATGTGTTGGTGGAACAATTGAGCTTAGTGTCACATATTTTGTGTTTGATGATTGAGAATGGTGCAATGTGATTTAAAAGGGTAGATTGTGATGGAAATGGAAGTTTGGTATTGATCTAGTTGGATGTGGCTTGTGAATTTGGTAAATTTGCTTACATGTGAAAATTGGGTAAAAATGGAATTTTGGTGAACTTTGTTCGATCATAACTTTTGTCTCGGTTTTCGAAATTGATTGAAATTTTTTTTAGAATTAAATGTCTTTGAAAACACTTTAAATCGATATAAAGTTTGTAAAAATTAGAATTTTGTAGAGGAAGTTATGATCATTCAAAGTTGGTGTTAAAAATCTGAAATTCCGCAAGGTTGCAGAATTTCATGATTTCTGATATGTGTGAGCGCACACCCTTGTGCGGACGCACACCCTGCGAAAATTTTGACCTGTGCGGACGCACACACCTGTGCACACGCACAGACAGGGAAATGCGTTCTGTTTGCAACGCTAGCACAGCTTGTGCGCGCACATATCTAAGGAAGAATTTCAACCTGTGCGGACGCACACGGTGGGAAGGCCAGTCTGTTGGGGGCACTAGAACAGGTTGTGCGAGTGAACAGATTCTGTAAGTTTTGCCACCTATGCATACGCATATACCCCTGTGCGTACGCACACATTTTAAAATCTCCTAGGCGTGCGCACGCATACACCCCTGTGCGGCCGCACACGTCCTGTTTCTCAAATTTTACTTATTTTTCAACTATTCTACCTTCCCAACAAGGTTGTAAGCTTCTATAACACCATTTTAAGACTTTTGGGTCTAATTTTGAGTATTAGAACATGGGATATAACCTAAGGGTTCTAGTAGATGATTTTATGATAAATTAAAAACGGAGGCCTAGGTTTCTGGCGAGTTGAGAATGGTTTGACGTTAGGTGAAAGATGATTGATATATGAGATGAGGAATGATGAACTGTTGATATTTGGAAACTGAGTTATGAATGGGCAGTGGTTGAGATGAGTCGCGGACTCTGAATGAGATGATGGATCCATGTATACTGGAAATGTTTTCTGAAAACCACTGAAATATTATTTTTATTGAGATTATGAGACGCTATGCGCCCGGCAGGGACGGCGGTTGGATCCCGCCTGTCGAGGGAGCGGCGGCGGTATAAGGGCGGTAGTTTGTCCCGCTTGCGTTGAGATGTGAGGTATGTGGCAAGAGTATCCCACCTGCATCCTTTCGGATCTATAGAGTGTGCAGGCGCCGGTACCTGGACAATGATCCGGGCACTATATCTCGGGAGTTCTCATATGAGAAAATCCGAGGGGCAACATCTCCATGGAGATGTGTCGGGTTGGCAGTTGAACCAACAATGTGATATCACAGTCAGTAGGGCAGGCATTCATCATATGCATTTCCTATCTGTTTGCATGCTTTGACTATTTGAAATGGTTTGCCTATTTGTATAACATGCCTATTTGCTATTTGAATTATTGCCTTATATGCTTCTACTTGTGTTTTACTTGCATTGTATATTACCTGTGTTTTCTACTGGGATTGAGGAGGTTCGGAAGGCGGTGGCGGGGATCGCATGGAGGATAGGTTGGTGAAGGCTGTGGGACAGCGGTGTTTGGTTAAAATAGTATTCCCATAAGATAGAGTACCCTGTTTAGTTTTGTTAAGGTTTCATATAATTATGCTTCTTTGTTTTAGAATGCTTTAAGTTGAATCTTGTGATGGATATGGAGCTAGGATTGCCTTTGGCATCCCGGGGTCTTATATCCTACATCACTGGACACTGTTACCATACTGAGAACCTCCTGTTCTCATACCATATTTCTATTGTATTTTTCAGATGCAGGTCGCAACCCACCTCGGTGAGTTGCTTTGGATGGTGACAGAAGCGGAGGATCTTGGATTCTTTTGGAGTCTTTTTGATTTATCTTGTTTATGCATCTCTCTTTTGTATTTTGTCTTTGCCTAGAGGCTTGTATTATGAGAGAAAACTTGTATAAGCTGTTTTTAAACTGTTAGGTTTTTGCATGGTTCTGTATACTTGTATGTGGCTAGCCGGCTTAAACTCCGCGAGCCGTGGCTAGTTTCCTATGATATTATATACTTATCCTTTGTTGTATCTTATTTGTTTCTTATGCTTTAAGTTAGTAGCTTCCTTAGTACGTTTTGCGCTTTTGAAATCCAAAATTTGAGCTATATCTTTCATCGGGCTTCTAGATTATACTATTCTTTCTATATGTATATTATGTATGAGCTTAGAACTGTCGTAATCTCTAGTTAACCTTCACTTTACAATGCGAGGTAAAGCTTAGGCTAATTAGGGTTTTACATTTAGTGGTATCAGAGCGGTTCATCCTCGTGAGCCTGAGGAATGGACCGATTGTGCTTCATTGCATACTCTGTGTCTTTTTCTTTCATGCTATTTAGGTTATCTACCTGATATTGCATAGCATGATTGTTTTGAATGCCTTTTTGGCATTGTTGAAGCACTAGACTGGGGATATTGAGACTGATCACCTTGATATCGATTGTTTGGTGTGGACAGGACCCTGAATGGCCACTAGCGAACGAGGTCGGACTCGTACTCGTAGAGAGAATGAGGGTAACACGTCGATGGAAAATCACGCTGAATTCATGACAGTGATGACTAACTTAATTAACACGATCAAGCGATCACTGCTACGACTATTCATGCTATGGGGCGGACAAGGCAATCAGCCGGAAACAAAAATAGAGCAGGTGCTGAGAACAACTTAGGTGATGTTTCAAGAACTCTAGCTACTTTTCTGAAAGTTGACCCTCCGATTTTCGATGGATCAATAGACACTACTGAAGCAAATAACTGGTTCCAAGATGTGGAGCGTGCATTGCGAACTAAACATGTACCGTATGACCAATTCGTGGAATATGTGGCTTATCAATTAGTGGGAGAAGGTCAACAATGGTGGCAAGGAGAGCGGCAACTGCTACACCAATAGAATATGGACATTACATGGGCATCATTCCAGGTAGCTTTCTACAAGAAGTACTTTAATGAGCTGATAAGGGAGGCCAGAGAGTTGGACCTCATACAGTTAAAGCAAAGGTCTATGACTATAGCTTAATACACCAGCAAGTTCGAGGAACTCAGTAGGTTCTCGAGAATAGGTCAGGGTGCCCCTGAGTCCTATGAGGGCTGGAAATACATCAAATACCAAGTAGGGCTGAGGGAAGATATCATGCGTGTTGTGGCTTCATTGGAGATTAAGGAATTATCGAAATTTGTGAACGAGGCATGTAAGACCCAAGACTTTTAAAAAAGGCCTACTTTGAATCAATCTCAAATTATATATTTATTTATGGTTTTAATTTCAGAAATTATTTTTATTGAAAATAATAGGTTTCGCGCTTTTGTATCCCTCTCTTCTGTGTCTTTGAGCTTTTATTCCTTCATCGGGCTTTTAGTGTATTATATTCTTTGATTATATATTATTTTATGGAGCTTTAGAACTATCGTGGTGCTTTGTTGTACTTTACTTTACGGCTAGAGGTAAGGCTTAGGGTGATAGGGTTTTCCATTTAGTGGTATTAGAGCAGTTCGTCCTTGTAAGCCTGAGGGATGGACCAATTGTGCTTCTTTGCATACTATGTGTGTCTTTTCTTTGATGCTATTAGGTTATCTGTTTGATATTGCATATCATGCTTGTTTGTGAGTGCTTGTTTGGGATAATTGAAGCACTAGACTTTTGATATTGAGGCTGATCACCTTGATATCGATTGTTTCGTTTAGACAAGAACCCTACATGGCCACCCGTGGGCGAGGTCGAACACGTACCCGAGAAAGTAGGAATGAGCAACCAGCTGACAATCATGCCAAATTCATGGCGGCAATGGCAAATCTCACTAATACCATGGAAGCTAATGCTGCTGCAACTCTACAAGCTGTCCAGAGGTTAGGCCAACCGGCGGGGAATGGCAATGGGAATGGAGAAGGAAATGCCAATGATAATGCGCTTTTGAAATCCAAAATTTGAGCTATATCTTTCATTGGATTTCTAGATTATACTATTCTTTCTATATGTATATTATTTATGAGCTTAGAACTGTCATAATCTCTTGTTAACCTTCGCTTTACGACGCGAGGTAAAGCTTAGGCTAATTAGGGTGTTACAAGGATCCCCTCCTTTGTTCCTCATGGGCATATGAGAAGGTACCGCTTGGGTAAACGCAAGGGTTGTGGTTCGCCCCATGGTGCGCGAATTAGGATTTCGCACAACTTAATTGGCAAGTGCATCAGGTCATCCAAGTAGTATCTCAAGTGAGTGAAGGTCGATCCCACAAGGATTGTCGGACTGAGCAAGCAATGGTTGTCTGGTTGGACTTAGTCAGGCAAATCAGAAAAGGGTTGGTCAGTCAATTCGCATAAGATAGTAAATAAGAAAGTAAAGAAGGCAAATAAACAGTTTGGTGTGAAAGCAGTGTGAGAAAACAGTTAAGGTCTCGGAGATGTTTATTTTTCTGGATTAAAATATCTTACCAACTATCTTAACAATGAATGATTCATTCAATGGTAAACTGTAAATGTATAAACCTTAATCCCTTAGTGATTTATCCTCCTCTAACCTTCATTAACCACCACTCTCGTGGTCACTTAATTCCGATTAGAGGGTGAAGTTCAGAAAACTAGTTTAGCGCCACGAAAATCCTAATTACCCAACACTAACAGGATTATATGTCACATATTCAAATTAGTTCATGCAATTAGCGATTTAAGAAGAATTTTTTTCAAGCTGTAGTTTAGGCAAGATAACTCTCCCGAGAATCACAAGAACTCATGTAGAAAAGGGTCATACTCTCGTTCCTCCCAGTTCATAAGATTAAGAACGAAAATAATCCTTAGAATTGAATCAAACATTAATTAAAATAGAAGAATAATAGTTCTAATCCATGGAAATAAACAAAACTCCTAACCTTAACCAAGAGATTTAGTTGCTCGTGACTTACGGAGAATAAACAAAGTTCTTCCAAAGGTATGCCGTCTAATGATGCGTGATGCCCTTGAAAGGGTGCATCTTATTCCTTAAACATTAACCTAATATGAGAAGGAAATAAAATAAAATAATAAATTCTAAACCTAAAAGATATTGTTTGTAATTAAAAATTATAAAATGAAAATAAAATAAAACTAATGAGTGCTAAGTCTACTTGGAGGCCCACATCAGTGTGGATTCGAGCAACTGCTGGCGTTTAACGCCAGTTTGGACGTTAAACGCCCTAAGGGGAGTGCAACTCGTGCAAGCTGAGATCCCTTGCTGGCGCTAAATGGGGTGCTACAGCTTTCTTCTTTTTTGCTCCAAACTCCGCCAAATTGCTCCGAATTTCACCTGAAATCATAAAAAGACTAAAACAACTTAAATTAGCATCCAAACGGGATTTTTTCACTAAAAGCAAGCAAAACTAAATAAAATCTAACTAAAAACAACTAGAAAATGCTACTAAAAAGGTTATAAGATGCTCACGCATTACAACACCAAACTTAAATTGTTGTTTGTCCTCAAGCAACCAAAATAATATAGGACCAAGAAGAGAAGATGCTTAAGACTTTGAGTTGTCATTTAAGCTCAGGCCTAGTCACTGAATGGGGCTAGTGATGCTCTAATTCTGAATAACATCAGCATTTCACCATCCTTTGAAGCTCAGACATATTGGCACCCTTCAGAACTAGAACTCAGATGATATTATAGATTCTCTTCTTTAGGCTCTAATTGATTTTTGAACATAGATTTTTCTTTCTTTTCACTGGTGCTTTGCACCTTGAGCCTAGCCGTGACTCTAAATATTTTGTCTTCAAGCTTAAATTGAAACAAGAACACCACAAGTACTTAACTGGGGAACTCCTTGAATTCTGATTTTTCTTTCTATTTCTCCCAAACAGTGGTGATCAGATCAGTTTTGACCCTCATAACTATTAATGCTCAAAGCCTTGGACCTTTTTCTTTTGATTTTTCTTTTATTTCTTTTTTCTGTTTCTTTTGCTTCAAGAATAAATCTTCTTCTTATTTCAGAGAATCTATAATACTTCTCAAAGTTCCTGTTCTTCAAGCACCAAAATTCTCAACTCCAATATCAAATATGCACTGTTTAACCCATACATTTAGAAATAGAGATAATGCCACCACATCAAAGTAATCAGAACAATTCATAATATATAACTCAAATCTTATGCATTTTACTACTTTTTTTCTTTTAAATTTGTGTTTTTTAAGCTTAGTGAGCAATACATGAGGCATCTTTCAAAATAAATATAAAATAACAAAATAGAGAACTAAACTAGAAAACAAGGACATCCTACTAGTGATCATGCAAAAGCTAGAATAGAAAATAGGAAATAAGCTAAAAATACTGGAAAAATAGAAGATAAGATAAGGCAAGGTGTAATAAAATTCAACCACCTCAATCATGGTGGCTGCTGCTCCCTCCTCAAGATGTGCTCTTCCATGAAGATGATTCACCTCTTTTTGGTGCCGTTGATGATAATATAAACTGAGAACTCACTTTGCAACGCCAAACTTAAAAGTTTGCTTTTCCTTAAGCAAAGAAAACTGAAAACGAGAAGGGACATGAAGAGCACATGGATGAGTAAAATTAATACAAAAGAAGATAAGAATGATAGAAGGGAAAAATTAAAATTTAAAACTTTTTTTTCATTTAACGCCAGGAATGGGCATTAAATGCCCTAGGGGGAGCAAAAAGTAATGCTAGAACGCCCCCTTTTTGGTGTTAAATGCCCATACTCCCTTAGTGCTCTTTTGGCGTTAAATGCCAGGACCGCTTGCCTCCTCTCTGGTGTTAAACACCCAGCCTGGCATCTAGCGTCAGAACCTTCTTGCTCCAAAGCGTTCTGTTCTTCCTTATGAGTCCTCCTATCCTTGTTCTAAGCACTGTGCATGATCACAAACTAGATTAAACCTAGGAAAACTATGAAAATCAATGAAAAATCAAATGAAAATCTAACTGAAATTAAACTGAAATAAAATAGACATAAAATTAAGGATATTTATGGTTGGGTTGCCTCCCAACAAGCACTTCTTTACCGTCACTAGTTTGACGGTCAGCTCCTCTAAGGAGGGTCATAGGGGCTCAGGTCTTCACCCCTCATTGTAAACTTCTTCCAAGTGCTATCATGGATAAGCTCAACATGCTCAAGGGACAAGATCCTATTCACGGTGTGTGGTATGACTAAACTTCTAGTGAACACCACCTTCATGCCAGGTGAGAAGTCCTTAGTAGGAATCTTCTTGTTCCTCCAACCTCTAGGCACCTTCTTATTAGGAACTCCCTCCTTAGTAGTTAGTGTGCACCCAACACTAAACTTAGGTTTGATGTTATGGGGAATAGTATTGGTTTCAATCAAGGGAGGAAGCTTAAACTCTGAATTCTATATGCAGGTACCTCCTTTGTCAGAGAGGGGAAGAGGTTTAAAAGCCTTGAACACCATGTAATATTCATGTATCCTTAGTACCAGTTCACCTCTCTCAAGATCTATTAGGGCTCTTCCAGTGTCTAGGAATGGTTCTCCTAGGATGATGGAGTCATTTACATCCTCTCCCATATCAAGTATCACAAAATCTGCAGGGAGAAATAGCTTTCCAACCTTGACCAATACGTTCTCCATTAGTCCATATCCTTGTCTCAGAGACTTGTCAGCTAATTGCAGGGTTATCCCTATTGCCTATGCCTTTTGGATGCCCAACTTCCTCATCACAGATAAATACATCAGATTTATACTTGAACCAAGATCACACAGTACTTTCTTAAAAGTGATAGCCCCAATGGTATAGGAAATCAGAAAGCTTCCAAGATCTGGCATCTTCTTGGGTAGCTTCCTCTGAATCAGTGCACTGCATTCCTTGGTCAAGACAACCGTTCCATCTCCCTTTAAGGCCTTCTTCTCAAAGAGTAGGCATTTCATGAAGGCCATATAGGGAGGCATCTTTTCCAACACCTCAGCAAAAGGAATATTGATGTGCAACTTTTTAAAAATTTTCAAGAACTGAGTGAATTGCTCATCCTTGGTCTCCTCTTGAAGCTTCTGAATTTGTGGTACTTCAGGCTCCTGTGCCACCAATGGGACATGTAACAATGTGCTTCTAGCCTTTTCTTGAGCATTCTCTTCCTTCAGTTCCTTAGCAACATGCACCTCCTTAGGCTTGGCGTCTTTGGCCATGATGAGGGCCTTACACTATTCTCTTGGATTAGGCACTGTGTCACTGGGAAGAGTGAGAGGTCTCTCAGGTATTCGCTTTTCTATCTGGTCTATTCTCATCTCCAGATTTCTAAAAGAGGCTTGGGCTTCCTGTATAAAGCTTTGTTGGATTTTTGCGAGTTTTGCAACAATGGATGCCAAGTCAGGGGTACTCTAAGGTTAAGGAGGCTAAGAAGAACAGTTGTTCAATTGATGCTGATTGAAACCACTTTGAGAATTGTTGGCATAATTCGGTTGCTATCTCTGAGGTTGCTCTCTCCACCTAAATCTTGAGTAATTCCTCTACCCTTGATTAAAAGGCTGAGAATAAGGAGTGTCATAGGGGTTTCTGGAGGAATTCCCCATGTAAATAACCTGCTCAGGTGTACACTGGCCAATTGGCCATAGTTATAAGGCTCACCTTGAGGGAAGCCACCACTCATGTCATAAAGAGCATCTGGAGGAGCACTATGAGCTTTAGCAACTGAGCTCTACGTGCTACTCAATTGGTGAGAGATAAGATTCATCTATTGAGATAGGAGTTTGTTCTGAGCAAGAATTGCATCCACAACATCCACTTCCATAACTCTTTCCTATTTTTGCTCACACATAAATAGAAAACAAAGAAAACAAAGAAAAGGAGAATCTCTATGTCAGAGTGTAAAGAATTTCCAGTGAGGTATCCTATGTAAAAAAAAGAAATAAAATAAAATAAAGCAAACAACTGAACTGAAAATTTTGAAAACACAAAAAAATAGATCGAAAATTTTGAAAACTAAAAGAGGAAAACACTACTATTTTCGAAAAATAAAAAGGAAAAACACTAAAGGGACACCAAACTTAAAATAAAAAATTAAGGGAAAATAAATAGATCAAAATTCGAAAATTAAGGAAAAATAAATAAAATTTAAAAATAAAAAATTAAAAGAAAAAGGAAATAAACAAGACTAATAAAAAAATACCTAATCTAAGCAACTAGACAACTAGTAGTTGTCAATCACAAACAATCCCCGACAACAGCACCAAAAACTTGGTGCGTGAATTAGGATTTCGCATAGCTTAATCGGCAAGTGCACTGGGTCATCGAAGTAATACCTCAGGTGAGTGAGGGTCGACCTCACGAGGATTGTCAAACTGAGCAAGCAATGGTTGTTTGGTTGAACTTAGTCAGGCGAATCAGAAAATGGTTGGTGAGTCAATTCGCATAAGACAGTAAATGAGAAAGTAAAGAAGGAAAATAAATAGTTTGGTGTGAAAGTAGTGTGAGAAAATAGTTAAGGTCTTGAAGATGTTTAATTTTTTCAGATTAAAATGTCTTACCAACTATTTTAACAATAAATGATTCATTCATTGGCAAACTTTAAATATCTAAACCCTAATCTCTTAATGATTTAGCCTCCTCTAACCTTCATCAACCGCCACTCTCGTGGTCACTTAATTCCGATTAGAGGGTGAAGTTCAAAAAACTAGTTTAGCGCCACGAAAATCCTAATTACCCAAGACTAACAGGATTATATGTCACATATCCAAATTAGTTCATGTAATTAGCGATTTAAGAGGAATTTGTTTTCAAGCTGTAGTTCAAGAGAGATAACTTTCTCGAGAATCACAAGAACTCAGGTAGAAAAGGGTCATACTCTCGTTTCACCTAGTTCATAAGATTAAGAACGAAAACAATCCTTAGAATTGAATCAAACATTAGGAAGTAAGCCTTTTATAAAACTCTATTGTATTTCTTGACCAGTCGGCCTAAACTCCACAGGCTGTGACTAGTTCCTCTTGTATATCACATTTATGTTTTACTTTGTTTATTTATTAGCTACTACCTTGTATCTTGGGGTCTTAACGCAAGGTTGTATATTTATATGTTCTGTTCTTATCTTGCCTACATGTTTAGTTATCGTGTGTGAACTCTTCGCGTTTTGTAATTCTGCTTAATGCGATTTTGAGCTTATATTCATTCATTGGGCTTCTAGTATTATTATTTCTTTCCATATATACTATTGTATGAGCTTTAAAACTGTCGTAACATTTTTTTATCCTTTGCTTTACGGGTAGAGGTAAGACTTAAGGTGATAGGGTGTTATTGATAAACGCATATTTTATGATATATTTTGTGCTCAATTTAAGTGATTTATTCAATCCTTCACCCACTTATTCATGTAAATAGCATGGTTTTACTTTCCCTTCCTTATTATGTGATATATGTGAAAAACATATTTCCTATGCTTTAAAAATAATTATTTTAATTACCTTTTATCACCATTCGATGCCGTGATTTGTGTGTTGAGTATTTTCAGATCTCCTAAGGCAGGAAAGATTTAAAGTATGGAAAGGAAACATACAAAAATGGAAGGAAAGCACAAAATAGAGTTTTTGAAGAAACTGGCAGCGACGCGAACGCATGGACAACGCAGTCGCGTGCCTAGCGCGAAAAGGCAGTGACGCGAACGCGTGACTGACACGGACGCGCACCTTGAGCAGAACGCAGATGACGCGTACGCGTGACCGAAGCGAACGCGTTACAAGGAAAACTCCCAGATGACGCAACTGCGTGACCCACGCGGACGCGTGACAGACGCAACGTGCAGAAACTGCAGAAAACGCTACCAGCGATTTCTGAAGCCCTTTTTGGCCCAAATCCAAGTCCAAAAAGCACAGATTATAGGTTATAAAGTGGGGGAATGTATCCATTCAAAGAAGGCTCTCCAATAATTCACTTTTCATAAATTAGATGTAGTTTTTAGAGAGAGAGGTTCTCTCCTCTCTCTTAGGTTTTAGGATTAGGATTCCTCTTAAAGGAATTAGGATTTCAACTTTATTATTTCAACTTACAATTTCTTCCGAGTTCCAGGTTCAATGTCTTTTTTATTTATTTTATCAATTTAGCTTATGAACTCTTTATGTTTGGATTAATTTCCTTTTATTAAATGTAATTGAGGTATTTCAGATTATTGATTCTTATTTAGCTTTTTTATATTCTTGGCTTTAATTGATTAACTGGAGGCTCTTGAGTTATCAAACTTATCGTGATTGATTGTTATGTTTGCTAATTGAATTGAATTCTAATAACTCTAGTCTTTCCTTAGGAGTTGGCTAGGACTTGGGGATCTAACTAATTAGTTCACATGACTTTCCCTTGCTTCCGTAAAGGTTAACTAAGTGGGATTAACTTCAATTCTCATAAGAATAACTAGGATAAGACTTCCGAATTTTCATACCTTGCCAAGAATTTTATTAGATATTAATTTATTAATTTCTGCAATTTGCTTTCTTGCCATTTACTATTCTTGCTTTTTATCTTATACATTAAAAACCCCCAATTTACAAGACCCATAACCAATAATAAATCATACCTCCGTGCAATTTCTTGAGAAGACGACCCGAGGTTTAAATACTTCGGTTATCAATTTAAAAAGGGGTTTGTTACTTGTGACAACCAAAACATTTGTAAGAAAGGGTGATTGCTCGGTTTAGAAACTATACTTGCAACGGGAATTTATTCTGAATTCTAAACCGTCAATATTCCGTTCTTCAAAATGGCGCCGTTGCCGGGGACTTGCAAACGTGTGCCTCATTATTGGTTATTGTAAATATTTTTCTTTTACTTATTTATTTGTTTTTGTTCTTCTCTTTTATTTCTATTTAGCTACTATGAACTCTCACCCCTCTCGCTTTGAGTTTGGTTCTGAATTTGTTGAAAGGAATATAAGCTATAACAGAAATATGCATCAAGGTCTAAGCAATCCAAGATGGATGGAGCCAAGAGGATCGGATCAACCCTTTCGGCAACAACACCTTCCAAGATATCATAGACAAAGACCATTCTACAATGCATACCAAGCTGATAGATATAGTGGACCTCCTGGTAGTTACCAACGAGCCCCACCCTATGCTTATAGACCATCCTCTCAACATAACTTCGAACCACCACACTCACACGCTCCTTTTCACCATTCACCACCGTACGATCCTTATTTACCCCAATTCTAATCCAATTACTCCCAAAAACCACCACTTTCCTATGTACCATGTCCATATCCATCACCTCAAGAATCACAGGCTCGCCTCAAGGAAACAGTAGATCAACTTTATACAACCCTTCATCAGTTGGAGCAAGCAATAAAACAATTATCTTCCAGACGTTTAGACACTCAAGGAACTCCAATAGCTTTATATGGAGAATCTAATGACGAACATAGCATGAAGGAGACACTAGAAACCCCAGTGGGAAGTAATGAGCATAACTTTATTCTGGAACAATTGGAGGAAGCTCAAATTATCCAAGAAGAAGAAGTACTGATTGAAGATTTAGGAGATGCTGAACCTCCATGGGAATCCAGAGTTGTGAAAAATTCCGTCAAGGACGTTACAATTGATGCTAAGGAGGATAATGCACAACCCCCAAGGCAGGTATTTTATGAAGAACTAGATGGAATAACCCAAGACGCAAGTTTCCTTGATGATGATAGTCACAAGTCAAGTTCTCCTAGTAATGAACTTGCATCCGCAAGTGAATTCTTTGAGATTGAAGAATCTTCCCCAAGTGAATACGAAGATGATGCGGAGGTAGATTTTTCTCGACCTCCAACTTATGACTTGAGTGATGAGGAAGACATAGAAGACTTTGATCAGGACGCATTTGCAGTTGAAGAATCTTGTAAAGAAGTGGAGGAATTCACAGAAGATTACAAGGGAGTAGAACTTACAGAACCACTGGAAACACCTATCCCAAGGCCATTACCACCTAATACAAGCTTCAAGTGGGTACAATCATTAACCTTTATCTTTACTTTTCCACTTAAATATGGTTTGCTTGAAACAGATGGCCAGCTTAGAGCTCTCTGCGGCTTTAAGAGTAAGAGGGAAATGGCTCGTACTCAGAGCTAGTGTGCAAGATTCAATAAGGTTCCGCGCTTCGATTCGAAGTGCAAGGATTGGTATCAAGTTCAATTTAATGGGTCTCGGAAGACGTTTGGTCATCCTGGTGAGAATACAATCTCTAAACCGCCCAGATGGAAGCATATAGATCAAGGCGAAGGCGAATTTAAAAACAAATTTTGGGATCCTGGAAAATATTCTGATATTCGTCACCACGGGAGCCTGAGAATCTGTTTGAAGCTGCTCAGAAGCTTTACATGCCTAGTTTGGGACGCCGGAGGCTGTTGGCATTCCAAACATTGGTGGAGATTTCTGGATGAATTTAAGCATAAGCACCATAACAGGAAGCTCATCCAATGTCCAACTTAAGGACTTTAACTAAAAGTGCTAGGTGGGAGACAACCCACCATGGTATGGTCATTTCTTTTTCAGTTTTATTTCATGTTGTTTGTTTTTATATTATATTATTTTTCATTGAACCTGAATATTATTCATTAGCATTACATACTGCATAATTGCATAATTGCATAATTGCATAAAAAAAAGAGAAAAGAGAGAAGCGCGCGACGCGACCGCGTTAGTCACGCGTTCGCGTCAGTTGCGAAAGATACCTCCCACGCATCTGCGTCCCTCACGGGGACGCGTGATCTGGAAATCGGCGTAAAAATCCAACGCCCAGAAATCTGGGCTGGAATCGTGCGGCTAGTGTGCGTTTCGCACAAAATGGTCCACGCGTTCGCGTCACTTGCAAAACATCCATCCTACGCGAAAGCGTGAGCGATGCGTCCGCGTCGCATGGATAGCATGACTCCCTAATGGAGACAGAGAGTTGCGTTAAAACGACGCTGGAACTGTGCGTTTAGCACAATTTCCAGCAACGTGGCCGCGTGCCTCACGCGTCCGCATCATCTATCTTTTACCCATTCCACGCGTTCGCGTCAACCACGCGACCGCGTCAACCCCATTTTACCCTAGCCACGCGATCGCATGGATTTAATTCCACTAACCCCAAGTCACGCGAACCCTAACCCCCATCGTGTCCCCATACCCCCCTTCTCCTTCCCTTCTCTGCAACTCCCTCCTATCAC
>NC_029791.2:39128241-39137375 GCF_000816755.2 Arachis ipaensis
CTCCACCGCCTCCCACCACCAGCCAGCTACCACCACCACGCCGCCAGCGCCGCCCCTTCCACCATCACAACCCCTCACCCACCCCAAACCCCACCCTCCAACCCAACCTGTTCCACCACCGCACCGCCCTATTCTGCCACCGCGCTGCCGTGCCCCCTCCTAGCACCACCACTTCACCACCGCCATCTCTCTGATCCCTACCTAGTATATACGCATACCAGGTGTCGCCAAACGCCACTTTTCTTTCATTCGTAGTTAGTTGCATATTTTTCAGTTTATGATCGAACTTAGGATAGTTAGAGATGCATGTTGTAGTGGATTCTAGGTGGTTAGGTAGCTAGGATGTGGTTAGTGGATTTAGGCCTGATAATTGCGCTGTTCTTGCTACTTGTTTTATAAATTTCGCAATTCTGATGTTGCTGTGATGATCATATTGTTCATATGCTGTTCTTTCATATTTCATGCTGCTGATTGAGACTGTTCTTTACTGTTCCTATTATTTATGTCTATTTGCAGCTTTATTTAAATTCATATGAACTGTTTTTCATACTGTTTATTTCCCGGGAACATCCAATTTTAGCTGGAATGCTGTCCAATTTTCTGCAAATTATTTCTTTTTACATTCAGGAATTGGTTTTGGCAATTTTCAATTTTGCACTACTTAGCTACAACCAACCCAATTCATGAATGCAAAGGGCTAGCATTCTTTTTCCTTTTAAATTTCCTGGTCAATAAATTGCATTATTGATGATTCGATTTTCATTTTTGCTATTTCTTTATCTATATGATTCATCATCAATAACCTGATTTCCTTGCTTGCATATGAGTTGATTATTCTTTAAATTTGTGAATTTCTTGTTACCTAGGACACATTTATCATGCCGCTCACTTTAACTTTCTCTCTCCTAACTCACTGCTTTCCACTTTCTAACCTCTTTTTCCCGTTTCACCACTTTTAACTTTCTAACTTCTCCCTTTGCTTTTTAACTAACCCCTTCAACTTTTTTAACTCATGGCATGATTCTTGTTTCTCCTAATTAACATGAATTCTACTTATATTACATTTTGGATTGAGATTTCTCATCTCAGATTTTTAACTCCGAAACAATCCAAAATGTACATTTATTTAACTCATTATTCTACTGCTCTATTGCCACTATGTGCCTATATTGTTTTTCTTCTATTTGCCTACTTATTTTTCCTATTTTTGTTCTTTCATTATATCCTGCAATTTCTGCTTTTCAGGATGTCTGACCCTCAACAAAAAGGAAAAGGCAAAGCCACCACTGGCAAAAGAAAAAGAGGCGAATCCTCTATGTCTATCTTGGAAATTATGCATGATGACTCCTGGCGGGAAAAGCACTTTACCCCGCAGGAGAAGGCTGACCAGCTCCTCACTCCCACAGATCCAATAAAATTTGAAAACAGATACTGTGAGCTGAAGTATCCAGTGTTTGCCACCTCCAGGAACCTGTACCTAGAGAGAACTCTGAAAATTCCAGAAGAACTACAGCAGTACACCTCCGATCAGATCAAACAGAGAGACTGGTTCTTCTTGGAGAGAAACCTGACAGAGGTCAATGCTTCATGGGTCAGAGAGTTTTACTGCAACTATTTCAAGACTACCCTGGATGCCGTGCACCTCAGAGGGAAACAGATATTGGTAACTGAGGAAGCTATTGAGGACATCCTCCACCTTCAGCCTAAATCAGATCAGCCTGACGGTTACCAAAAGGCTGAGGAGGATATGCGCTTTATGAGATTTGACTGGGATGCTGTAAAGCAGAGGATAGCCCTTGATCCGACTGTCCCATGGGTCATGGATAAGAACACAACAATGCCTAAGGGAATCACGCTGATGTATCTAAATGATGAGGCTCAGCTCTGGCACCAGATCCTGAGCAACTTTATTATGCCGAGCACTCATGAGACGGAGCTGCCTGCTACTATGATCACCCTCATCTGGTGTGTGCTGGAGGGTAAGGACCTGTATCTGCCATGATTCATCTGGCACTATATGGCCAGGGTTCATGTCAGAGGCACCCTTCCATTCCCATATCTGATTACCCAGCTCAGCCGTCGAGCTGACGTGCCTTGGGAGCCTGATGATGAGAAGCCACCTGCTGCAGAGTGCAAGAAGATTATCCCTCACAGCAGGAAGTTTCGGGCTTTAGGCTATACACCTCCATTCCTCACCGCTTCTGATGAGACAGCCACACCTTCAGCTGCCCCTTCTTCATCCACTACTGCACCAGCCCCACCAACTGTACCTCCACCTGCTCCTGAGCCCATTTATCATTTGGTGCATCGACTCTTCACCTGCTTGGATCGTATGGAGCGTCGCAACAAGCGACGCTATGAGCACCTCAAGTTGATGATCTGATCCGGCGGCGACATCCTCTCTGAGCCTGACACCCCTTCTGATACATCTGAGGTGGAGGAGGACGATCACGAGGAGGAGACACCTACCCAGGCTGCCCAGGCAGGACCAGAGTAGGCTGCGCCACAGCAGGAGGAGCCACGCCAGATACAGGCTGCAAATCCCGAGATTCCTATACAGTCAGAGCCTCCACTGCAGCAGACAGACCCTCCTACACTCCTCTAGTCTGCTGACCCTCAGGCCACCATAGAGACACCAGCAGCCCATCCTTTCGGTGATGACACTCCTTCACACCCAGCTTGAGTGAGCATCGGGGACGATGCTTTATTTTAAGTGTGGGGAGGTCGCCATCCCTGGCGAATTTTTTTGGTGAACCACTACAGACTCTTTTTATCTTATTTTGTTATTTTTCTATATTTTTATCTTTATTTTTATTTTTTAGTACTTATACATTGTTCTTTTGCTACATTTTTACTTTATTTCTGCATTTTGCACTTTAGTTCATATTTTAGCCATTTAGTTTAGTTTGCAATTCTAAACCTATTAGTTACAGAATATGTGGATTAATTAGTATAGTTTAGCCTTCTAGCATATAATAGTTTGGTCTAATTGAAAATAAAAAAGGAAGTAAACCAGAGACTTTAACATAATAAAATAATCCACACACCTTGTATATATAGCATTACATGTTAGTTAGTTAACAACATTTCATCAAGGAACAACACTAAGATTTTAAGGGCCACCCTAAGAATTACATTGAGAATAATAGGAACTCTTAATTTTTACTTGCATGACATATATAACTGATATATGCTGTTTGAGCTGGAGAACACATAGCCTGTGAGTTTTGAGCTTAATTTTATGGTTACATTCAGACCATAAATTTTATTCCTGTGTGTTTTACCCTTCTTTTTCATTCTGATGTTCTTTACTTTGTTTTAATCTATATGTCCAATATAGAATATAGATACATACCAAAGAAATGATTGAGGCCATCATTTGAATTTTTCCTCACTTATCCCAAATTATCCTACCTTTTGCATCACCCTTGTTAGCCCCCTTGAGCTTTTTAATCCCCTCTTGTTCTATAAACCACATTACTAGCCTTAAGCAGAAAAATAAATTATGAATCCCAAGTTGAATCCTTGGTTAGCTTAAGATAGATATTGTGTATAATTTAAGTGTGAGAAATTTTACGAGAACATGGGATGATAGAAACAAAGTAGGAATTTAAAAAGAATAAGATCTTTCAAAATAAAAATTTGGGAAGCATGCTCATGAGAAATCAAAACAATTGAATCACCAGGTGCATTGAAAAAAAATTTTTTCAATAAAGGGGATACAAAAATTTTCCAATTGCAAAATAAAAAGAATCAATGCACATGGGACAAAATTAAACTTAATACATGAGTTGCAATACAAAGTGGGAAAATTTGGGCAAATAGGTTAAAGAAACTTTTGATTTATGTATGTATGTTAGGTGAGATCTTAGACTAATCAAGGATTCACTTGTTAGCTCACTTAGCCCTATACATATACCCTTACCTTTACCTTGGCCCCATTACAACCTCGGAAAAGACCTCATGATTTTTGTATGTATGTATTCTGTAATTGTTGATTGGTTAGATGAAGAACAAAGTTATAGAAAGTAGGGATAGAAAAAGAATAGAGCGATTAACCCAATAAACACTGAGTGACTAGAGAGTAAACACAAAATCCAGTGAGGCTTCAATAGCTCATCACCATATATCTCTGCTTAAATTGTTAATTGTCTTACAAGTTTGTGAAATACTTTTACCCATCTCAATTGTAAAGGTGCTTTAACATTATCTAGGGTCTGGCTATGCATATATGATTCCTTGAGGATATGAATTAATTTAACTACATGTAAGCTTTATATACAAGTGAATACCAATTAGAATTGCATGATTCATTTAGGTAGTTGCATTTAGAGTAGATTGCATTGCATGAAATTCCACCACTTTACCTTACTCTTTATCTTGGATTTAGCATGAGGACATGCTATTGTTTAAGTGTGGGGAGGTTGATAAACCCATATTTTATGATATATTTTGTGCTCAATTTAAGTGATTTATTCAATCCTTCACCCACTTATTCATGTAAATAGCATGGTTTTACTTTCCCTTCTTTATTATGTGATATATGTGAAAAACATGTTTCCTATGCTTTAAAAATAATTATTTTAATTACCTTTTATCACCATTCGATGCCGTGATTTGTGTGTTGAGTATTTTCAGATCTCCTAAGGCATGAATGATTTAAAGGATGAAAAGAAAACATACAAAAATGGAAGGAAAGCACAAAATGGAGTTTTTGAAGAAACTGGCAGCGACGCGAACGCATGGACGACGCAGCCGCGTGCCTAGTGCGAAAAGGCAGTGATGCGAACGCGTGACCAAAGCGAACGCGTGACAAGGAAAACTCCCAGATGACGCGACCGCATGACCCACGCGGACGCGTGATAGACGCCACGTGCAGAAACTACAAAAAACGCTACCAGCAATTTCTGAAGCCCTTTTTGGCCCAGATCCAAGTCCAGAAAGCACAGATTAGAGGTTATAAAGTGGGAGAATGCATCCATTCAAAGGAGGCCCTCCAATAATTCACTTTTCATAAATTAGATGTAGTTTTTAGAGAGAGGTTATCTCCTCTCTCTTAGGTTTTAGGATTAGGATTCCTCTTAATGGAATTAGGATTTCAACTTTATTATTTCAACTTACAATTTCTTTCGAGTTCCAGGTTTAATGTCCTTTTTATTTATTTTATCAATTTAGCTTATGAACTCTTTATGTTTGGATTAATTTCCTTTTATTAAATGTAATTGAGGTATTTTAGATTATTGATTCTTATTTAGCTTTTTTATATTCTTGGCTTTAATTGATTAACTGGAGGCTCTTGAGTTATCAAACTTATTGTAATTGATTGTTATGTCTGCTAATTGAATTGAATTCCACTAACTCTAGTCTTTCCTTAGGAGTTGGCTAGGACTTGGGGATCTAACTAATTAGTTCACTTGACTTTTCCTTGCTTCCGTAAAGGTTAACTAAGTGGGATTAACTTCAATTCTCATAAGAATAACTAGGATAGGACTTCCGAATTTTCATACCTTGCCAAGAATTTTATTAGATATTAATTTATTAATTTCTGCAATTTGCTTTCTTGCCATTTACTATTCTTGCTTTTTATCTTATACATTAAAAACCCCCAATTTACAAGACCCACAACCAATAATAAATCATACCTCCCTGCAATTCCTTGAGAAGACGACCCGAGGTTTAAATACTTCAGTTATCAATTTAAAAAGGGGTTTGTTACTTGTGACAACCAAAACATTTGTAAGAAAGGGTGATTGCTCGGTTTAGAAACTATACTTGCAACGGGAATTTATTCTGAATTCTAAACCGTCAACCTTCCGTTCTTCAGTTATATTTCTCACCTCCATCCACACCATCATCCTCCAAGGAATCCAAAACTACATCATCCAACTCTCTTCAAAATCAATATCCAATTGTCAAACATAGTCATCACACAGTTATTCAACTTCAAATACATCATCTCCCTTTTAGTCCCTCTTCCTCTGAAACTAAATTTTCACGATACATTTCTTCATTCTCTGCTCTACATACTCAAAATGGTAAATAGACTCCCTACAATCGTAATAATAAAGCCCTTCCTCTGTTTTCATGGTATCAACTGTACTCATGCCATCCACTTCCTTAACAATTTCATCATGCATGTAAGAAAAAATCTAAAGTATCAAATTAAAGAGAGAAAATAGATACATTCGAAATCACAAATAAATCTCATGCTTGAATAACTAAATGATGTAATCACAAATATAAGTACTAACATTCTGAAAAAAAATATTAACCTTTTTAGACATAGAAGAAACGTATATAAGCAACTAAGTTGAAGAAACATTGATAAACTCTATGTCATCTAATATGACATAACTAAGCAATTTGAAATAAAAATTGGAGTTTAAATTTTTCAAAGATAACATAAATAATAACGTAACTATAAATTCAAAAGTAGCATAATGTAAAACCCTACTACACAGAGCTTTACGCCTAGGACGTAAATAAGAGGTGGCGAGGTGTTACAAGCTCTAAAAATAAAAATAATTATATAATATAGTTAAAAGAAGTTATGACTAAGAGCCTTGAAATATAGCATAAAACAAAATACAGTAATTCCAAAATAACCAACTTCGGTTGCAGAGGAAACTCCAAACGCTCACCGAGGTGCCTTTTGACCTGCATCTGAAAAATAACAATATATGTATGGAAAGAGAACCAGGAGTTCTCAGTATGGTAAATGTGCCAACGTACATAATGTATAAGGTCCCGAAAAAGCCAAAGGCAATCCTAGAATTCCGACAATCAGATTTAAAACTTAGAATTATAAATTAAACCAGAAATTAGGTAAACTATCTAAAGTACTCAGGTTCTAATCCAAATATAACCTAACACTTCAATCTCACTCTCCTCCAGCCCTCCGAATCATCGGTGGAACAACCCTCGTCATACCTCCACCACACGAGGGATCTCTTAGTTGCAGAGATATACAATACAGACAAGAAAAACACAAATAGGATGCAACTACAGTAAATAGCTCAGATAGAAATTAATAACAGTTAAACAGTTAGACAAACAAAAACAAATTCCAAACTCAAACAAAATAATATAAATGCACATGATGCATGCCTATCCTATTGGCCATGAGCTCACATGTCGGTTAAACTGCTAGAATCCGACACACCCGATAGCTAACCCGGATATGATCTGTTGGTTGCACATCCCCAGGAGAATCATAAACGAAGGAGAGTGCCTTTTCACCTTCTCCTGGAGGTATCACGAAGGAGTGTGCCTTTCCAACTTGCAACTAGAGAAAAATGTGGGAGAACAATACAAAGGAGAGTTCCTTTCCACCTTCCCCACATCCACATCACGACGAGAGAGGCAATCCTTCATCCTCAACTTGCCAACCTCGTGAGTGGGATGAAACCTCCAACCTCATCGCAGACAGAATAAAATAATCATCCCCACGAATTCACAATGCACTGAGCACACGAGACTATGTCACTGTCCTTGTCAGGCAATCAATAAACTTTAAATTCACAGTCACCAATCATACCTCATCATTTTCATCAAAATCATTCATCATAGTTTTCCATACATCATACAATCACAATTCATTATCATTCTCACCATCTTTATCAATCCCTCTCTCCTTCAGCGTTACTATTATCTCAATGTTTAGTGATTTTCTCTCCCATTCTTCCTCAATATCTCCTTAACTTATTCGACATATTCCAACGCTTAAAACCTCGCTATCAGACCCTTAACGAGTATTAAAAAGTTTTGGAAAATCAGAGGAATGGTTGATAATTCAAAATGGTGAATTTTTATCAAAACAGTGGTTTTAGAGGTTTACAGGCTTGCCAAAAAGGTCAAACACGAAAAAACAGAGTTTTGTGCAAAAAATAAGGCTTGTGTGTACGCACGCACCAGAAGAACTTCCCAACCCATGCGTACACATCATAGTGTGCATACACACAACTTGCCAATCCTCAGGGTGTGCGTACGCACACCCCCTCGTGCGTATGCACGCACACCAGAAATCCTGCAACTTAGAAAAATTTAGTTTTCTGCTCTTAACTTTCGGTGTCCATAACTTCCTCTAAAAAACTCTAATTTTCGTAAACTTTAAACCGTTTTAAAGCTCTTGAAATTCTCTTTATTTTGAAACCAATTTCATTTAAATCCAAAATCTTAGGCTCCATTTATGGTCTGCCAAACTTCGTTAAAAATTAAGTTTTTACTAAAAAGCACCATACCTCTATTTTACCAAATTCTCAATTTCAAATCAAAGTTTCACATGCCAAACAAAATCAATTATGCTCAAACCATATCCATATCCTCTCCTTGCTTTCCACAACACACCAATATCCAACTTCTTCAATTTCCACCCAAATAATTGATAATCAAAACAATATTATTCATAATTTATCAATATATCATTATCATAACTCACAATCATTATCAATTCCTCATCATCAATCAACAAGCAACACATTCTCATAAGCGAACTCAACATTTTCACCAAGATTACTAATCCTCAATTTGTTACATAGTTCAACTTATCCTTTGATCAACTAGCCTATGTTTTCACGTTACATTAAATATTATCTACGAGAAACCAAAATCATACCTTGACTGATTCCTTTCTAAGCTCGGAGCACCTCAAAATTCCCTCTACCGAAAATTCCAAGCCTCCAACTCCTCAGCAAGTGAAAATCTAGCTTCCAAGGTTCAAGTCAAGCATTCCACCACCACCAATTTGATTCCAAATCATACATTTTAATCTAACACCATTCAATTTCACTATAATCAACATAGGGTTTACCAATATCAATAATTCACAAGGGTTCAAAGGTTCCTTACTGTTCTCACAGATAATCAAAGCAAAACCCAGTAATTCCTCACCGCTAGAGCACATCTAACATTATTAAATTACAAAATCTCAAAACCCAAGAATCTAAATTTTTTTAATTTGATGGGAGAAAGAATGGGTGAGAAATTGCATAGTTCTTATCAAAATTTTTGGTAGATTTTTTAGAGAATTCCGAGACAAACACGTGGCTGCTGACAGCTTGTCAATCAAAGTTCCAGATTGAAAGTTACGTGGAATTGAATTTTGGTGCGAGGGTTTGGTGTTCTTCCCCGTTTCC
>NC_029791.2:39137640-39149016 GCF_000816755.2 Arachis ipaensis
TTTTTAAAATTAGTGTTAAAATTGATATTTTAATTATTTCTACTTCTTTAAACTATAAAATTTAATTTTCTAATTTTTAAATAATAATTAATTTATTAAATAATTATTTATTAATTTTACAGATTTTATACAAAGCCATTAATAATATAATTTAATTACAGTTATTTAGTTGCTATGAACAAAACAATGATAATTGATCAACATTCAAACTAAAAATTTCTGGCTAAAACACAAATAAATTAGCACTACTAATACTAATTATTCATCAACAAGATTTAGCCTTGCAAGTTACAATAAAATACCAAAATAAAAACAAAATAGTTCCATACTTTCTAATTTCACCCCGTTATAATATTAGGCATATGCTAATATTAACGAATCAAAACTCAAAGTAACAATTCATAATCAATGCTTGATATAAAATAAAGCAATTCATAGTCTAGTTTGCCACAAAATATTAAAAAAGACCTTTAAGTTGTGAAAATATTTAAATGACATAATCTTGAAGCAATATACATCATAGAAATAACTTAAATAAAAAACAAGAGAAAATTATTGATGAGGGAAAAACGATTCTACACAAAGTCACCGGCAAGTGTATCGGGTCGCATTAAGTAGTAATAAATCACAAGAGTGAGATCGATCCTACAGGGATTGATGGATCAAGCAACTTTAGTGAGTGATCGGTTTAGTCAAGCAGACAGTGATGAATTGAATGAAAATTGGATAACAGAATGTAAATTGTAGGGAATTTAAATTGCAGAAAGTAAAGTGACTGAATCTTAAAGAGAAAGAAACATAAATTGCATCGAATGTAAAGGGAATTGGGTGCTGGAAATTAAAGAGGCAGTAAATCAAAAACTCAGGACAACTGCAGGAATTGTAAATTGCATGAAAAGTAATTTCAGATCACAGCAAGCTCAAATGTAAAGTTGCAGAATGTAGACTTGCAGAAAAGTAAATCAAGCTCAAGGGAAACGAAAATGTGAAAGTGCAGAAGAACAGAATTGCAGTAAGATGTAAATTGCATAAACTAAATTGAATTCAATACTTGAAATGTAAAGTGCAGAAAAATAAATGTGTATCAAAGAGAGTCTTCTATTCTAATCCTACTCCTACTCCTATTGCTCTCTAGCAGAGCCTGCCTAATTCCTAATGAAATGAAACTGATGCCTTTATATAGGCTTTACAAAATGAAAATGAAATTGAAATTGAAAATAAATTACAATTCAAATGAAATTCCTAATCTAACTATTTCTTGTGTCTTTGAGTCATATCAATGGGCTTTGTTTGCTTTGGGGCTTTTGCTGGTTTGGCCTTGTAGAAGTGGGTCAGGATGCATGCTTAATTGATGCTCCCAGTGGAGCATTCAGTTGGCAAAGTGAACGCCCCGTTCACTCCTTCAGCATGCCTTTGGTGCGCATGTTGCCTCCCCTAGCGCTCAATTATTGAACGCCACGCTCACTCTTTGAGCGCTGGCTTCTTTGGTGCGCCTTCCTCACTTGGCGCTCGCTATTTGAGCGCTCAGTTGCTTTGTTGAGCGCTACGCTGAGTATTTGAGCGCTCCTAGTGTGTTTGGCCAACACGAGCTTCCTCTCCCAACATGAAATTCACGCAAAAGGTAAGAAAGTGAACGCCATGTTCACTTCCAAAGTGAATGCTCATTGTTTAATGAATGCTAGCGCTCTCTTGCTTAATGAACGTTGCTTCCTTGCTTTAACTTTGCTTTCATTTCATTCATTTGGCATTAATAATTAAATGCATGCATACTTTAATTATATTACTTAGTAAAGCCAACGTACAGCATGATTTGTTCATTTGCCAATTGGGCATTACTAATAAAGGGTTCATGCATGCTTTCATTGGCTTTAATTAATAATGCCAATTACTTAATGGTGCACGAAATTATGATTCACACTTTTCACAACTCCGCACAACTAACCAGCAAGTGCACTGGGTCGTCCAACTAATACCTTACGTGAGTAAGGGTCGATCCCACGGAGATTGTCGACTTGAAGCAAGCTATGGTCATCTTGTAAATCTTAGTCAGGCGGATTCAAATGGTTATGAGGTTTTGATAATTAAAAGATAAATAAAACATAAAATAAAATAAAGATACTTATGTAATTCATTGGTGGGAATTTTAGATAAGCGTTTGGAGATGCTTCGTTGCTTCTGAACCTCTGCTTTCCTATTGCCTTCTTCTAATCATGCGTGCTCCCTTCCATGGCAAGCTGTATGATCTTCTCGGATGAAAAATACCAGGTACGGCCTCTGCACGGCTAATCAACCATCGGATTTCTCGTCTCGGATGAAAAATACCAAGTACAGCTACCGCATAGCTAATCATCTGTCGGTTCTCACTAGCGTCGGAATAAGATCTCTCTATCCTTTTGCACACTGTCACTGCGCCTAACATTCGCAGGTTTGAAGCTCGTCACAGTCATCCCTTCCCAGATCCTACTCGGAATACCACAGACAAGGTTTAGACTTTCCGGATCTCAGGAATGCTGCCAATGGTTCTAGCCTATACCACGAAGGTTCTAATCTCATATTCGGATGCTCTGTTGTCAGGAGAGACGATGCGAATCGCAGATCAGAGACCCAAGAGAATATACTCCAACTGTCATCCAATGACTACGTTGAACATTATGTAGACCGCTTGTGGTTGTCAGGCACGCGGATCTTGGCCAAGCGAGTAACGAAGATAGTGGGTGATTGTCACGGGTCACCCCTTCATTCTGACTTAACTGAATTAAGTACAAGAGTATATCTTGGAGAAGAAGTAGGCGTGAATTGAAAGAAAAACAATAGTACTTGCATTAATTCATGAAGAACAGCAGAGCTCCGCACCTTAATCTGTGGGGTGTAGAAACTCCACCGTTGAAAATACATAAGAGAAAAAGGTCTAGGCATGGCTGAATGGCCAGCCTCCAAAATATAACATAAAAGTGAAAAGAGGGTTCCAACCATCCAAATACAAGTAGTAAGAGTGCTATTTATACTAAACTAGTTACTAGGGATTACAGAAAATAAGTAACTAAGTGCAGATAGTGCAGAAATCCACTTCCGGGGCCCACTTGGTGTGTGCTTGGGCTGAGCATTGAGCTTTACACATGCATAGGCCATTTCTAGAGTTAAATGCCAGCTTGGATGCCAGTTTCAGCGTTTAACTCCAGTTCTGGTGCTAGTTCTGGCATTTTACGCCAGAAAAGGGTCTCTGGTGGGCGTTTAGACGCCAGTTTGGGCCATCAAATCTCGGGCAAAGTATGGACTATTGTCCATTGCTGAAAAGCCCAAGATGTCTACTTTCCAACGCAATTGAGAGTGCACCAATTGGGCTTCTGTAGCTCCAAAATAGTGCAGGAGGGTCAGAATCCAATAGCATCTGCAGTCCTTTCTCAGCCTCTGAATCAGATTTTTGCTCCGGTCCCTCAATTTCAGCCAGAAAATACCTGAAATTACAAAAAAACACACAAACTCATAGTAAAGTATAGAAATGTGATTTTTGCATAAAAACTAATAAAAATATAATAAAAAGTAACTAAAACATACTAAAAACTATGTAAAAATAATGCTAAAAAGGGTATAAATTATCCGCTCATCACAACACCAAACTTAAATTGTTGCTTGTCCCCAGGCAACTAAAAACAAAATAGGATAAAAAGAAGAGAATATACAATAAATTTTAAAAATATCAATAAAGATTAGTTCCAATTAGATGAGCGGGACTAGTAGCTTTTTGCTTCTGAACAGTTTTGGCATCTCACTTTATCCTTTGAAGTTCAGAATGATTGGCATCCATAGGAACTCAGAATTCAGATAGTGTTATTGATTTTGTAGTTCAGTATGTTGATTCTTGAACACAGCTGCTTTATGAGTCTTGGCCGTGACCCTAAGCATTTTATTTTTCAGTATTACCACCGGATACATAAATGCCACAGACACATAACTGGGTGAACCTTTTCAGATTGTGACTCAGCTTTGCTAGAGTCCCCAGTTAGGGGTGCCCAGAGCTCTTAAGCACACTTTTTTTGCTTTGGACCACGACTTTAACCGCTCAGTCTCAAGCTTTCCACTTGACCCCTTCACGCCACAAGCACATGGTTAGGGACAGCTTGATTTAGCCGCTTAGGCCAGGATTTTATTCCTTTGGGCCCTCCTATCCATTAATGCTCAAAGCCTTGGATCCTTTTTACCCTTGCCTTTTGATTTAAAGGGTTACTGGCTTTTTCTGCTTGCTTTTTCTTTTTCTTTCTTTCTTTTTTCTTTCTTTTTCGCCCCCCCCCCTTTTTTTCCCTTTTCGCAAGCTTTTGTTCTTCACTACTTTTTCTTGCTTCAAGAATCAATTTTATGATTTTTCAAATTATCAATAACATTTCTCTTTTTTCATTATTCTTTCAAGAGCCAATAGTTTTAACATTCATAAACAACAATATCAAAAATATGCATTGTTCAAGCATTCATTCAGAAAACAAAAAGTATTGCCACCACATCAAAATAATTAAACTATTTTTAAGATAGAATTTGAAATTCATGTACTTCTTTTTCTTTTTTAGAAAACATTTTTCATTTAAGAAAGGTGAAAGATTCATTGAACATTCATAGCTTTAAGACATAGACACTAAATACTAATGATCATGTAATAAAGACACAAACATAAACAAAACATGAAGCATAAAAACTGAAAAATAAAACAATAAGAACAAGGAAATTAAAGAACGGGTCCACCTTAGTGACAGCGGCTAGTTCTTCCTCTTGAAGATCCTATGGAGTGCTTGAGCTCCTTTATGTCTCTTCCTTGCCTTTGTTGCTCCTCTCTCGTGGCCTTTTAGTCCTCTCTGATTTCATGGAGGATGATGGAGTGCTCTTGTTGAGGTCCATGAGTGGGCTCTCTTGTTTGCTCCATCCTCTTTCTAGTGATGGGCTTTTGAGATGAATTTTTCCATCTCCCATGACTCGGAGTTGGAAGCAACTACCTTCCCTTTCCTCTTCCTAGAGGTTTCTCCGGCCTTAGGTGCCATTAATGGTTACGGAAAAACAAAAAGCAGAGCTTTTTTCCACACCAAACTTAAAAGGTTTGCTCGTCCTCGAGCAAAAGAAGAAAGAAAGGATTAGAGGAAGAAGAGATGGAGGAGATGGAGGTGTGTGAATGGTTCGGCCAAGGGGGGTTTTAGGTGGTTATGATGTGTGAAAATGAAGGAGTGATGAGGGGCTTATATAGGAGTGGAGTGGAGAGGGAATTCTTGTAATAGGGGTTGGGTTTGGGAGGGAGATGGTTTGAATTTGAATGGGTGGGAGTAGGTGGGTTGTATGATGGTTTTCGAGGAGAAATGGAGGTGATTGGTGGAGGTTATTTTGGGGAAGAGTGTTATGGAGAGGTGTGAAGAGGAGAGAGAGTGAGTTGGGGTAGGTGGGGATCCTGTAGGGTTCACAGATCCTGAGGTGTCAAGGAATTCTGCTACCTGTACCTTCCTGGCGTTTAAACGCCCTCTGTGTGCCATTTCTGGCGTTTAACACCAACTCTGCTATCTTTTCTGGCGTTAAACGCCAGGCTGATGCCCATTTCTGGCGTTTAACACCAGCCAGACACCAGACACCCTTTTCTGGCGTTAAACGCCAGTCTGTCTGCCATTTCTAGCATTTAACGCCCAGAATGCTGCCAGACTGGGCGTTAAACGCCCATTCTGCTATCCTTACTGGCGTTTAAACGCCAGTAAGCCTGTCCTCTAGGGTGTGCCGTGATGAGCGGATAATTTATACGCTTTTTGGCATTGTTTTTAAGTAGTTTTTAGTATGATTTATTTAGTTTTTAGTATATTTCTATTAGTTTTTAAATAAAAATCACATTTCTGGACTTTACTATGAGTTTGTGTGTTTTTCTATAATTTCAGGTATTTTCTAACTGAAATTGAGAGACTTGAGCAAAAATCTGATTCAGAGGCTGAAGAAGGACTGCTGATGCTATTGGATTCTGACCTCCCTGCACTCAAAATGGATTTTCTGGAGCTACAGAAACCCAATTGGCGTTCTCTTAACTACGTTGGAAAGTAGACATCCAGGGCTTTCCAGAAATATATAATAGTCCATACTTTGCCCAAGTTTTGATGATGCAAACTGGCGTTCAAACGCCAACTTCATGTCCTATTCTGAAGTTAAACGCCAGAAACAGGCTACAACCTGGCGTTTAACTCCAAAAAGAGTCTCTACACATGAAAGCTCAATGCTCAGCCCAAGCACACACCAAGTGGGCCCGAAAGTGGATTTTTGCATCACTTATCTTCTGTAACCCTAGCTGCTACTTTAGTGTAAAAACTACTTTTAGTGATTTATTTCAGGTCTTTTGTCTTTTGTCTTTGGTCTTTGGTCTTTTTTCTTTAGTCTTTTGTCTTTTTGACCATCTTTGGACGTTTAGTCCCTAGACCTTGGAGGCTGGCCATTCGGCCATGCCTGGACCATTATCACTTATGTATTTTCAACGGTGGAGTTTCTACACCCGATAGATTAAGGTGTGGAGCTCTACTGTTCCCCATGAATTAATACAAAGTACTATTGTTTTCTTATTCAACTCAAGCTTATTCCTATTTTAAGATATTCGCTTGCACTTCAACATGATGAATGTGATTATCCGTGACACTCATCACTATTCTCAACCTATGAACGTGTGCCTGACAACCACTTCCGTTCTACCTTAGATTGAGCGTGTATCTCTTAGCCTCCTGATCGTGAGATCAGAGTCTTCGTGGTATAAGCTAGAATTATTGGTGGCCATTCCTGAGATCCGGAAAGTCTAAACCTTGTCTGTGGTATTCCGAGTAGGATCTGGGAAGGGATGACTGTGACGAGCTTTAAACTCGCGAGTGTTAGGCGTAGTGACAGACGCAAAAGGATCAATTTATCCTATTCCAATATGAGTGAGAACCGACAGATGATTAGCTGTGCGGTGACAGCGCATTTGGACCATTTTCACTGAGAGTACGGGAAGTAGCCATTGACAATGGTGATGCCCAACATACAGCTTGCCATGGAAAGGAGTATGAATGATTGGATGAAGGCAGTAGGAAAGCAGAGATTCAGAAGGAGCAAAGCATCTCCATACGCTCATCTGAAATTCTCACCAATGAATTACATAAGTATCTCTATCTTATTTTATATTTTATTTATATTTTAATTATCAAATCCCATAACCATTTGAATCTGCCTGACTGAGATTTACAAGGATGACCATAGCTTGCTTCAAGCCAACAATCTCCGTGGGATCGACCCTTACTCACGTAAGGTTTATTACTTGGACGACCCAGTGCACTTGCTGGTTAGTTGTGCGGAGTTGTGAAAAAGAATTGAGATTATGAACATGCGTATTAGGTTTGTGGTGCCGTTACCAGAGATCACAATTTCATGCACCAAGTTATTGGCGCTGTTGCCAGGGATTGTTCGAGTTTGGACAACTGACGGTTCATCTTGTTGCTCAGATTAGGTAATTTTATTTTAATTTTAAGCTTTTTATTTTTATTTTTATTTTTGAAAAATTTTCAAAAAAAAAATAAATTATTCTATGACTTCAGAATTTTTGAGAATGAATTCTAGAGTTTCATGAGATATGTTAAATCCTGGCTGGCTGTTAAGCCATGTCTAATATTTTGGACCAAGGTTTCAACTATCCTTAGAAGAGCTTCTTTGTGTTTCTCAGCAATTTAGCTGTTGTATGTAATGTCCTGCTAAAGCTTGGCTAGCCATTGGCCATGTCTAGTGTTTTGGACCGGAGCTTTCACTGAAAGCTTGGCTGGCTAGTAAGCCATGTCTGATTCCTGGACCGAAGTTTTAGGCTAACATTGCATTATTCCTGGAATTCTCATTAAAAATTTTGAAATCCTTATTTTTCTTTTTCCAAATAATTTTCGAAAAATCCAAAAAAAAATAATAAAATCATAAAAACCAAAAATTTTGTGTTTCTTGTTTGAGTCTTGTGTCAAATCTTAAGTTTTGTGTCCATTGCATATTTTTTTTATTTATTATCATTAAAATTTTTGAAAACTCATGCATAATGTTCTTCATGATCTTCAAGTTGTTCTTGATGAATTTCCTTGTTTGATCTTTGCATTTTCATGTTTTGTGTCTTTTCTTGTTTTTCATATGCATTTTTAATTTGTTAGTGTCTAAACATTGAGAATTTCTAAGTTTGGTGTCTTGCATGTTTTTCTTTTCTTGAAAAATTTTTAAAAATAAGTCTTGATGTTTATCTTGATCTTCAAAGTGTTCTTGGTGTTCATCTTGACATTCAAAGTGTTCTTGCATGCATTATGTGTTTTGATCTTAACTTCTTGTGTTTTGCATCATTTTTATGTTTCTCTCTTTCCTCATTAAAATTCAAAAATAAAAAAAATATCTTTCCCTTAATTCACTCATAAATTTCGAAAATTTGATTTGATTTAGTCATAAAGTTTTAAAAGTCTAGTTGTTTCTTATGAGTCAAGTCAAACTTTCAATTTAAAAATCCTATCTTTTTAAAACCTTTCCAAAAATCAAATCTTTTTCATTTTTTCTTTCATATTTTCAAAAATTTCAAAATTGATTTTCAAAATCTTTTTCTTATTTTTATTTCATATTTTCGAAATTAATGCTAACATTTAATATGATTGATTCAAAAATTTTAAGTTTGTTACTTGCCTAGTAAGAAAGGTTCAATCTTTAAATTTTAGAATCATATCTTTTTGTTTCTTGTTAGTTAAGTAATTAACTTTAAATTTAAAAATCAAATCTTTTTAAATTTCTTTTTCAAATCTTTTTCAAAATGATCTCCAATCATATCTTTTTCAAAACATAATTTCAAAATCTTTTCTAACTTCTTATCTTTTCAAAATTGATTTTCAAATATTTTTCAATTAACCACTTAACTTTTGGTTTGATTTGTTTTCTTATCTTTTTTAAAACCATCTAACTACTTTTCTCTCTCCAATTTTCGAAAATCACTAACAATATTTTCAAAAATCTCTTTTTATTTAATTACTTCATTCAGTTTTCAAATTTTATTTTATCTCTTCTTTTAATTTTTGAATTCTAACTAATATTTAAAATAAAAATAAAAATATTTTTATTTTATTTTACTTAATTTTCGAATTCTTCTCTCTCTCATCTCCTTCTATTTATTTATTTATCTACTAATATTCCTCTTTTACTCATAATTCGAACCACATCTTCTCCTCTGTGTTCGAGTTCTTCTCTTCTCCTTCTTCTATTCTTCTCTTCTTCTACTCACATAAAGGAATCTCTATACTGTGACATAGAGAATTCCTCTTCTTTTCTGTTCTCTTCTTTTTCATATGAGCAGGAACAAGGATAAGAACATTCTTGTTGAAGCTGACCCTGAACTTGAAAGGACTCTGAAGAGGAAGCTAAGGGAAGCTAAGGCACAACCATCTGGAGAGGATCTGACAGAAATTTTTGAAAAAGAAGGAGACATGGCCGAACCTAATAACAATGGTGGAGATGCAAGGAAGATGCGAAAGCCTGAACTCTTGGGATAAGCTGGTCAGTGCTTTCCTGGCCAAATTCTTTCCACCTCAAAAGATGAGCAAGCTTAGAGTGGAAATCCAAACCTTCAAACAGAAGGAAGGAGAATCCCTCTATGAAGCTTGAGAAAGATATAAGCAATTGATCAAAAGGTGTCCTACTGACATGCTTCCAGAATGGAGCATCATATGTATCTTCTATGATGGTCTGTTTGAGTTGTCAAAAATGTCATTGGATCATTCTGCAGGAGGATCTCTTCATCTGAAAACCCCTGCAGAAGCTCAGGAACTCATTGAAATGGTTGCAAATAACCAGTTCATGTACACCTCTGGTGCACGAAATTGTGATCCCTGATAATGGCTCCAAAAACTTGGTGCTCTAATCTTAATTCATAATTTGTCACAACTTCGATACAACTAACCAGCAAGTGCACTGGGTCGTCCAAGTAATAAAACCTTACGTGAGTAAGGGTCGATCCCACGGAGATTGTTGGTATGAAGCAAGCTATGGTCATCTTGTAAATCTCAGTCAGGCGAATATTAAATGGTTATGGAGTTTTCGAATAATAATAGTAAATAAAACATAAAATAGGATAGAGATACTTATGTAATTCATTGGTGAGAATTTCAGATAAGCATATAGAGATGCTTTCGTTCCTCTGAACCTCTGCTTTCCTGCTGTCTTTATCCAACCAATCCTACTCCTTTCCATGGCAAGCTTTCTGTAAGGCATCACTGTTGTCAATGGCTACATCCTGTCCTCTCAGTGAAAATGGTCCAATGCGCTGTCACTGCATGGCTAATCATCTGTCGGTTCTCGATCATAGTGGAATAGGATCCATTGATCCTTTTGCATCTGTCACTACGTCCAGCACTCGCGAGTTTGAAGTTCGTCGCAGCCATCCCTTCCCAGATCCTACTCGGAATACCACAGACAAGGTTTAGACTTTTCGGATCTCAGGAATGGCCATCCATGGGTTCTAACTTATACCACAAAGATTCTAATATCTCGGACTCGGTCCTCTGTATTAGATATCTAAGAGATACTCATTCTAGCTTGTTTGCATGTAGAACGGAAGTGTTTGTCAGGCACGCGTTCATAAGTGAGAATGATGATGAGCGTCACATAATCATCACATTCATCATGTTCTTGGGTGCGAATGGATATCTTAGAGAAGAAATAGACGTTAATTGAATAGAAAACCAATAGTACTTTGCATTAATTCATGAGGAACAGCAGAGCTCCACACCTTAATCTATGGTGTGTAGAAACTCTACCGTTGAAAATACATAAGTGATAAGGTCCAGGCATGGCCGAATGGCCAGCCCTCACCAAAGTCTAAGATAGCATAAAACTAATCAAAGATGATCCGAAGATGTAAATACAATAGTAAAAAGTCCTATTTATACTAAACTAGCTACTAGGGTTTACAGAAGTAAGTAATTGATGCATAAATCCACTTCCGGGACCCACTTGGTGTGTGCTTGGGCTGAGCTTGAAGTTTACACGTGCAGAGGCTTCTTTTGGAGTTAAACACCAAGTTGTAACGTGTTTTTGGCGTTCAACTCTGGTTTGTGACGTGTTTCTGGCGTTTAACTCCAGACTGCAGCGTAGAACAGGCGTTCAACGCCCTTTTGCGTCGTCTAAACTCGAAAAACGTATAGACTATTATATATTGCTGGAAAGCCCTGGATGGCTACTTTCCAACGCCATTGAGAGCGCGCCATTTGAAGTTCTGTAGCTCCAAAAAATCCACTTTGAGTGCAGGGAGGTCAGAATCCAACAGCATCAGCAGTCCTTCTTCAACCTCTGAATCTGATTTTTGCTCAAGTCCCTCAATTTCAGCCAGAAAATACCTGAAATCAC
>NC_029791.2:39149850-39151230 GCF_000816755.2 Arachis ipaensis
AAGGATAAATTCGAAACTCATGTACTTCTTGTTCTTTTGAATTAAAAACATTTTTCATTTAAGAGAGGTGATGGATTCATAGGACATTCATAACTTTAAGACAAAGTTACTAAATACTAATGATCATGTAATAAGATACTAACATAGATAAGAACTTAACATAAAGAAAACGAAAAACAAAAAATTTGAGAACAAGGAATGAGTCTACCTTAGTGATGGTGGCGTTTTCTTCTTGAGGAACCAATGATGTCCTTGAGCTCTTCTATGTCTCTTCCTTGTCTTTGTTGCTCCTCCCTCATAGCTCTTTGATCTTCTCTAATTTCATGGAGGATGATTGAGTGCTCTTGATGTTCCACCCTTAGTTGTCCCATGTTGGAACTCAGATTGTCACAGACACATAACTGGGTGAACCTTTTCAGATTGTGACTCAGCTTTGCTAGAGTCCCTAGTTAGAGGTGCCCAGAGCTCTTAAGCACACTCTTTTAGCTTTGGACCACGACTTTAACCGCTCAGTCTCAAGCTTTTCATTTGACACCTTCACGCCACAAGCACATGGTTAGGGACAGCTTGGTTTAGCCGCTTAGGCCAGGATTTTATTCCTTTGGGCCCTCCTATCCATTAATGCTCAAAGCCTTGGATCCTTTTTACCCTTGCCTTTTGGTTTAAAGGGTTATTGGCTTTTTCTGCTTGCTTTTTCTTTTTCTTTCTTTTTTTTTCTTTATTTTTTCGCAAGCTTTGTTTTTCACTGCTTTTTCTTGCTTCAAGAATCAATTTTATAATTTTTTAGATTATCAATAACATTTCTCCTTTTTCTTTATTCTTTCAAGAGCCAAAATGTTAACATTCATAAACAACAATATCAAAAATATGCATTGTTCAAGTATTCATTCAGAAAACAAAAGTATTGCCACCACATCAAAATAATTAAACTAATTTCAAGATAAATTTTGAAATCCATGTACTTCTTGTTCTTTTGCAATTAAAAATATTTTTCATTTAAGAAAGGTGAAGGATTCATAGGACATTCATAGCTTTAAGACATAGACACTAGACACTAATGATCATGTAATAAAGACACAAACATAGACAAAACATAAAGCATAGATTTCGAAAAACAGAAAAATAAGAACAAGAAAATTAAAGAACGGGTCCACCTTAGTGATGGCGGCTAGTTCTTCCTCTTGAAGATCTTATGGAGTGCTTGAGCTCCTCTATGTCTCTTCCTTGCCATTGTTGCTCCTCTCTCATGGCCTTTTGGTCCTCTCTGATTTCATGGAGGATGATGGAGTGCTCTTGGTGCTCCACTCTTAGTTGCCCCATGTTGAAACTCAATTCTCCTAAGGAGGTGTTGATTTGCTCCCAATAGTTTTGTGGAGGAAA
>NC_029791.2:39152328-39154727 GCF_000816755.2 Arachis ipaensis
TATAATTAAACTAAGTTCAAGGATAAATTTGAAACTCATGTACTTCTTGTTCTTTTGAATTAAAAACATTTTTCATTTAAGAGAGGTGATGGATTCATATTCACTACTTTAAGGCATAGACACTTAGACACTAATGATCATGTAATAAAGACACAAACATAGACAAAACATAAAGCATAGATTTCGAAAAACAGAAAAATAAGAACAAGAAAATTAAAGAACGGGTCCACCTTAGTGATGGCGGCTAGTTCTTCCTCTTGAAGATCTTATGGAGTGCTTGAGCTCCTCTATGTCTCTTCCTTGCCATTGTTGCTCCTCTCTCATGGCCTTTTGGTCCTCTCTGATTTCATGGAGGATGATGGAGTGCTCTTGGTGCTCCACTCTTAGTTGCCCCATGTTGAAACTCAATTCTCCTAAGGAGGTGTTGATTTGCTCCCAAAAGTTCTGTGGAGGAAAGTGCATCCCTTGTGGCATCTCGGGGATTTCTTGGTGATGAGCTTCTTCATGCGTCTCTTGAGATCCATGAATAGGCTCTCTTGTTTGCTCCATCCTTTTCTTAGTGATGGGCTTGTCCTCATCAATGAGGATATCTCCCTCTATGTCAATCCCAGCTGAATTGCATAGATGGCAAATGAGGTGAGGAAAGGCTAACCTTGCCACAGTGGAGGACTTGTCAGCCACCTTGTAGAGTTCTTGAGGTATAATCTCATGAACCTCCACTTCCTCCCCAATCATGATGCTATGGATCATGATGGCCCGGTCTATAGTAACTTCAGACCGGCTGCTAGTGGGAATGATTGAACGTTGAATGAACTCCAACCATCCTCTAGCTACAGGCTTAAGGTCCAGTCTTCTCAGTTGAACCGGTTTGCCTTTTGAGTCAATCTTCCATTGAGCTCCTTCCACACATATGTCCATAAGTACTTGGTCCAACCTTTGATCAAAGTTGACTCTTCTTGCGTAGGGGCGTGTATTTTCTTCCATAATTGGTAAGTTGAACGCCAACCTCACATTTTCCGGACTAAAATCTAAGTAATTCCCCCGAACCATGGTGAGATAATTCTTTGGGTTCGGGTTCTTACTTTGATCATGGTTCCTAGTGATCCATGCATTAGCATAGAACTCTTAAACCATTAGAATTCCGACTTGTTGGATGGGGTTGTTAGAACTTCCCAACCTCTTCTTTGGATCTCATGTCGGATCTCCGGATACTCATTTTTCTTGAGTTTGAAAGGGACCTCGGGGATCACCTTCTTCTTGGCCACAACATCGTAGAAGTGGTCTTGATGGGCTTTGGAGATGAATCTTTCCATCTCCCATGACTCGGAGGTGGAAGCTTTTGTCTTCCCTTTCCCTTTTCTAGAGGTTTCTTCGGTCTTAGGTGCCATGAATGGTAATGGAAAAACAAAAAGCTTATGCTTTTACCACACCAAACTTAGAATATTGCTCGCCCTCGAGCAAGAGAAGAAAGAATAGATGAAGAAGAAGAAATGGAGGAGAGGGAGAGAGAGTTGTGTTTCGGCCAAGAAGGGGAAGAGAGGGATGTGTTGTGTGAAAATGAAGAAGAATGGAGAGGTTTATATAGTAGAGGAAGAGGGGTTAAGGTTCGGCCATATGGGGTGGGTTTGGGTGGGAAAGTGATTTTGAATTTTGAAGGTCGGTGGGGTTTATGAGGTAGGTTTATAGGGAAGAGTGGATGGATGTGAGTGGTGAATGGGTAATAGGGAAGAGAGAGATTGAGGTGATTGGTGAAGGATTTTGGGGAAAGGTATTTATTGGGAAGAGAGGATGAAAGAGAAGAGGGAAGAGTATGAGTGGAGGTAGGTGGGGATCCTGTGGGGTTCACAGATGCTGAGATGATCCTGTGGGGTCCACAGATCCTGAGGTGTCAAGGATTTGCATCCCTGCACCAATTAGGCATGTAAAATGCCTTTGCATGCAATTCTGGCGTTTAAACGCCGAATTGATGCTTGTTCTGGGCGTTCAACGCCCAGATGCGGCATGTTTCTGGCGTTGAACGCCAGTTCTATACTTGTTTCTAGCGTTCAGCGCCAGCTTTCCTCAGTGTGCATTTCTGGCGTCTGAACGCCAGGATGCTGCTTGTTTCTGGCGTTCAACGCCAGATCTATGCTCTGTTCTGGCATTGAACGCCAGCCAGATGCTCCTTACTGGCGTTTAAACGCCAGTAAGTCCTTCCTCTAGGGTGTGATTTTTCTTCTGCTATTTTTTATTCTATTTTTAATTTTTTGATTTATTTTGTGACTCCACATGATCATGAACCTAATAAAACATGAAAGAACAACAAAAATAAAAATAAAATTAGATAAATAAAAATTGGGTTGCCTCCCAACAAGCGCTTCTTTAATGTCAATAGCTTGACAGTGGGCTCTCATGGAGCC
>NC_029791.2:39154735-39198846 GCF_000816755.2 Arachis ipaensis
GATCAATTCTCCTCTGTCTACATCAATCACAGCTCTTGCTGTGGCTAGGAAGGGTCTTCCAAGGATGATGTATTCATCCTCTTCCTTCCCAGTGTCTAGGATTATGAAATCAGCAGGGATGTAAAGGCCTTCAACCTTTACTAACACGTCCTCTACCTGACCATAAGCCTCTTTTCTTGAATTGTCTGCCATCTCTAATGAGATTCTAGCAGCTTGCACCTCAAAGATTCCCAGTTTTTTCGATTCACGTCCTCCCCTTCCTCCTTGGATTCGGCCATGATGGTTATATCAATGGCCTTGCACTCTCCTTTTGGATTTTCTTCTGTATTGCTTGGGAGAGCACTTGGAGGGGTTTCAGTGATCTTCTTACTCAGCTGGCCCACTTGTGCCTCCAAATTTCTAATGGAGGACCTTTTTCGTTCATGAAACTTAAAGTGGCCTTAGATAGATCAGAGACTATGTTTGCTAAGCTAGATGGATCCTGCTCAGAACTCTCTGTCTTTTGCTGAGTTGATGATGGAAAAGGCTTGCTATTAAACATGTTACTTCCACCATTGTTAAAGCCTTGTTGAGGCTTTTGTTGATCCTTCCATGAGAAATTTGGGTGATTTCTCCATGAGGGGTTATAGGTGTTTCTATATGGTTTACCCATGTAATTCACCTCTGCTATTGCAGGGTTTTCAGGATCATAAGCTTCTTCTTCAGAAGATGCCTCTTGAGTACTGTTGGATGCAGCTTGCATTCCATTCAGACTCTGAGAAATCATATTGACTTGCTGAGTCAATATTTTATTCTGAGCTAATATGGCATTCAGAGCATCAATTTCAAGAACTCCCTTCTTCTGAGGCGTCCCATTACTCACAGGATTCCTCTCAGAAGTGTACATAAACTGGTTGTTAGCAACCATGTCAATAAGTTCTTGAGCTTCTGCAGGCATTTTCTTTAGGTGAATGGATCAACCTGCAAAAGTATCCAATGACATCTTAGCTAATTCAGACAGACCATCATATAATATATCTAGGATGGTCCATTCTGAAAGCATGTCAGAATGACACTTTTTGGTCAGTTGCTTGTATCTCTCCCAAGCTTACTAAGCTTTTGAGGAGGAAAGAACTTGGCTAAGAAAGCCTTAACCAGCTTATCCCAAGAGTTCAGGCTATCTTTAGGTTGTGAGTCCAACCATGTTCTAGCTCTGTCTCTTACAGCAAACGGGAAAAGCATAAGCATGTAGACCTCGGGATCAACCCCATTGGTCTTAACAGTATCACAGATCTGCAAGAATTCAGTTAAGAACTGAAAAGGGTCTTCAGATGGAAGTCCATGAAACTTGCAGTTCTGCTGCATCAGAGAAACTAATTAAGGTTTCAGCTCAAAGTTGTTTGCTCCAATGGTAGGAATTGAGATGCTTCTTCCATGTAAATTGGAATTAGGTGAAGTAAAGTTACCAAGCATCCTCCTTGCATTATTATTATTTTCAGATGCCATCTCCTCTTCCTGTTCGAAAATTCCTGTAAGGTTGTCTCTGGATTGTTGTATTTTGGCTTCTCTTAGTTTCCTTTTCAGAGTCCTTTCAGGTTCAGGATCTGCTTCAACAAGAATGTTCTTGACCTTGCTCCTGCTCATATGACAAAGAAGGGAATAACAAAGAAAATATGGAATCCTCTATGTCACAGTATAGAGATTCCTTTGTGTGAGTAGAAGAAGAAAAGAATGTAATGTAAGGAAAGAGAAGGAAGGAGAATCCAAACACAAGGGTGAAGAGAGCAGAGATATGAGATGAAGAGAAGTGTTAGTAAGTAATAAATAAATAGAAGGAGATTGGAGAGAGGGAATTTCGAAAAATAAATTTTGAAAAAGAGTTAATGATTTTCGAAAATTAAGATAAAATTAAAATTAAAATTAAAATTTAAACAATTAATTAATTAAAAAGAATTTTTGAAAAAGAGGGAGGTATTTTCGAAAATTAGAGAGGGGTAGTTAGTTAGGTAGGTTTGAAAGAGATAAGAAACAAATAAAAAGTTAATTAGTTAGTTGAAACAAATTTTGAAAATCAATTTTTTAAAAGATAAGATAAGAACTTAGAAAAGACATTTGAAAAAGATATGATATGAAAAGATATGATTAAAAAGATATGATTTTGAAAAAGATAAGATAAAAATATATTTTTGAAAAGATATGATTGAAATTAGTTTTGAAAAAGATTTGATTTTTAAAATCACAATTAATGACTTGATTCACAAGAAATCACAAGATATGATTCTAGAACTTAAAGTTTGAATCTTTCTTAACAAGCAAGTAACGAACTTGAAATTTTTGAATCAAAACATTAATTGTTGATGATATTTTCGAAAATATGATGTAAAATTAAGAAAAAGATTTTTAAAAAAATATTTTTTTTAAATTTTCGAAAATAAATAAGAAAAATGAAAAAGATATGATTTTTAAAAAAGATTTTGAAAAAGATAAAATTTTTAAATTGAAAATTTGATTTGACTCATAAGAAACAACTAAATTTTAAAAAGTTTTGAAAAAGTCAACTCAAATTTTCGAAAATTTATGAGAGAAAAAGGGAAAGATATATTTTTTTATTTTTGAATTTTTTAATAATGAGAGAGAAAAACATAAAAATTGACTCACAACATGAAAATTATGAATCAAAACACATGATGCATGCAAGAACACTATGAATGTCAAGATGAACACCAAGAACACTTTGAAGATCATGATGAACATCAAGAACATATTTTTGAAAAATTTTTTATGCAAAGAAAACATGCAAGACACCAAACTTAGAAATCTTTAATGCTTAGACACTATGAATGCAAAGATGCACATGAAAAAGAACAAAAGACACAAAATAAGAAAACATCAAGATCAAACAAGAAGACTTACCAAGAACAACTTGAAGATCATGAAGAACACTATGAATGCATGAATTTTCGAAAAAAATTTTTAGAAAAAGAAAAATATGCAATTGACACCAAACTTAAAAATTGACTCAAGACTCAAACAAACAACATAAAATATTTTTTTTATTTTTATGATTTTATTAATTAAATTTTTTTTTGGATTTTTTTGTATATTTTTTTCGAAAAACATCTAGGAAAAAGAAAAAAAGAAATTCAAAAATTTTTAATACGAATTCCAGGAATCTTTCAATGTTAGCCTAAAGCTCCAATCCAAGGGTTAGACATGGCTCACTAGCCAGCCAGCTTTAGGATATAAATCAGGCATGCAATAACAAATTTGATTAGCAACAACTAGCTTGCTCTTGTAATGATGACTTGGAAGCCTCAGTCCAAATGAATTTAGAATGGCTTTAAGCCAGCCAGGCTTCTACATGCTTCATGAAACACTAGAATTCATTCTTAAAAATTTAGAATAATTTTCGAAAACAGATGAGAAATTTTTGAAAGATTTTTGAAAATTTTTTGAAAATAAAACAAAAAGAAAATTACCTAATCTGAGCAACAAGATGGACCGTCAGTTGTCTAAACTCGAACAATCCCCGGCAACGGCGCCAAAAACTTGGTGCACGAAATTGTGATCCCTGATAATGGCTCCAAAAACTTGGTGCTCTAATCTTAATTCATAATTTGTCACAACTTTGATACAACTAACCAACAAGTGCACTAGGTTGTCCAACTAATAAAACCTTACGTGAGTAAGGGTCTATCCCACGGAGATTGTTGGTATGAAGCAAGCTATGGTCATCTTGTAAATCTCAGTCAGGCGAATATTAAATGGTTATGGAGTTTTCGAATAATAATAGTAAATAAAACATAAAATAGGATAGAGATACTTATGTAATTCATTGGTGAGAATTTCAGATAAGCGTATAGAGATGCTTTCGTTCCTCTGAACCTCTGCTTTCCTGCTGTCTTCATCCAACCAATCCTACTCCTTTCCATGGCAAGCTTTCTGTAAGGCATCACCGTTGTCAATGGCTACATCTTGTCCTCTCAGTGAAAATGGTCCAATGCGCTGTCACTGCATGGCTAATCATCTGTCGATTCTCGATCATACTAGAATAGGATCCACTAATCCTTTTGCGTCTGTCACTACGCCCAGCACTCGCGAGTTTGAAGTTCGTCGCAGCCATCCCTTCCCAGATCCTACTCGGAATACCACAGACAAGGTTTAGACTTTCCGGATCTTAGGAATGGCCATCCATGGGTTCTAACTTATACCACGAAGATTCTGATTAAGGAATCCAAGAGATACTCATTCAATCTAAGGTAGAACGAAAGTGGTTGTCAGGCACGTGTTCATAGGGAATGATGATGACTGTCATGATCATCACATTCATGTTGAAGTGCGAATGGATATCTTAGAAGCGAAATAAGTTGAATTGAATAGAAAAACAGTAGTACTTTGTATTAATTCATGAGGAACAGCAGAGCTCCACACCTTAATCTATGGTGTGTAGAAACTCTACCATTGAAAATACATAAGTGATAAGATCCAGGCATGGCCGAATGGCCAGCCTTCACCAAAGTCTAAGATAGCATAAAACTAATCAAAGATGATCCGAAGATGTAAATACAATAGTAAAAAGTCCTATTTATACTAAACTAGCTACTGGGGTTTACAGAAGTAAGTAATTGATGCATAAATCCATTTCTGGGGCCCACTTGGTGTGTTCTTGGGCTGAGCTTGAAGTTTACACGTGTAGAGGCTTCTTTTGGAGTTGAACGCCAAGTTGTAACGTGTTTTTGGCGTTCAACTTTGGTTTGTGACGTGTTTCTGGCGTTTAACTCCAGACTGCAACGTAGAACTGGCGTTCAATGCCCTTTTGCATCATCTAAAATCGGGCAAAGTATAGACTATTATATATTTCTGGAAAGCCCTGGATGTCTACTTTCCAACGCCGTTGAGAGCGTGCCATTTGGAGTTCTGTAGCTCCAGAAAATCTACTTTGAGTACAGGGAGGTCAGAATCCAACAACATCAGCAGTTCTTCTTCAACCTCTGAATCTGATTTTTGCTCAAGTCCCTCAATTTCAGCCAGAAAATACCTGAATTCACAGAAAAACACACAAACTCATAGTAAAGTCCAGAAATGTGAATTTAACATAAAAACTAATAAAAACATCCCTAAAATTAACTAGATCCTACTAAAAATATACTAAAAACAATGCCAAAAAGCGTATAAATTATCCGCTCATCAACCTCTGAGAGGAGTCCTGTGAACAATGGGACGCCTCAGAAGAAGGGAGTTCATGAAATTGATACTCTGAATGCCATATTGGCTCAGAATAAAATATTGACTCAGCAAGTTAATATGATTTCTCAGAGTCTGAATGGATTGCAAGCTGCATCCAACAGTACTAAAGAAGCATCTTCTGAAGAAGAATCTTATGATCCTGAGAACCTTGCAATGGCAGAGGTGAATTACATGGGAGAACCCCATGGAAACACCTATAATCCTTCATGGAGAAATCATCCAAATTTCTCATGGAAGGACCAACAGAAGCCTCAACAAGGCTTCAATAATAATGGTGGAAGAAATAGGTTTAGCAATAGCAAGCCTTTTCCATCATCTTCTCAGCAACAGATAGAGAATTCTGAACAGAGCCATTCTGGCCTGGCAACCATAGTCTCTGATCTATCCAAGACCACACTAAGTTTCATGAATGAAATAAGGTCCTCCATTAGAAATTTGGAGGTACAGGTAGGTCAGCTGAGTAAGAAGATTACTGAAACTCCTCCCAGTACTCTCCCAAGCAATATAGAAGAAAATCTCGAGAGAGTGCAAGGCCATAACCATGACTAACATGGCCGAACCTGGAGAGAGTGAGGAGGACGTGAGTCACAGTGAGAAAGGCCTCATGGGACGTCCTCTGGACAGAAAGGAGTTTCCCTTGGAGGAACCCAAGGAATCTGAGGCTCATACAGAGACCATAGAGATTCCATTGAACTTCCTTCTGCCATTCATGAGCTCTGATGAATATTCTTCCTCTGAAGAGGACGAAGATACCATTGAAGAGCATGTTGCTAAATATCTAAGAGCAATCATGAAGCTGAATGCCAAGTTATTTGGTACTGAGACTTAGGAGGATGAACCCCTCCCCCCCTTGTTCACCAATGAACTGAGTGCATTACTGAGGCAGACATTACCTCAGAAGAAACTGGATCCCAGAAAATTCTTCATACCTTGTACCATAGGCACCATGACCTTTGAGAAGGCTCTGTGTGACCTGGGGTCAGGGATAAACCTCATGCCACTCTCTGTAATGGAGAAACTGGGAATCTTTGAGGTACAAGCTGCAAGAATCTCACTAGAGATGGCAGACAAATCCATGAAACAGGCTTATGGACTAGTAGAGGAAGTGCTAGTGAAGGTTGAAGACTTTTACATCCTTGCTGATTTCATAATCCTAGACACTGGGAAGGATTAGGATGAATCCATCATCCTTGGCAGACCCTTCCTAGCCACAGCAAAAGCTGTGATTAATGTTGACAGAGGAGAGTTGGTCCTTCAGTTGAATGAGGACTACCTTGTATTCAAGGCTCAAGGTTCTCCTTCTGTAACCATGGAGAGGAAGCATGAAAAGCTTCTCTCAATACAGAGTCAAACAAAATCCCCACATTCAAACTCTAAGTTTGGTGTTGGGAGGCCACAACCAAACTCTAAGTTTGGTGTTGAGAAGCCCCAACCTTGCTCTGATTATCTGTGAGGCTCCATGAGAGCTCACTGTCAAGCTATTGACATTAAAGAAGCGCTTGTTGGGAGGCAACCCAATGTTATTTAATTATATCTATTTATTTTCCATTGTTATCTTGTGTTTTCTTTAGGTTGATGATCATGTGAAGTCACAAAAATAACTGAAAAATCAAAAACAGAATGAAAAACAGCATTAAAAATAGCTCACCCTGGAGGAAGAACTTACTGGCGTTTAAACACCAGTAAGAAGCATCAGACTGGCGTTTAACGCCAGAAAGAAGCATCAAGCTGGTGTTAAACGCCAGAAACAAGCTACAGTCTGGCGTTTAACACCAGAAACAAGCACCAACTTGGCGTTAAACGCCAATGAAGGGAGAAAAGCTGGCGTTAAACGCTAGAAACAAGCAGCAACCTGGCGTTTAACGCTAGAAGTGCACTCTAAGGGCGTTTTGCACGCCTAAAAGGAGCAGGGATGCTAAGTCCTTGACCCCTCAGGATCTGTGGACCCACAAGATCCCCGCCTACCCCACCTCTTCTTCTCTCCTCTTCATACCCTTTCATAATACTCTTCCCCAAATACCCTTAACCACTCACATCCATCCACTCTTCTCCAAAAACCTCACCTACCTCCAAATTCAAAATCCTTTCCCACCCAAACCCAACCCCAACACACGAAACCCAACCCTTCCCTCAACCCTATTAAACCCCTCAACTCTACCTTATTTTCACACATTACAAACACTTCTTTCCCCCCTTGGCCGAATACATACTTCCCCTCCATCTCCTCCATTTTCTTCTTCTTCTACTATTTTCCTTCTTCTTTTGCTCGAGGACAAGCAAATATTTTAAGTTTGGTATGGTAAAAGCGTTGCTTTTTGTTTTTCCTATAACCAATAATGGCACCTAAGGCCAGAGAAATCTCAAGAAAGAGGAAAGGAAAGGCTATTGCTTCCACCTCTGAGTCATGGGAGATGGAGAGATTCATCTCAAAGGTCCATCAAAACCACTTCTATGAAGTTGTGGCCAAGAAGAAGGTGATCCCTGAGGTCCCTTTCAAGCTCAAAAGGAGTGAGTATCCGGAGATCCGACATGAGATTAGAAGAAGAAGATGGGAAGTTCTCTCCAATCCTATTCAACAAGTCGGGATCTTAATGGTTCAAGAGTTCTATGCAAATGCATGGATCATTAAGAACCATGATCAAAGTATGAACCCGAATCCAAGGAATTGGGTTACAATGGTTCGGGGGAATACTTAGATTTCAGTCTGGAAAATGTAAGGTTGGCGTTCAACTTGCCAATGATGCAAGAAAACGCACGCCCCTACACTAGAAGGGTCAAATTTGATCAAAGGTTAGACCAAGTCCTCATAGACATATGTGAGGAAGGAGCTCAATGGAAAATTGACTCAAGAGGCAAGCCAGTTCAACTAAGAAGGCATGACCTCAAGCCAGTGGCTAGGGGATGGTTGGAGTTCATCCAACACTTAATCATTTCCACTAGCAACCGGTCTGAAGTTACTATAGACCGGGCCATCATGATCCATAGTATCATGATTGGGGAGGAAGTGGAAGTTCATGAGATTATACCTCAAGAACTCTACAAGGTGGCTAACAAGTCCTCCACTTTAGCAAGGTTAGCCTTCCCTCACCTCATTTGTCACCTCTGCAATTTGGCTGGAATTGACATAGAGGGAGACATTCTCATTGAAGAGGACAAGTCCATCACTAAAAAGAGGATGGAGCAAACAACAGATCCCACTCATGGACCTCAACAAGAGCATGAGGAAATTCCTCATCATGAAATCCCTGAGATGCCTCAAGGGATGCACTTTCCTCCACAGAACTATTGGGAGAAAATTAACACCTCCCTAGGAGAATTGAGTTCCAACATGGGAAAACTAAGGGTGGAGCACCAAGAGCATTCCATCCTCCTCCATGAAATTAGAGAAGACCAAAGAGCTATGAGGGAGGAGCAACAAAGGCAAGGAAGAGCCATTGAGGAGCTAAAGCACTCCATAAGATCTTCAAGAGGAAGAACTAGCCGCCATCACTAAGGTGGACCCATTCTTTAATTTTCTTGTTCTTTATTTTTCTATTTTTCGTTTACTATGCTTTATGTTTTATTTATGTTTGTGTCTTACTACATGATTATTAGTGTCTAGTGTCTATGTCTTAAAGCTATGAATGTCCTATGAATCCATCACCTTTCTTAAATGAAAAATGTTTTTAATTACAAAAGAACAAGAAGTACATGAATTTCGAATTCATCCTTGAGATTAGTTTAATTATATTGATGTGGTGACAATACTTTTTGTTTTCTGAATGAATGCTTGAACAGTGCATATGTCTTTTGAATTTGTTATTTATGAATGTTAAAATTGTTGGCTCTTGAAAGAATGATGAAAAAGGAGAAATGTTATTTGATAATCTGAAAAATCATAAAATTGATTCTTGAAGCAAGAAAAAGTAGTGAATAAACAAGGCTTGTGAAAATAAATGGCGAAAATAAAAGAAAGAGAAAGAGAAAGAAAAAGCAAGCAGAAAAAGCCAGTAACCCTTTAAACCAAAAGGCAAGGGTAAAAAGGATCCAAGGCTTTGAGCATTAATGGATAGGAGGGCCCAAAGGAATAGAATCCTGGCCTAAGCGGCTAAACCAAGCTGTCCCTAACCATGTGCTTATGGCGTGAAGGTGTCAAGTGAAGCTTGAGACTGAGTGGTTAAAGTCGTGATCCAAAGCAAAAAGAGTGTGCTTAAGAACCATGGACACCTCTAATTGGGGACTCTAGCAAAGCTGAGTCACAATCTGAAAAGGCTCACCCAGTTATGTGTCTGTGGCATTTATGTATCCAGTGGTAATACTGGAAAACAAAGTGCTTAGGGCCACGGCCAAGACTCATAAAGTAGCTGTGTTCAAGAGTCAACATACTGAACTAGGAGAATCAATAACACTATCTAAATTCTGAGTTCCTATAGATGCTAATCATTCTGAACTTCAAAGGATATAATGAGATGCCAAAACTGTTCAGAGGCAAAAAGCTACTAGTCCCGCTCATCTGATTGGAGCTAAGTTCATTGATATTTTGGAATTTATAGTATATTCTCTTCTTTTTATCCTATTTGATTTTCAGTTGCTTGGGGACAAGCAACAATTTAAGTTTGGTGTTGTGATGAGCGGATAATTTATACGCTTTTTGGCATTGTTTTTAAGTAGTTTTTAGTATGATTTATTTAGTTTTTAATATATTTCTATTAGTTTTTAAATAAAAATCACATTTCTGGACTTTACTATGAGTTTGTGTGTTTTTCTGACTGAAATTGAGGGACTTGAGCAAAAATATGATTCAGAGGCTGAAGAAGGACTGCTGATGCTGTTGGATTCTGACCTCCCTACACTCAAAATGGATTTTCTGGAGCTACAGAAACCCAATTGGCGCGCTCTCAACTGCGTTGGAAAGTAGACATCCAGGGCTTTCCAGCAATATATAATAATCCATACTTTGCCCAAGTTTTGATGACGCACACTGGCGTTCAAACGCCAACTTCCTGCCTTATTCTGAAGTTAAACGCCAGAAACAGGTTGCAAATCAGAGTTAAACGCCAGAAACAGGCTACAACCTGGCGTTTAACTCTAAAAAGAGTCTCTACACATGAAAGCTCAATGCTCAGCCCAAGCACACACCAAGTGCGCCCGGAAGTGGATTTCTGCATCAATTACTTATCTTCTGTAACCCTAGCTACTAGTTTAGCATAAAAACTACTTTTAGTGATTTATTTCAGGTATTTTGTCTTTTGTCTTTGGTCTTTGGTCTTTTTTCTTTGGTCTTTTGTCTTTTTGACCATCTTTGGACGTTTAGTCCCTAGACCTTGGAAGCTGGCCATTGGCCATGCCTGGACCATTATCACTTATGTATTTTCAACGGTGGAGTTTCTACACCCCATAGATTAAGGTGTGGAGCTCTACTGTTCCCCATGAATTAATGCAAAGTACTATTATTTTCTTATTCAACTCAAGCTTATTCCTATTCTAAGATATTAGTTTGCACTTCAACATGATGAATGTGATGATTCGTGACACTCATCACTATTCTCAACCTATGAACGCGTGCCTGACAACCACTTCCGTTCTACCTTAGATTGAGCGTGTATCTCTTAGCCTCCTGATCGTGAGATCAGAGTCTTCGTGGTATAAGCTAGAATTATTGGCGGCCATTCCTGAGATCCGGAAAGTCTAAACCTTGTCTGTGGTATTCCGACTAGGATCTGGGAAGGGATGACTGTGATGAGCTTCAAACTCGCGAGTGTTGGGCGTAGTGATAGACGCAAAAGGATCAATGGATCCTATTCCAACATGAGTGAGAACCGACATATTATTAGCCATGCGGTGACAGTGCATTTGGATCATTTTCACTGAGCGGATGGGATGTAGCCATTAATAACGGTGATGCCCAACATACAGCTTGCCATGGAAAGGAGTATGAATGATTGGATGAAGGCAGTAGGAAAGCAGAGATTCAGAAGGAGCAAAGCATCTCCATACGCTCATCTGAAATTCTCACCAATGAATTACATAAGTATCTCTATCTTATTTTATATTTTATTTATATTTTAATTATCAAATCCCATAACCATTTGAATCTTCCTGACTGAGATTTACAAGGATGACCATAGCTTGCTTTAAGCCGACAATCTCCGTGGGATCGACCCTTACTCACGTAAGGTTTATTACTTGGATGACCCAGTGCACTTGCTGGTTAGTTGTGTGGAGTTGTGAAAAAGAATTGAGATTATGAACGTGCGTATTAGGTTTGTGGCACCGTTACCAGAGATCACAATTTCGTGCACCATGCTGTTTTTGATGCTGTTTTTTATTTTGCTTTAATTCTGCAGCTGTTTTTATGACTTCACATGATCATCAACCTAAAGAAAACATAAAATAACAATGGAAAACAAATGTCTACAAAATTAAACATAATTAAATAACATTGGGTTGCCTCCCAATAAGCACTTCTTTAATGTCAATAGCTTGACAGTGAGCTCTTAGAGAGCTTCACAGAGACTCAGAGCTTAATGGTGGCCTCCCAACACCAAACTTAGAAGTTGAGTGTGGGGGCTCTGTTTGACTTTGTGTTGAGAGAAGCTTTTCATGCTTCCTCTCCATGGTTACAGAAGAAGATCCTTGAGCCTTAAACATAAGGTAGTCCTCATTCAATTGAAGGACTAACTCTCCTCTATCCACATCAATCACTACCCTTGCTGTGGCTAGGAAGGGTCTTCCAAGGATAATGGATTCATCCTCATCCTTTCCAGTGTCTAGGATTATGAAATCAGCAAGGATGTAAAAGCCTTCAACCTTTACTAAGACATCCTCCACAAGTCCATAAGCATGTTTCATTGATTTGTCTGCCATCTCTAGTGAGATTCTTGCAGCTTGCACCTTAAATATCCCTAGTTTCTCCATTACAGAGAGTGGTATGAGGTTTATTCCTGACCCCAGGTTACACAGAGCTTTCTTAAAGGTCATGGTGCCTATGGTACAGGGTATTAAGAACTTTCTGGGATCCGGTTTCTTCTGAGGTAATTTCAGTTGAACCAAAGCATTCGATTCATTGATGAGCAATGGAGGTTCAACCTCCCAAGTCTCATTACCAAATAACTTGGCATTCAGCTTCATGATTGCTCCTAGATACTGAGTAACTTTTTCTTCAACAATATCTTCATCCTCTTCAGAGGAGAAATACTCATCAGAGCTCATGAATGGCAACAGTAAGTCCAGTGGAATCTCTATGGTCTCTGTATGAGCCTCGGATTTCTTTGGTTCCTCATTAGGGAACTCCCTAGTGGTCAGTGGACGTCCATTGAGGTCTTCCTCACTGAAAATCACTGCATCTTCCTCCTCTATAGGTTCGGCCATTTTGGCTATAGTTATGGCCTTGCACTCTCTTTTGGGATTCTCTTCTGTATTGCTTGGGAGAGTACTAGGAGGAGTTTCAGCAACTCTTTTACTCAGCTGACCCACTTGTGCCTCCAAATTTCTGATGGAGGACCATGTTTCAGTCATGAAACTGAGAGTGGTCTTAGATAGATCAGAGACTATGGTTGCTAAGTCAGAGAGGCTCTTCTTAGAATTCTCTATCTGTTTCTCAGAAGATGATGGAAAAGGCTTGCTATTGCCAAACCTATTTCTCCTACCATTATTATTATTGAAGCCTTGTTGAGGCTTCTGTTGATCCTTCCATGAAGGATTATAGGTGTTTCCATAGGATTCTCCCATGTAATTCACCTCTTCCATTGTAGGATTCTCAGGGTTATAAGCTTCTTCTTCAGAGGAAGCTTCTTTAGTACTGCCGGATGCAGCTTGCATTCCAGTCAGATTCTGAGAAATCATATTGACTTGCTGAGTCAATATTTTAATCTGAGCCAATATTACATTCAGATTATCAATCTCAAGAACTCCTTTCTTCTGAGTCATCCCATTATTCACAGGATTTCTTTCAGAAGTATACATGAACTGGTTATTTGCAACCATTTTAATGAGTTCCTGGGCTTCTGCAGGCGTTTTCTTCAGATGAAGAGATCCACCAGCAGAGTGGTCCAATGACATCTTGGACAATTCAAACAGACCATCATAGAATATACATAAGATGCTCCATTCTGAAAGCATGTCAGAAGGACACCTTTTGATCAATTGCTTGTATCTTTCCCAAGCTTCATAGAGGGATTCACCTTCCTTCTGTCTGAAGGTTTGGACTTCCACTCTCAGCTTGCTCAACTTTTGAGGTGGAAAAAATTTGGCCAAGAAAGCATTGACCAACTTTTTCCAAGAGTTTAGGCTTTCTTTAGGTTGTGAGTCCAACCATATCCTAGCCCTGTCTCTTACAGCAAAGGGGAAAAGTATAAGTCTGTAGACCTCGGGATTAACCCCATTGGTCTTAACAGTGTCACAGATTTGCAAGAATTCAGCTAAAAACTGATGAGGATCTTCCAGTGGAAGTCCATGAAACTTGCAATTCTGCTGCATTAGAGAAACTAATTGAGGCTTAAGCTCAAAATTGTTTGCTCCAATTACAGGAATTGAGATGCTTCTTCCATAGAAGTCAGAAGTTGGTGCAATAAAGTCACCAAGCACCTTCCTTGCATTCCCACCATTGTTATTGGGTTCGGCTGCCATGTCTACTTCTTTTTCTAAAATTTCTGTAAGGTCCTTTCCAGAGTGTTGTGCTTTAGCTTCTCTTAGCTTCCTCTTTAGAGTTCTTTCAGGTTTCGGATCAGCTTCAACAAGAATATTCTTATCCTTGTTCTTGCTCATATGAAAAAGAAGAGAATAAAGAGAGAAGAGGAATCCTCTATGTCACAGTATAGAGATTCTTTTAGTATAAGAATAGAAGAATAGAAGAATGAGGTAGAGAGAGAATAAGAAGAATTCGAACACAGAGAGAGGGAGGGATTCGAATTATGAGTAGAAGAGAAGTGTTAGTAAATAATTAATTAGAATTTAAAACAATTAGTTAATTAAAAAGAATTTTAAAAAATTTGTTAGTGGTTTTGGAAAATTAGAGAGAGAGAAAAGTAGTTAGGTGGTTTGAAAAAGATAAGAAATAGTAAACTTTTTAAAATTAAAACAAACAAATCAAGTAATTAGTTGAAAAGGTTTGAAAGTCAAATTTTTTAAAAGATAAAAAGTTAGAAAAAGATTTTGAAATTAAATTTTGAAAAAGATATGATTGAAATTTATTTTGAAAAAGATTTGAAAAAAAAAATTTAAAAAGATTTGATTTTGAAAATTAAAGTTGATGACTTGACTAACAAGAAACTAAAAGATATGATTCTAGGATTTAAAGATTGAACCTTTCTTTACAGGAAAGTAACAAACTTGAAATTTTTGAATCAAAACATTAAATGTTAGCAATAATTTCGAAAATTATGAAATAGAATTAAGAGAAAGATTTTGAAAACTTTATTTTGAAGAATTTTCGAAAAACATGAAAGAAAAATGTAAAAGATTTGATTTTGAAAAAGATTTGAAAAGATAGAATTTTTAAATTGAAATTTTGACTTGACTAACAAGAAACAACTAAATTTTGAAAATTTTTGACTAAGTCAACCCAAAATTTCGAAATTTATGAGTGAAGTAAGGGAAAGATATTATTTTTTATTTTTTTTGAATTAATGAAGAAAGAGAAAAACAACAAAATGACACAAGTAATAAGAAATTAAAATCAAAACAACTAATGCATGCAAGAATACTTTGAATGTCAAGATGAACACCAAGAACACTTTGAAGATCATGATGAACATCAAGAACATACTTTTGAAAATTTTTAAGAAAAGACACACATGCAAGACACCAAACTTAAAAACTTTTAATGTTTAGACACTATGAATTCGAAAATGCATATGAAAAACAAGAAAAGACACAAAAAAAGAAAAATTAAAGATCAAACAAGGAAAATCATCAAGAACAACTTGAAGATCAAGAACATATGATGAATTTTTTAAAATTCAAGAAAAATTAAAAATATGTAATTGACACCAAATTTAAAATTTGACACAAGACTCAAACAAGAAACATAAAATTTTTTTGGTTTTATGATTTTATTAATTTTTTTTGTATTTTTTTCGAAATTATTTTGGAAAAAGAGAAATAAGAAATTCAAAATTTTTAATAAGAATTCCAGGATTCATGCAATGTTAGTCGAAAGCTTCGGTCCAAAAGAATTAGACATGGCCAAATGGCTAGCCAAGCTTTAGCATAACAAATACAGACATGTCCTTTCTACAATGGAAAGTGGAAACCTCGGTCCAAAAGATTAGACATGGCTTAACAGCCAGCCAGGCTTCAACATATCTCAAGAAGTTCTAGAATTCATTCTTAAAAATTCTGAAGAACACAATTTTTTTTGAATTTTTCGAAATTAAAAATAAAAAGCTTAAACATAAAATAAAATTACCTAATCTAAGAAACAAGATGAACTGTCAGTTGTCCAAACTCGAACAATCCCTGGCAACAGCGCCAAAAACTTGGTGCACGAAATTGTGATTCACACTTTTCACAACTCCGCACAACTAACCAGCAAGTGCACTGGGTCGTCCAAGTAATACCTTACGTGAGTAAGGGTCGATCCCACGGAGATTGTCGGCTTGAAGCAAGCTATGGTCATCTTGTAAATCTTAGTCAAGAGGATTCAAATGGTTATGAGGTTTTGATAATTAAAAGATAAATAAAACATAAAATAAAATAAAGATACTTATGTAATTCATTGGGGGAAATTTCAGATAAGCGTTTGGAGATGCTTCGTTGCTTCTGAACCTCTGCTTTTCTATTGCCTTCTTCCAATCATGCGTGCTCCCTTCCATGGCAAGCTGTATGATCTTCTCGAATGAAAAATACCAGGTACAGCCTCTGCACGGCTAATCAACTATCGGATTTCTTGTCTCGGATGAAAAATACCAGGTACAGCTACCGCACGGCTAATCCTCTGTCGGTTTTCACTAGCGTCGGAATAGGATCTCTCTATCCTTTTGCACACTGTCACTGCACCCAACATTCGCAAGTTTGAAGCTCGTCACAGTCATCCCTTTTCAGATCCTACTCGGAATACCACAGACAAGGTTTAGACTTTCTGAATCTCAGGAATGCTGCCAATGGTTCTAGCCTATACCACGAAGGTTCTAATCTTAGATTCGGATGCTCTGTTGTCAGGAGAGACGATGCAAATCACGGATCAGAGACCCAAGAGAATATACTCCGGCTGTCATCCAATGACTACGTTGAACATCATGTAGACCGCTTGTGGTTGTCAGGCACGCGGATCTTGGCCAAGCGAGTAACGAAGATAGTGGGTGATTGTCACGGGTCACCCCTTCATTCTGACTTAACTGAATTAAGTACAAGAGTTTATCTTGGAGAAGAAGTAGGCATGAATTGAAAGAAAAATAATAGTACTTGCATTAATTCATGAAGAACAGCAGAGCTCCGCACCTTAATCTATGGGGTGTAGAAACTCCACCGTTGAAAATACATAAGAGAAAAAGGTCTAGGCATGGCCGAATGGCCAGCCTCCAAAAGGTAACATAAAAGTGAAGAGAGGGTTCCAACCATCCGAATACAACTAGTAAAAGTCCTATTTATACTAAACTAGTTACTAGGGATTACAGAAAATAAGTAACTAAGTGCAGATAGTGCAGAAATCCACTTCCGGGGCCCACTTGGTGTGTGCTTGGGCTGAACATTGAGCTTTACACATACATAGGCCATTTCTAGAGTTAAACACCAGCTTGGATGCCAGTTTGGGTGTTTAACTCCAATTCTGGTGCCAGTTCTGGCATTTTACGCCAGAAAAAGGTCTCTGGTGGGCGTTTAGACGCCAGTTTGGGCCATCAAATCTTGGGCAAAGTATAGACTATTATAAATTACTGGAAAGCCCAAGATGTCTACTTTCCAACGTAATTGAGAGCGCGCCAATTGGGTTTCTATAGCTCTAGAAAATCCAGTTCGAGTGCAGGAGGGTCAGAATCCAACAACATCTGCAGTCCTTTCTCAACCTCTGAATCAGATTTTTGCTCAGGTCCCTCAATTTCAGCCAGAAAATACCTGAAATTATAGAAAAACACACAAACTCATAGTAAAGTCCAGAAATGTGATTTTTGCATAAAAACTAATAAAAATATAATAAAAAGTAAATAAAACATACTAAAAACTATGTAAAAACAATGCTAAAAAGGGTATAAATTATCCTCTCATTACTTAACGTTAGCGTTCATTCATTTAACGCCTTGATTCATTCATTCATTTAACGTTAGCGTTCATTCATTGGAATTAATAATTAAATGTTTCATGCATGCATGCTTTCGTTTACTTTATTATATTACTTAGTAATGCATGATTTGCCAATTGGCATTAGTAATAAATGTTTCATGCATGCATGCTTTAATTATCAATTCATGATAATGCATGCATAAGGCATTAATAATTAAATGCATGCATAAGGTATTAATGCATATGTATCATGTTACTAATGCCAGGGCTTCATGGTCATGAGCGTGGCCTAAGATTCCAAAGCGTGCTCAAATTTTAAAGTGTGCCCCAAAATTCTTCTTTTCTCTTTTTGGGCTTTATTTGTGCTTTTTTGCTTCTTTTTCCACTTATTTCCTACAAGATTTATAAAATCAAAAGATCAAAGAAATATACCATTTAAGCACAAAAGTATTCAATATTTAAGCACTAATAATCAATTTCTTGTATGAAAAAGCATAAAAAAACATGACATAATGACATGTCATCACAACACCAAACTTAAACCTTAAGAAAAGAATCATGCAATAAAGATTGACAGTCCAAGGTAAGAAGAATAGCAATTCAATGTTCATGGTTGGCTAGTTTTCTATGCATGCTACAATCACAAAAAAAATGTAAATGATTGATGCTTCTATCTAGCTCATTTTATGAAATCTTTTCCTTATGTTTCTTCTTTGAAACAAGCTTTTCATTCTCTTATTAGCTTCTCCTTTTGGGTGCTTTGCCCCATGAGTTGATAACAAAGCTACGACTCTAAATGCTTTGTTTTCAAGTATTACAACTTGATACACAAGCACCACAAGCATTTAATTAGAGGACTTCTTTAAGCTCATTTGTTTCTTTTCTTTACTCTCTAATTATTGATGCTCAGAGCCTTGAGCCTTGAGGGAGTGCTTTTGCAGTTGAGCCTAACCTTAACTCTAAGTGTTTTGTTTTCAAGATTTTTGCTTGATACATAAATACCACAAGTACTTAACAAATGAATTGTCATTGGTACTTAGAGCCTTCAACTTTCTCATTCTTTCCCTTTTTCTTTTCTTGCCTTAACTTGCAATTGCTTCTTCAAGGTTTTCATGATTTCAAAAATTTCATAAAATGTCCTAGATGAAAACTTCAATTAAATAAAATATAATGCAATTGAGCAATAATTAATCATACTAGCCTTCCAATACTTGTATGCCCATGCTAAATTCTTCTTTAATTCCTTATTTGTTTATGATCATGATGATTTATTATTTTTGAACTCACAAAATTCAAGATGGTAATCATAGTGTCACAGCAAGATGTTACAAATCAAAATTCAGGCTATGCTTATTCATACACACATGTGCATACAGAGAAGATAAAGACAATCATGCAATTTACAGTGCTGGAAGTAAGTAGGAGGAGAAAGGAGCGTTACCACCTTGTAGTTCATCTTCCTTGTTGTTGTCCCTTTCCTCCTATTCTTCCCCTCCGCCACACTTAGAATGCTTTCTCATCCTTAAGCAACAATTAGAACAATAGTGGTGGGGTCTAAAATGGATCATGAGTGTCTTACACAATGAAATGTTAGTAGTACATGTGTTTTAAGCAAGAAAAATTAAAGATAACCATGAAGGCACAGAGAAACAGAGACATTGTGATTGCAAAAATAAGAGGGTGTGCATGATACATTGCATAAAGAATGAGTGGCATACCAAACTTAGTGTGACACTTTCACTTGGAATTGATGCAAGTATCCAGTAAAGATTAGAAGCAAATTTTGTTGCATAGTAACACCAAACTTAGAATGCAATCCTATGTCAATTTATTTGAACTAAAACTAAACAAAGGGAACTATTATATGTTAAATACAATCACCAAGCAAAGAATCTGTTATGAATAAGGATTTCTTGGTGAGGTATTTAACAAAAACAGTTAAGGTGCAAAATAAATGAAAGCATAAAAAAACAAAGAATTGACTAAAACAAAGATAACAATAAAAATGTTAAACCAAAAGAAAGATAACTTTGCAGAGGCATTATGATTATGAAGACAAGTGGTGTTGCTGAATGACTTGCATAGAGAATTAAGTGGCACACCAAACTTAGAAACTTAGTGTGACAATTTTAATTTAGAATTGATGCAATCATCCATAGAGATTGAAAACAGATTGTTGCAGGGCAACACCAAACTTAGAATGTAATCATATGCCAATTTATTGAAATTTAAACAAAGTAAAGAAAGAAAATAAACCAAGCAGATAAATGAAATGTTACGTAAGGTTGGGTTGCCTCCCAACAAGCGCTCTTTTAATGTCATTAGCTTGACATGTTATTCTTCACTTTCTTTCTCTTCTTCCAGTTTGTTAAGAGGAATGACCTCAAGGGGAGAGATGAACCAGCTAGTGTCCCCTGTTTTGGTCTCTCCTCAGCAAGCTTTCTCTTGTAAGTTGCTTGTTTGAGCTTGCTTGCTGGATCAGGGGTAGGATTGTTTGCAATTGACCTTTTCTTGAATGTTGTCATTGGTATCTTGGTCACAATCCTCTTCTCGGTGCTCTTGTTAGTTGCCTTCACTCCTTGGATATCAAGACTTGGTGGTTGTGTGATTGTTGGAATATTTTCTTCATCAAGAGCCTCTTGAATTGGTGGTTCCATGAGCCCTTCCTCTATGCACTTCTCTGCTTCAATTGAGTGTGAACTTCCTTGATTGTCTTCCTCACTTTCTTGTTCTTCTACTTCCTCTTTTGCACTCAATATTTGATTTAATAGCACTTTTATGGAGGAGGTTTGTTGATCTTCCCAAGATTTCTTCATCTCCTCTTCATATCTTTCAATCATGGATTCAAGTGCTGAGACATTTTAGTTCAGGGAAGTTTGTGAGGGTTGTGAGTTTTCATGTTCCCTTTTCATCTCAAGTGACATTTGTAGATATGCAACCTCAGGTTCAATTACCTCCACTACCTCTTCCTTCTTTACTAAAAATTCACTTGACACAGAGACCTCTTCTTCTTGTTCTTCTATTTCCTCCTTCACATCCACCAATTGGTCTTCATCTTCCTTGTTTAGCAGTTCTGAGTGTTTCCTCATTTTTTCCAAGTGCTCATCCATCCTTTGGAGGAGGATTTCTTGTTCTCTCCAGGATTGTTCTTGCCTTTCCAACAATTCCCTGGACTTTTGAAGGGATCTTCAGATACTAGCTCAAAAGATGAAGGTTGAGAGAAATTTTGTGGATATGGATGTGTTGTGGTGAGGTTATTTTGAGTGGCATGGAATGAATCTTGTGAGTTATGAGATGAGTTTTGTGACTGTTGAGATGATTTTTCTGTGTAGTGGAATGAATTTTGTGGTTGGTGAAATGAGTTGTACAGATCTTGAGGGAGGCTTTGTGTTGAGACAAAATCAAGTGATGAAAAATTTTCAAGTGGAGAATTGAGAGGTGAGGTTGGACAATTTAGCATGAATGAATTGAAGATTTGCTCAAGTGATGATGGCTCTTGATTAATGGAGTATGACACATTGAGTGCTCTCTGATTTTGATCCTCCCAAGCACAACTTGAAGAATTGTTGAACTCATCACAGTGTGGATCATCTTGTAGCATTGGGGGACAATTTTGCATAAATTTATTGAAAGCACACTCCAGTAATAATTTCTCTTGATGAGTGTCATATGGAGCATTAAAATTTCCTTCCCAGCCATAGTTTGTGTCAGTGTCATAACAGTGTGATTCACTTTGTGGCTCTGGGAGGAAATTCATTTCAATTGATTGTTCACACTCTTGTTGATATGCCCAGTCACTATGAGGGTAATGACATAAATCATCTTGTGGTTCTAGATCATATCTCATGTGAATTGCTTCATCATCTATCATTTCTTGGTGATATTCCCAGCCACCATTAGAATAATAACTTGAATCATTTTGTGGTGGTGGGAAATATCTCATATGATTCTCTTGCTCATCTTGTGGTTTTGAAGCATATCTCCATTGATTGGAGTGCTCAGAATTTGTATTTTCTTGGTGATATTCCCAGCCACCATTAGAGATTGGTGATGGTGGGTAATATCCCATGAAATTTGTTTGATCATAAGATGAATTGAACTCTATTTGAATTTTGTAATACACATCACCAATGAAAATTGAAATTCATGTCACAGATGAGAATTTCTTAGTGAGGCAATAACTCAAACACCTTGCTATCAACTTAAAACAGAAAATTAAAAGAACAAAAACAAAGAAAATGCTTAATCTAGACCTCTCACCCACTTAATCATTGTCGATCTATATCAATCCCCGGCAACGGCGCCAAAAACTTGATGAGAGAAAAACGATTCCACACAAACTCACCGGCAAGTGTACCGGGTCGTATCAAGTAGTAATAACTCACAAGAGTGAGGTCGATCCCACAGGGATTGATGGATCAAGCAACTTTAGTGAGTGATCGGTTTAGTCAAGCAGACAGTGATGAATTGAATGAAAATTAGATAACATAATGTAAATTGTAGGGAATTTAAATTGCAGAAAGTAAAGTGACTAAATCTTAAAGAGCAAGAAACGTAAATTGCATCAAATGTAAAGGGAAATGGGTGCTGGAAATTAAAGAGGCAGTAAATCAAAAACTCAAGACAACTGCAGGAATTGTAAATTGCATGAAAAGTAATTTCAGATCACAGCAAGCTCAAATGTAAAGTTACAGAATGTAGACTTATAGAAAAGTAAATCAAGCTCAAGGGAAATAGAAATGTGAAAGTGCAGAAGAACAGAATTGCAGTAAGATGTAAATTGCATAAACTAAATTGAATTCAATACTTGAAATGTAAAGTGCAGAAAAATAAATGTGTATCAAAGAGAGTCATCTATTCTAATCCTACTCCTACTCCTATTGCTCTCTAGCAGAGCCTGCCTAACTCCTAATGAAATGAAACTGATGCCTTTATATAGGCTTTACAAAATGAAAATGAAATTGAAATTGAAAACAAATTACAATTCAAATGAAATTCCTAATCTAACTGTTTCTTGTGTCTTTGAGTCATGTCAATGGGCTTTGCTTGCTTTGGGGCTTTTGCTGGTTTGGCCTTGTAGAAGTGGGTCAGGATGCATGCTTAATTGATGCTCTCAGTGGAGCGTTCAGTTGGCAAAGTGAACACCCCGTTCACTCCTTCAGCATGCCTTTGGTGCGCATGTTGCCTCCCCTAGCGCTCAATTATTGAACACCACGCTCACTCTTTGAGCGCTGGCTTCTTTGGCGCGCCTTCCTCACTTGGCGCTCGCTATTTAAGCGCTCAGTTGCTTTGTTGAGCGCTACCCTTAGTGCGCTTGTTTCCTTGCCCAACGTTCACTTAGTGAGCGCTATGCTGAGTATTTGAGCGCTCCTAGTGTGTATAGCCAACACGAGCTTCCTCTCCCAACTTGAAATTCACACAAAAGGTAAGAAAGTGAATGCCACGTTCACTTCCAAAGTGAACGCTCATTGTTTAATGAATGCTAGTGCTCTCTTGCTTAATGAACGTTGCTTCCTTGCTTTAACTTTGCTTTTATTTCATTCATTTGGAATTAATAATTAAATGCATGCATGCTTTAATTATATTACTTAGTAATGCCAACGTAAAGCTTTATTCGTTCATTTTCCAATTGGGCATTACTAATAAAGGGTTCATGCATGCTTTCATTGGCTTTAATTAATAATGCCAATTACTTAACGTTAGCGTTCATTCATTTAACGCCTTGGTTCATTCATTCATTTAACGTTAGCGTTCATTCATTGGCATTAATAATTAAATGTTTCATGCATGCATGCTTTCATTTACTTTATTATATTACTTAGTAATGCATGATTTGCCAATTGGCATTAATAATAAATGTTTCATGCATGCATGCTTTAATTATCAATTCATGATAATGCATGCATAAGGCATTAATAATTAAATGCATGCATGCTTTAGTTATTAATTCATGATAATGCATGCATAAGGCATTAATGCATATGTATCATGTTACTAATGCCAGGGCTTCATGGTCATGGGCCACACTTTTAAAAGTGTGGCCTAAGATTCCAAAGCGTGCTCAAACTTCAAAGTGTGCCCCAAAATTTTTCTTTTCTCTTTTTGGGCTTAATTTGTGCTTTTTTGCTTCTTTTTCTACTTATTTCCTACAAGATTTATAAAATCAAAAGATCAAAGAAATATACCATTTAAGCACAATAGCATTCAATATTTAAGCACTAATCATCAATTTCTTGCATGAAAAAATATAAAAAAAAAAAAAAAAGACATGATGACATGTCATCAATCATATCCACTATAAAAATGTTGGACCAAAGACTATTTTCAAGTTGCTTTACCATCTCGAAAAATATAACTCAACATTATTATAATTACAAATATAATAGTGTAAGGGAAAAACTAACATGATAATCATGAACCTAAAAAATTAACATATGATTGTATTACAAACAGTTAGACTTTAATGAGAATAGTTGAACTATTCCTCCTACATCATATAGTATAAAGTAAATGAATTCACTTCTTTGATAAACAAGAGAATCATCTATTACTCTACTTCATAAGTAGACATTATATTATTAAAGGCATGACAACTACCAATATCACACATGGAAAGGAACAACATTGAATGATACCAATGTCCAATAGGCTCCTATTATATTTACTGAACATTATCCGAATCATAAGGTTGATGATGGCTTTCTGACATTCCTCTTCTCAAGTATTGGTTTTGTTTATCAGAGTGTCGGTGTCCTGTTTGACTTCCCATTTTTTTAAGTTTGTCCGGATTTTGAAGATTTTCTGCTCCTTTATTCTTATTAGGAGATAAAATTGGCAAGTGAAAGTCATATTGGTTCTTGCTTGTGGATGTAAGTGGTAGGTAAAATTCAAATCCTCGAGATTTCTTTGGAGATGCTATTGGTGGGTGAAGTTCACCTCCTTTAATCTTTTCTACTTTATTCGAAGAGTTGTTAACCTCTCGACGATCATTCAAAAAGCTGAGTCTTGATGTCAGTTTTGTCAATGCATTGGCAGGTTGTGAATTTGTTGTTTGCTGTAAAGACATTTCATACAATAAGTCTATCAATCATATCAAATTATGACATATTATTAACCTTACCTAGTCGTTATTATAAGTCCAATGATTTGAAGAATTCCTTAAAACTTCAAAGTTTAAACAATACTTAAGTTTTAATGATAACCATACTATGTGTAAATAGTTAGTAAAGGCAGTTAAATTCCATTTATTGTCAAGATATATCAACTTATAGTATATTTAAAAATGCTTAAAGATTAAACTTTTTCAATAATTTTTATTTGTATAATCCACAATCACGTTTTGATACTTTAACTAAAAAATAGTATTAAGATAATCTATTATATTTTGAAATGTATGATAAAAAGCTAGTTTAAGTGGTATAATTATAAAAATGATTATGGATGATTGTTTACATTATTATATGATATTTGATAGTTAAAGTTAAATTGGCAAAAGCATTACAATTCATGTAAAATGCTTTTTTTTTATAGGCTATTTGTTAATTTAAAATTATTAGTTTCGATTATAATATATTTTAAACTTTTTATCCAAACGTGATTATTTTGTGAGAGAAACTTCTAAAATTATTTCTAAACATGTTTAGTAATTGGAAATGACTGTCCTACTATAGTGTTGATTAAGCAACTAATTAAAGTAAGTATAGATATGTATATAGATCTAAGGTAAGATTGTGAAACTCACTTCATTCCAAGCACCGTATTTCTTAGAACTAGATTTTTTGCTAGACAAATGTTTTAACTCATGCTTTGTAGCATTCTCAGATTCTGCTCCCCCAAATTTAGTGTCCTGTGATACAATTACAAAATATTAGGTTCAACAAGTAATAAATTCATATTATACTTAACTTTTTGTAAACACAATACAACTTTATTATAAAATTTGCTATGAAAAAAGATAACTTTATTTTGGTATTAGATTGTTACCATTTTTGTTAAGAAGGAGAAATATGTCATAAGTGAAAATTTTTAGTAATTTCATCTAACCTAAATTTAAAAAATAAATTGTTCTTTTAACATTAAGTTGGATTACCTTTGTTGTTGACCTCTCTGCAACTTCAGTGTCTTGTGTATTTTTCCTGGCAAATAAATTTTCTTTATTAAGATATATTTTAATTATATACAATTCCACTCTTTTATCTATATATTTTATTTTTGAAGTGGCAAAAGGCCTTCTATATCTGAAATTATTTCATTAAAAAAAAACTAATATTGATTGATATGTGATATTGTAAACAAAGAAAGTGCTTAACATACATATCAAGATCTATTATATGTTGAGGTTGATTGGAAGAATCCTGCACAGAACTATAACCCTGTCCAAGTAAACTAAGTCGTACCCTAAGCTCATCAAGCTTCCTTTTTATTTTGGCAAGATCTTCTTCTACTAATAATAACTCCTCAAGATCTGACATGATCTGCAAAAAATGTCTCATTAAAAATTAAGAATTTAGTTCATTATGAAACATATTAAATTATGAATCAATAACACTTTAAATCATTATTGTTATAATATCTAATAACAATTTGTATAGAACATTTCACACATTTTCAATTACTCCAAAATATAAATTAAAAATTTTAACTTTTTTTAATACTAATATATATGGATACTCTACAATACAATAATAATAACAAAGTGTTATCTCACTAGGTGTAGTTGGCTATATGAATTAAATAACACCATTATTTACTATGCTCTATCATATATCATTCAGTCAAATCGTTTATATATAAATCTCTTTTGACCACTTTGTCTATGGTCCTTTTAGATCTTTTTCTAACTTATGCCACCTTTTTATCTTCCATCTAAATCCATGATTCTAATCGGATGCCTTGTTGATATTCTTTCTAAATGTCTAATTTACCAAAGACAAAATTCTATCATTTTTTTAAACAATAGGTGCTATTCTAATTTTCTCTCTTTTATCTTGGTTCTTTATTCTTTTTTATATCTCACATTAATAAGATAGATAATATCATTGTATTATATTCACAACGACTTTTCAAACTTTTATGATCATATATGTCTTCTCATACACTTAATGATTTATGTCTAATGTAAATTTTGTATTTTTTGTATGTTATATTAAGCTTTTGTTATGTCTTATATTTGGTTTTTTTTCAAAAGATTGTACTTTAATATTTATGATCTATATGTATCTGTGCATTATATTTTGTATGGTAAAACAATCGATCCTTTCAAAGGTCTCCCTTGATTTCTCATGGTGACTCTGACCTTCTCAAGTATTATTAGTAATAACAGAGACTAATGACACATTCCACAAAATCCAAGAGAAGTCAATATCTTATTTTTACAAAGTGCAACGGTATCAAGTGTGACATCATCTACACTATAAGGAGTTTAGTATATATTCCTATAATTGAAGGATCAATATGACAATTGGGATAAAACTAGTTACTTAAGTGGTATCATGTGTAAAATTGCTAAAGATTCTATAATTAATTAATACTTTGATCAATATGAGAATGGAGATGAAGCCAAAATCCCCTTGATGTATTTTTATACATATATTTATAATAAGAAGATATAAATAAATTGCTTATCCTAGATGAAGATAATGAAGATTATTGGTTTGAGTTATGCTTAATTTCATTCAAATTGCACTCTAAATATTTGGGTGTTGTTTATTTTGATTTTTTTTAGTCAAAATTGATTTAAGTTTGAAAGTTTAACTAGTAATAATGTCAGAATACAAGTTTAAATTTTAATCAATTTGTATAGGGTAAATTTTGTTTATATTTAAGTATATTTGAAAACAGAGATTTTGGGTTAACATTTTTTATCCTAGATTTCAATGTTATATAAGTTTAATATACTAACCTTTTCATCAATATCGGATTTTGACAAGGGCCTAGGAGGCATCTTGAGTCCTGCTTCAAGTGTTGTTCGACAACTCTTCTCCTTTCGCAATTGTTCTTGTAACATAACAACCTATAAATAAATTTTAGAGAAAACAAAAATTTATTAATGCGAGAGAACAATTGCTGAAAGGATTATCATATTTTTAATGGGCTTACCTCTCGCTCAAGAGCCAAATGATGCTCTGGCAAGGCTTCTTTTCGTTTTTGCATATCAGATAATAGCTTCGAATTTTCTTTTGCCTATGAGAATGTAAAATGGAAAACTAGCTTTGAAAAAAAATATAGCATACATGTAGCAAGGTTAGTCTAACTAGAGAAAAATCAAATACGAACCTCATCTGCAATTTGGTTTTGCAATTCTGTCTTAATAGTTTCAAGCCTCTCAATTCCAACTCTGTGTATGGTAATAAACACAAATCATTTCAAATAACATTACACACAATTCTAGTCTAAATATTAGATAAGCCACTTAGTTTTGCATATAGTAGTATTTCTTCAAAATAAAAGAAGGAGAAATGATTTCATAAAATACTTCATTTAATACTTTATTAAGCTATTGGCCTTCCTTACTATGTTACATGGTTTTATATTTACCTTTGTGTATACTATATACTTGTATATATGTTAAAAATATTTTCCCTTGAACCATAATGAAAATAACATTCTACAATATGGTAACAAGTAATAATAAGCAGAAACTTTGTATAAGAGAGTTTGATATAGTTAATATAAATCACTTACTCATCATCTTCTTCAATGAACTGAATGGATTCCATAGAAAGATTTTTCTTTGCCTAGACATATTATACAATACATAAGAATAATAACTTTGTATAACAAACTCAATTTAAGAAGTCTCAAAAATGGAGTAAGAATTTAGGAATAAAAAATCTTATTTAAGTTTGACAATATAATAACTTTTCTATGAGTGATTGATATGCCTGAATGATTTTACAAATTTGCAACTAACACAAAAGTACATGACCCTTAAGTTATTATTCCTATAAATAAATTCATACATCTTCAAATAAACATGGAAGCTTTAACCAAAAAAAGTAATCAAGATAAAAAATAATGACATCATTATTCATTAATAATTTTACTTACTGAAGTTCTCCCCAACATAGTGGGACGTTGAGGTGCTGCGACATTCGTTAAAGTTGCTGATTTTGTCATATGTGGTGGGATAGGAACATTGTGTTCATTCTTTGTAGTTCGAACCCTAGAAAGTTTTCCTCCTACTACATTAGGAGGCTTACTAGACTCATTTTCACAAGTATTTTCATATCTCTTGGTATCTTCTTGTTGAGGAACTGCTTGCTCAAGTCTAGTCGATGGCATCTTTTGAACTTTATAATCTTTACTCACCTCTAAAGATTTTGAAGTTGAACTTGAATGATTATGTACCTGTACATCATATAAAACTAGAATAATCAGGAGTTCATCATGTTCCTTTTCCTTTTTAATTTTTTTCTCGATAGCTTTCTTTTATTTTTCTTCACGACTTACAGTAGCCCACAATGAAGTAGTAAGTTATTTTTACTTGACTTTTCAAATGGCATAAATATGTTTTTGGTTCCCTTTCAATATAATTTTTTGAGTTTGATTCGTATAAGAATTAGCATAAAGCATGAGTTATATAATTTATACGAAGTGACATTTTAATTTCATCTTAAAGTAAAAGGGAAGGGGAATACATAGAATTATAATCTCACATATTACTTGCCAAAAAAAAGTGTACAATATGTAAATTTAAATAATTAATATGAAACTAAAAATTCAACTTAAGTGTGAGTTTTTATATTACTATTAAATTTTGGGTGCAGTAATAAGTTTTGACATATATATGACATAATATGAAAATATGAGAAAAATAAAAAATTCTCCCAATATTCTAGCTAGCTAGGAAGGATCATACACTTGAAAATATATTTTTGATTATACACTTGAAATTAGTCTATGAATGCATTTACACCACATATGTAACATCTCGATTTACATTCATTCTCCATTATATTCTTGAAAACTAAGACCTTAAACTACTCTTTCTAGCCCAAAGTTAACGGACTCAGACTTCATCTTGAGTTATATACAAGTCATAACATATTAACATTTTTGTAAACTAAATGTAGTTTTATTTGATGCAATGGCTATGTTATGTTTTAGAGAAAAAGACTTATGGGCTAAATTCCATGTAATTTTATAAATAGTTCATACCTTATCATCATTTTTATCATTCTTCACAGAATCTCCAGTTTCACTACCAGTTTCACTACCAATATCATCCTCTTCATCAAGTTCGGATCCCTCTATTGATTCACCTTCCTCATCATCATCATATTCTTCCTCATATGACACATCATCATCATCAGTAAATTCCTCACTCCCAGTTTCGCTCCCATCTGAATCGGTGTACATATCTGGCCCAGGGGACACGCAATCTTCCTTTATTAAGTAGAGACAATACATTAGAGAACTCAAAAATAATCTAATAAAATATGCATGCATTCTAAGGAGTTTATGCAACAAAGATGCAAATGTTACGAATACAAAATGGTTCAAAGAAAGTAATATCAAATGATTGACTTACTCCAAAGAAGGCGTCATATTCTTCTAATAAAGTAATAACAATAGATTGAGCATGGTTTGCAGCTGCAGCAGCTTGTAGAAGTTGAGCAGAACTATCACCACCTACATCAAAATCATTTTCAATTTCACATTCTCCAGCTAGAAGAGGGCGAAGAAGCAATGGTGCCATGCAAGCAGCAACAGCTGACAGACTCATTTTGTTTACAGCTTTGAATGACGCAACAGCTTGCATCATCAAGAGTATTCTGTACATCAATAAAATGAATATTTTAAATCATGTAATGTATGTACGTGCATAAATAGAATAAGAGGAAGTTTTGACAAAAAAAATTGTTGATATATATTTTGTTTAGATAGTTATCTAATTTACCAAAAGTGTAACAAGTTAAACTAACTTGACTATTAAGAGATATACTTAACATCATTCATTTCACTCAGACATTATCGAACGACTAAGTGTAATACCCATTTATAAAATGATGGAAAATCATTATTAACATGTCCAAGGAGCACGCTTTTAATCTTGCATATCCAAATGTCAATTCCAAATCTTAGAATTATATTGTTATGTTTCTTAATTTGCATTAATTTCCAAATCCTTACATATAAATTTTTTCTTAACAATAATTTAATGTGTTACTTTTTTTTTTTAGTTTTATGGCTCTCTTGTAAGGTTTTGATGCATGATGGATTAAAATCTTCAACAAACTTTTGCCTATCTCTTAAATAGGTATATGTGTAATTTTGCTCCCATATTTATATCAAATTTAGCTAAATATAGATAAAATTATTCCCAATATAACATACATAACACAATTGGTTTCGAAACATAAAAGACTTAATTTAAACCAATATTGTTCATATTAATAATTATTCTAACAATATTAAATGGAAAGAAACAATGACAAATTAAAGAAAAAAGATAAGCAAAAATATAGGTAGACAATAAAAATATTAAATAATATGAACAATGGATATATCGGATGTTCAATTCATTAGGTATGCGGATGGTTATCCTAATATTAAGATTTAGGTGAGTAATTTAGGGTGTAGTGTGTTTTTATTTTATTGGATCAATTTTAGAATCCATTATTTATATTGTTCACAAAAATCATTGTCTACCTAGCAAAATCCAAAAGATAATTGACAAACTACCTTTGTAACAAACGACGGTTTGGCTCAGGAAAAGTATCATATATTGCTGCACGCATTGCAGAAATCCTGTTGGCACCACGTCCACTTCCTAGTTGTTGCGGTAAGTTAATAATAAAAGAAAGTCAACATTAAAATAAAGTCCATTTATATGTAAAAGCATGAATGTAACTTTCAAAGTTAAAGTCTAAATGATCTTATAAAATTAGAAATCATAAATATGATCAATATGCTAATATTTTTTACTCTTTTAATGTCATCTTTGTATTAACTATAGGATATTTTTGTTTAGCAATTTCTAATTTAGTTTTTTATAGTCTAAAGCTTCAAGAAAGATGCACGTCATATAATTTGTTATTTGTTATTATTATTTTTGTTTTAATAAGCATTGACTTTTATTAATATGAGAATAAATAATCCACATAATTTGTTGTTATTAAATTTATCATAATAAAAATATAAACAAGAGTGTAATGTGTTTATTATTGGAAGAAGTTACTGAAAAGATAAGATAGATGACATAGTTGTCAGAACCGAACCAATGATTGAACCAGTCAGGTTATTGGGTTATTAGATTACTGGTTCAACTGTTAGGTCACTGGTTGACTCGGTACTATGTAAATAAAAAATAAAAATAGTCAAAAATTTAAAAAATATATTTTTATTAATATTTTAAGAATATCAAGCTATTCTAAAATAATATGGAACAGAAACAATAAGTATTTTGTTATTTTTACTCTATCATAAATATTTTTATTTTATTTTTATATTAAAATAACTATTATTTTCAAATTTCAATAATTTATTAATTAGTATAAGTAAATTATTTTATATATTATAATTTGCATGCATATTAAAAAAATCATCACAACCTAGTGGCTGTGAATAGCTTTATTTTTCTAGAGGGGAGGGGTTCGAACCCCATCTCTAAAATTTTGGTAAAATTTAAATCCTAACTGGTTCGGTCAAATCAGTCTTTACTGAGTTTGACTGGTTTTCACCGGTTCTCATTAGGTTTGATCGATTTCCACCGATTTTTTATCTCATGCTGTCTAAATATTAGACCGGACCAATAGAAGATCCGATTCACTGATTTTTAGTTGAACCGATTGGTTCGGTCCGATTTTAATAACACTGGTAGATGGTGACATTTTAATTAAAAGATTGAAGTGATAGCACTATAATATGCCAACATGTCAATCTCTTTTTGTTGCAAAGTATAGGCATCAACATTTATAAAAATTAGATTTAAACTCACGTAGTGAACAAAAAATATAAAATTTGAATTTTGATTTTTTAATGAGTATTATATTAGCTTATTTGAATTATATTATATATATTACTTCCTCATACAATTATGCACATCAGAATATTTCTATAGACTAGTTAGAATTATTTGTTACCTATTAAAGTTATGTCAAAACTATTAATTTTTCATATAATCATATTGAGAAATATTTTGTGAATCAATTAGAAATTTAATAATAGAATAAAATATTCTCTTTCAAATAATTAGTTGAATAATAATAATGATGATGACCACGACGATGATAATGATGATTGGAGAATTAACCAAATATCAATATATGAAACATAATTAAAAATAAGACATATAATATTAGAATGTAGATTCTTATATAAGTTAACATATATCCTCTATAATATAGTTTTTTATGTAGTTAGAAATTTTAATGTAAAAAATTATGAGATTAATGTTTTGAATAGTTATATAAATGTTATTTTGTTATGATATTATAAAGGTAGTTCTATAGATAGAAACTATTTTCCATGATGTTATGATATAAGTTTAGTGTTGACATGACTAATTTATTAAGAACATAAGAACTTAGGATTTATTAGCTCATTATAGCATTAACTTGATATCTTTTTTATATAGTTTTCATAGAATAAAATTTTCTCACCAAATGAGACACACAATATTAGAATTTAGAAATATTTTCAAAGGAATTTAAAAAAAATAACCTAAACTAGCTATATAAAAAAGCATGTTTAATAATAAAAATAACAAAAAATTATTGTGCATATCTAAAATTAAGTTTAGTTCCTTCCACATTGACAAGAGTAAGTATATTTTTTTTCTTTAAAGGTTTTATATAGATGGCTGAAAATAAAATTAAAAATAATACAAAATAATGATAAAAAGAAACAAAATCATACTTACGACTAGCTTCTAATAATGCCTTGCAACAAGATGCAGGGATTGGAGCAGATGGCATTTCTCGAAGTACATGCTGGATATTTGTTAAAAGGAATGATAAAAAAAGAAGTAATATATTTTAATGTGTGACCAAGATAAAGGAATCAAATTTCAATACCTTAATGCAGTCACCAATAATATGTGCATCTTCGTTTTCAAAAAATTCAACTTTTCCTGCAATCATATGGCTTATCCATGAAAATAAGATTTATTATAAAATTAATTTCAAATTTTATGAAAACTTATTAGTTTGATCCATATAATGGATGTTGAAATTCAACAGTTTTATAAAATTCATTGTGCAGGATAAATTATTTAATAGTGTGTCATAGACTTACACCTAGTGCTAATGAATCATGCCCTCATATATATATATATATAACTTTGCAAGGACTAATTTATAGAACTTTTAGGAATGTGTCTAGGAACTCTATAATTTACAGAAGAATACAAGACTTGACTATGGATCTGCTTGAAAAGTGTTAAAAGTTATTTTTTTAGACTTTTGATTTATGAAAAGTTATATTAATAGTGCTTAGTATAATTTTTTAGATATACTTTTAACTTTATGAAAAAATTGTTTAAGAGCTTTTGAAGAAGTTAAAAAATTTAACTTTTCTCCTTCTCAAAAGTTATTTTATCATTTCTATTTATTACACAACTTTAAAATAAGTACTTCAATAATAACTTTTTAAATACAAAATAATTTATTTATAAACTATATTTAATAAAAGTCCTTATATTTTAAATTTTTTTAAAAGAATTTATTTAAAAAATTTACCCAAATTGAATCTTAGTTTTTTTCTTACAAGACTCTTTAATTTAATACTCAAATTCAGTGATGTCTAGAACAACATTTCTACTAATTTTATGATTGTATTTAAGTACTTACTCAGAAAACATCGAATTTTGTGGCAAGATGTTGTACAATATTATTTAAAATCACAAACTCTGTATTGGTAATAGAACTTTGAGATAGAGATTGTTGCAGCCTACTATATAATCTTGGTAGCTCATGTTTTACAATCATAATCTGAGGATTATGAAAAAAAATTAGCCTAATATTTTTAATGAGTAGGACACTTCCCTTGCATATTAGTGGCATGAGAAAAAGTTTTTTTAGTAGTAGGAAAATACTATATTTAATATAAATCCTTATATTTAAATTTTTTTTAAAAAAAAATTTAATTAAGTTGTTTACTCAAACTGAACTATATAAGGCATAGTAGATGCCAATCTACACTATCAAAGTAAACTAACTATTATTAGTAGATACATGTCAATGTCCACTAACACACGTAAAGTTTGAAGAATCCTTGCAATTTTTCCAAAGCATAAGATTAGTGAGAAACTTAAACACAAACCTTGTTCATATTCTCGTACTCGTTGTTCAACTTGCTCAACATCCGCTGCTTGTCGCAGGATCCCTTCTGCTTTGACTCCTATTTTATAATATTAATTAGATAGATTCTTATAAAATTTTATAATATACACAATTTTACAAGATTCTATAATGTTTTATGTCTATTAAAAGGATCTAATATATATTTGCTACTTTGTTTTCTCTCACCACTCATTCTCCAAGCTTTGAAACAATTTGAAAATATACAGATTTAGATTAGTCAAATGAATTAAAGTTACTATAAGCCTAATTAGTATTAATAAAAAAATCAATGCATACTAACATGATCTAAGTGTCTTAACTAATATTTGAGTATTTTTTTTTATTTACTAGAGGTGTAAATATGTAGGTAAGAAAGTTAGAAAATATGTATCATGTTTATAATATTAAAGACTATGCTAGTGTCGGTAAACCACAAGTTTACCACCATTTAAAACCTAGTTATATTCATTAATTTGGAAATACAACCCAAGTAATCAAATGGATGTAATAGCTTGATTGTTGCCTTTGATGTTCTTTCTTAATAATGTAACATTAAACGTGCTTTTTCATGCATATTGATAACAAGTGAAATATTCAATATGCCTACTAGAAAAATTTATTTATAAAATATAAAGAACTAAAATTGAGTTAAAAGTCATTCAATATTAATTTCTCTTCTGATGATTTAAGTTGAATGAGTACTTTTACAACAAAAGACCACATATTTTCTCTTACATTTTGGATAGAACAAGGAATGTTTCTCTACTTTACCTTCAACATCATGAGCAAAAATAGTTCTTAAAAATAAGAGAGGGAAAAAACTTACCATGCTCCTCTATGTATCTCATGGCTTTCTCCAAAAATGATGGAGTTCCATCAGGATCTTCCAAAGCAAGTAAAACTGGACGACCCATGACTGAATATTTCTTTAGTTCTTTATCCTTCACTATTGCAAAAAGCAAAAACATCATTTGAAAGAAACAATTATGTGTATGTAGAAATAACATAAGCATACAAATCATATACTCAAATACATTAATAGTTTAACTGTAAACGAAAATAATACAAATTGAAAAAAGATAATACATTGGTCTGAAGAACTATCAAGTGAATCAAACTGATCATTCTTTAAAACACCATTTTGCCCTATCATGTCAGTTGGATTTGGTGCTTGTGCCAAAGCATTCTCAAGTGCAGTTTTCCACTCATAGAGATCTTCATTTGTTTCAGCCTACAGAATTTACAAAACAAATGTGATATATATAGAGAGAGAGTAAATATCTAGCTATTTTTAACCATTAAAAAATTAAATGTTGACAAAATTAATTATAAAAAATTTTAAAATAATTTTATATTCATAAAAGATGAATTTTGTATAACAAAATTATCAAATTGTTAAATTTAAAGCTTGACTCCGATAAATTTTTTAAAATGACCAAATTATCCTTTTATCATCCTTTTTTTTGACATAATCTTCCCTTATTCCAACTCATAAACTACTTCAAATTTTCCTAAATAAAAAATCCTACCAAAATCAGAACCAGAATTAACCCATAGAAGGTGGAATCACAGCCCATAAAAAATCTCACAAACATTGTTGCCAAAGATGTATAGAACTTGTCCCACACCTCATTCTTCAAATCAATGGCATCTTTAGTGTCCGCGAGAGAGGGAGAGAGAGCGAGCGAGAGATATAGCTTGTTCGACGGCGCGGTGGCCATGGTCCCCTCCGCCGTTGCCCTCTCATCTTCCCCTTTTTTCTCCTCTTTTTTTTTACTTATTTTTCCTTGTCCTTGCTTTCCTCTCTGTCTCTTCTTCGCTCTCTATCTCTCATCCCGTCGCCACTTTCTCTCTCTTTTTCTTTCTTACTTCCTCCACCTTCTTTGTTTTTATTTTTCTTAATCTTCTTCTTTCTGTGTTCAGCAGTGGATGTCAAAGCAAACATATGTGATTTCTTGTGATATTCTCTTTCTTGTTTTCTTTTATTAGAGTAATATTGTTGCACTCATTTGCGTGACTTTTTTCTGTACTCTTATTTTATAAAAAAAAAATGTACATCTTTTATGTTAAAATTTTTGTTTCTTTTGTTCTATGTTTCTTGTTCATACTTCTTATTTTTTGGAAGATGAAAAATTCCTCTTTTCTAAGAAGTTATTTATTGGGTTTTGAAGCAGCAGTAACCAAAGAGTTATGGAAGGAAAGAACTTGACAAGGATTCTTTTTTAAAACTATTTTATCATTATCAAAATTAAGAGGTTGAGGAAGATAGTGAAAAATAATTTAGAAATTTAATGTGTATTTTTAAACGAAATTAATTTTTTATGAATATAAAATTAGTTTAGTTTTTTTGTGGTTAATTTTATCAACACTTACATTTTTTATGATTAGAAATAATTATATACTAAAATCTTTAGTAAAAAAATTAATCATTACATGAAATTTAAAAATAAATTATTCTTGGAATACATTTTAACAATAATTTATAGTCTTCTAAAAAAAAGAAGTACCTTAAGTGTAACTGACCGTCCATCATGAACATCAGAAAATTGTACAGTCAAAAGTTTTTTATCTGGCTTGACAATAACACTGCAATATATGACAAATTATATTTTTAAAGCTTTAGAAACTTCATAAAAATAAGTGAGTTTCTGAAGAAAAATAGAATGGACAATAGTTGTTTAAAGCAAGCAAGCCAACCTGCCTGAATTGTTGAGGTCAATGCCACCAAGGGTCAAATTTACTTCATTTCCCTTTTGAGAAGCAACATTCTGTGTAAGATATAATATGATAGAAATATAATTAGAAATGTACATCTTTTCAAACCTCATAAAAAAGCGCCATGTTATTCAATTGCATGCATTTGTCTTGATGAAGTTTCTTTTATTCTGATATATAACAATGATGAAAGGCATGCAAAGTCCATTAACAAACCATATTTTTGTTCATAACAAATTTACAACTTAAATAAATAAAAGAAAGAAATGATTCATCAACCTACCAAAAAAATGTAATGCTAAAAGTTTCAATTTCACCATAAGAAAAATAAAAGCTTTAATATCATGACATGAAGTATGATTTCCAAAAGTCTAAGATACTTGATAGAGGCATATAGTTCCCCAAATATCAATGGTAAGTGTCTCATGTTACCCAAAAACTTAAAGTGTCTCTTTTCTCTTGAGATCTATTTTGTCTCGCGAAAATATTATTTTGCTATCAAATGGTCTCCACTTTAGGTACTATAGGATAATAATTATTAATATTTGAGGGACCATGCATTTTGTCAGTAAATTAATTTTCTACAAGTTAAAATAGTTCTTCTATGTTTCATAATATCTTACATTTTTAAGTTTTCAAAATATTTTATATCTATGTAGCACTAGTTTCCTTTCTTTTTTTTTCTCTTTCATATTTACCCCTACTAATGATGTAATTTTAAGAAAGGGATTAAGTGTAGTATGAAATGCATTGATTTAAAATTTTCCAATATAATTGAAAATAATCTATCTATTCACATAAATTTTTACTATTTCCAAGATGTTTTTTTTCTCTATGTGTTTTTTGTTTTGTGACAGTAATTATGTATGAGAGGATATTGCCGGTTATATTATTCTAAAGTAAAGAAGTTGGTAAACGAAGTTGAAAAGGTTCTAAACTTGTACAAAGTCATCAATTACAACAAATGTTATTGTTCCAAGTTGGTAAAAGAAGTTGAAAAGAGACAAGGCAATGAAAGAATCTCGCGTATGAGAAAAAAGGTAGTGTACATGAAGGTCTACTAGTTAGCCAACACCTTGTATACATAAGAAAATGCTACTTTGATGAGCTTGGGACAATCCAAAACACCATTGTGAGTCTAGAAAACTCACTTTTAGATATCTTGCTTAGACCTACATGCCGTATATAAGGTCCAAGCCAAACCTCGATGGATGTGCAAAAAGTGTCAAGAAAGAGAAAGTACGTAGATAAGTATGAATGTCGTGCATGATATTTATGATGATAATATCATGATGAAGGAACTAATATGGATAATGATGGTCAGGTGCCAAGTTAAGATGATAAATAAGATATTGATATTTGATACTGAGATTTGTTAAGGCTTTATGATGATGTGAATATGATTATAATAATGAGGAATTATGATGTTTCTATTGACCATATGTGATTTTTCCTTTTTAAGCATAAGGTTAGTCGAGGGTACATCCCAAATAGTTTTGTTTAAGAGGTGATATGACGATCTCCCTTTAAGATAGACTTCAAGAAGTTCCGGTTGTTCCTCTTATGAAATGCACATGAAAAAAACTATATCTGGTGATAGCTACTAGATGTTGTGAGATATGACAATACAATCGACACATAAATTCATGACTGGTTTGATAGACATTTATCATATGTATTTGTGTGTATTTGATTGTAATTATTATAAATGTAACTTTATGCTAATTGATTTATATGCTCTTTGTTTGTGTTAAACTTGTATGAAATGTTAGCATTCGTTTATTGGACGGAGGTAACGAAGGTTCAGGTAGCGTCGAATCTTAGAATTGACCCTAAGCTACAATCCTATGTTGGCAAATGGAGACTAGAATGTTTAGTTGAATGGTATAGGTGAACTCCTGGGCATTTGTGACTCAAGATGCAAAAACTTGGATGCCTATGATTTCAAATATCAATATATAGCTTTTATCATTTTTCTTTACCCTACTGGTAAGCTTTAGACTTTCACTCCTGGTTAGCATTTGTTTTTATAGATGTGGATTGCATTATGTGTGTATGAACAAATATATTTGAATACTTTATTTTATTTGGATACTCTAAAATTAGGAGATTAAATTTTAGTTGCTTCTTGGAATCAAAGGATTCGACCATATTATTGTATTCATGTAATTAGTACTTCTGAGAGCTAAACTATTTCAAGCAATTTAACCATTATGGATATTGTTATTTCGAGTTCTAAGTTCTATTTTTGAGTTTATGAATTAAGAGATAAATGAGATTTTAAAACTAATATTTTATCTTTACTCTCAAAGTAAGAGCTCATTACAACGTAGTAAATAAATAAAAAAGATTATTACATTCAATTTCAGAAATTAAAAAAAAAGAACTTACTGGATCACTTCTAAAGAAAACAAGTGAAGTTTGTGTTAAAACAAACCACCTTTTCTTCCAGGATGTCCATCCAATACCTACACATAAAGAAATTATATACAATGTAATTTTATAATGACTTAAAAAATCTAGTCATTCTAGTATCATTAAGCATCATTATCTATAGTCAAAGACAAAATGCAATTGAATTGTAAAAAGATCAAAAGAATAAGAAGAATGAACAAAGAAAAAGCATACATGATTAGCAGTGCATTTCTATAACCGAAATTTCTATTCATCTAAGATTAGTTGGGATCATAATATTCTTTTATATATAAGGAGTATTAATTTCTTGCTTTTATTTTAGGGGTAAAATAACATGTCTCTTTGTTTAAAACTTCAACCAAAATCACTCTTTAGTATTAAAGAAAGCATTGTATATGGGCAACTTGGATGACCTTGAAAAATATTAAGTATAAATATTATATACAAGTTTTTCTTGCCTTTGAAGTTGTTACTACTATTAATCATAGTAAAATCTTATTAGATATGTTCTTACTCAATGTTTCCATTTAAACAAATTAAATGAATTTAATAATAGCGAAAGCTAAAAAGCCCCATTTTTTTGTCAATTGAGAATGTGAATTATTCAGTGCATCATCATCATCATCATCATCATCATTTCCTCCACCTCTTGGTATTGGGATTATATAACTAAAATAAATAAATTAATTAATAATTCTATCGCACATAAATTAGAGAAGTTTATCACACCTTTGGAAGATATGAAAAGTGGCCCACTTTTGAAAACCTGAAAGAAATTAATAAAAAATTCAGTCGTTAAGTGATATTGAGTATACTCATTATAATTTGAAAAACAGTATTTACTTTAAACTGGCTTTTTTTTTCTTGTTAAAAACCAATCAAATTTATCATTTGAATACAAATAATTTTACCATTTTTACTATGTTTATCTCACTTTTGTTAGGTGAATTAGAATACAATTTTTATAAAGTAAAATTTTAACATGGTTTTCAAGGAGGGAGAAAAAGTGGAGCAATAGTTAAATTATCTCTATGTGAATTAAAAGTCGCAAATTTAAACCGTGAAATCAACTACTAATATAATTATCAAATTAGGTTGTCTATGTTATATCCTTTGAATTGGGCTACCCTTTTTATATGAAAAAGTCTACAATTTACCTGAATTTCCATGAGAACAAGTTGATAAACCACAAAACTATCAAGCATATTGACCAATATATTCCCATTCCAAAACCATGCTTTATTTTGAATGAATCAACCAATCAATTGAGGAAAAAAAACTTTATTCATACTTTTGAAAATACAAATAATTACCTTGGTGCTACTGCTACTCTTGAAAAGAGGATGCTCTGGTGACCCAGTTTGGGACTCAGGTTGAGGTTGAGGATCGAGATTAGGAGCACCATCATTTTCCTACACAAATAAAAAACAAACAAAATGAGCTTTCACTTTCAATTCACACACACGACGTCATTAACCAACCATTAAACATTCCTTTACACCATAATTCATATAAAAAACCCAAATTATACATTTGATAGGCTCTTATGAACAAAGAAATTTTTGCATAAAAAATTTATTAAAATAAATAAATAACATTTTTAAGACATTTTACCTGAACTGATTCATCAGTTTTGCTAGTCATTCTGCAATCCCAAATTCAAAATACAATATTTATATACCCGTATGTATTATGTCATAGACAATCCTGCATCAACATTAATCATGATAACAATGCAACTTAGATATTACAATTTAATTTAAGAAAAATAAAACAATAATAATACTAGTATTATTAATATGAGAATTTACCTGGACATAGAATGAGGAAAACAAAGAAAAACAAGAAAAGCATGAAAGTGATAAAAAAATGACAGTTTTGCATATAAATTCGACCTATCTCTCTTATCTCTCTCCACTATTCTCTTGTCTCTTTTTTGCTTTTTCAAATGGAAGAAGAAATGTGCATGTGAAGGAAAAATTTGTGTTTATGTTTGGATGTTGAAGTGGGAAGAGAGAAGCAAAGAAGAAAATGAAAAATAATGAGCGGAGATGGGTGTTTCGTAATGTGCGGCAAACGTATACATGATTACTATACCTCTAAACAAAAACAAAAGCAAAAGTGGATGGTTGAACGTGGAGGAAAAAGAAAGTGTCTTTTTTTGTTTTTTCATTTAATTTGCAACATTCTATTCTCTACTTAACTTTCATTTGTCCTCTTGATTATTTTTTGTGTTGTACAAGAGATTAAATTAAAATCATACGTATTATTTACTTTTATTATAAACTAAATATAGAATTATCAAAATATGTTATAATTTATGAGTTGCATTGTTTTAATTTATCAAAATTAAAAGTTTATAGTAAAATTTAAGTCACACAAAAAATATTTAATTTTGCTTTGGCTCTCGTAATCTATAATTTAAGTGGATTCAATCCATATAACTTGTGATNNNAGTCTTATTTATTATTTTAACCCATAACATTTGGAGAGTAAACCCAAACATATTTTGACAACTCCTTCGTATGTGTGAAATACATTTTTTTAGATCGTACATACTCAACCAATGAACTCATGAAGAAGGGAGCAAAGACCTTTGATTTGAAAGTTACTCCATTCGGTATTACCATTAAAGACAAACCATAAATCCCAAGTTTTATAAAGTCACGGCAATAACATCGCAAAAGTGCCAAGTGCCAACTCCTAAATCACACAAATACTACCTCGTGCAAATTAAGGTCAACAACTCCTAAAATGACTCATAATATAAACAATCTATGCTATTATAAAAGGAAGTACCAACGAATTCATGCCTTTTGAAGCATATCTCTCCACTTATCTCTAATACACCATTTCTTCAATCGCTCTAAAAACAAAAGTCTAAGACCACTCGTGTCGGTTGTTTATTGTACTTCAAAACAATCACCCTTCAACGTATTTAAGAGCATTGGATAGTTCTAGAAGAATTGTGTTGCATGCTGATTGACACCAAGGCTCCCTTGGCCTTAAGTTGTTGATCACCCCTCAAGAACACCAGCAGATCCTATTACTATGCTCTTCATTTGTAATATCTCTCCATCTATTTATAAATATAAACTTTTTTAGCAAGGCAAATTACAGGTCAATGAAACCAACTTGGAAGATTAGATTGAGCAACTTGTTTTGCCCAAAATTCTGATTCCATATTGGCCTCCCCTTCTATGTTGACCATTTGATTAAGCTAGAATTAAAGGTTTTAATCACCAACTTATCCAAAGGACCAAGTGATTCCTCGATTACAAATTTTACTACTCCATCCCTTCTTTTTGTCAATGCCATAGCATTACCTGTATTAACAAATTCACACAAGAATACTAACATTTATTATTAGAATTAGTAAGGCAACCTCCAACGGCCATCAGTTTTTCTTTTTTTTTTTTTTGTATAAATATTCACTACAAAACTACAAAAATATTTTGTCATAAAGCTAAGTATTAAATTTTTTTGTAGTTTATTTTTCTCATTGTCGTTACTTCTCCAAATTTGCCTCTTCTCTTTGTGTTGAGTTTGAGAAATAATAACATAATTTGACGATGACAAACATATTTAAGATTGAGTTTTTTGACACATTTAAGATTGAATTTGAAAGTTCAAGTGTTTTTTTATGAATATTTTATTATTACAGGCCCATATTAAAATGCTATTGACAAAAGGGGCCAAGCATGTCAGCAGATCATATTGGACAAATCAAAGTAGAAAGAGATGCAAGCACTAGGATCAAAATGGACAAACACTATAGCATATCCCTACTATAACCATGTCCAAGATCAGTTCGAGTAAAAGTGCTTACAAGCATAATTGTCACAATCGAACTGGTGATTGAACTAGTCAAATAACTGATTTATTGATTTATTAGTTCAATCTATAAATTACTGGTTGAACCAGTAGAATTGGTTCTACGTAAATAAAAAATATAAAATAGTAAAAACTTGAGTAAAATAACAATTAGGTCCTTGAAGTTTTGGACTTCAGACTAATTAGTCCTTAGAAAATAAAGTACCGATTTGGTCTTCTACGATAGTAAACGATGGACATGTTATGTCTTTTAATTTATCATGTAAAATTTAATGGTGATACTTATATGTCCTTACTAATTAGTCCTAAGTCGAAATCATCGAAAACCTACTACTTGATTCAATACTCTAAAAAATTTAAAATAAATATCTTCACTAATATTTTAATATGTAAATGTAAATATTGAAATATTTAATTTTTATTTTAATAATTGTATAAATT
>NC_029791.2:39198861-39223073 GCF_000816755.2 Arachis ipaensis
ATAAATTCTAAATAATTATAAATTAAAAAAATGAGTATAAAATTAAAATTAAATTAAATAAATATAAAATAATTCAATTGTGTAAATATATATATAATAACTAGCACATAAAGTATTAAAAGAGTAAAGCAGCCTGGTGGCATGTGTTGTTGTTCACCCTCTAGAGCACAAGAGTTTGAACCCCTATTCATGCATTTTTTTCCTCTAGAGGGTGAACAACAACACATGACATCGAACTCTTGTCCTCTAGAGGGTGAACAACAACACATGCCACCAGGTAAAGGAGCACAGGAGCTAGGACCGGCCGGTTCACGAATTTGTTTCGAACTGGCCGGTTTGAGACAAACCGTTTGGTTCTTAGCGGTTTAATTGCACCTTCGATCCAAACTCTCAACTGAACTGCCCAGACCATCCGTTCATTGGTTTTTCAGTCGAACCAACCGGTCTGGTCCGGTTCCTTTTTTTTTTAACTGAAGATAGGGAGACTCGAACGCGCAACCTCTTAGTTGAGTATGGGAAGACTATGCCATTTGAGTTATAACTCATTGGGGTCCGGTCTGGTTCTTACAACTATGCTTATAAGGAAAAATATTTATTTCTTTGCATCAAATTGATGGACAGAAAAGGACGAAACTTAAAGTCAAAGCTAAAAATCAAGAGTGTTGATTTGAATAGTACAATAAAAATAGGTTTAACAGCCAAAAGCATCAACAAAAACAACATCACCATCCACAATCCTCTATATTTTTACAAAAATACCTCTGTTGTTTGTGCAAGACTACTACCCATGCTGCCACTCATCCATGGAGAAAAATGTTATCTCAACCCTGTCCTTTACATTTAGAGATTGTCTCCAAGAATAGCTTCAAATTTTGGAAGTAATGCACATATACAAAAGGGGACATTTGATCAAGAGTTGTATACAATGAGTGAGACCACTAAAACTATTTTTCCAGAGTATTCTACCTATATTCATCTTCTCCTTCATTTTATTAATTGAATATGTTGCTTTTCTAGTTTATTTTTCTTTGTTTTTATGAAAAAAAGACTAATATGTGCGACATTTGAAAATTTGATTGAGAGAAAAGACAAAGAGAAGTATACTTAGAGAAAAAACCATTGAATATGTCAAATCATTTTGATGTATTTCTGTTTTGTATCATGAGTTTGAGAGTTTTTCCTTCCTAAGTTAAGAAAGCACTTAATGTTGAAGTCTAAGCTAGGTTAGTTTAGTAATGACAAGTTTGGTTAGAAGCTTATGTGTTCATTTATAGGATTTGGAAGAATCCTAGAAAATTGGTATATGCATGTAATTTCTGAAAATTATAATGAAAATTCTACTATTATTGTAGTAAAAACTGAATGTAGATCGCGTTATACTAAGTTGATGAACCAAAATATATGGTGGTACAAATTTCTATTTTCTGCTCTATCGTTTTATTCTATTTTTATGAGACAAAAATAAAATGTCTCCTGCATAATCATTTTAACCGACGTTACAATAATTCTATTTTAAATTTATTTTGGTGACTAAATTAAAAATTAAAAAAAAGGCAACATTAGATTCAACCTCTCTCTAAGTCATTAATAACCTTCACTTCGTATTTCTCCCATTCCTTCAAGTGATTAATTGTTTCATCCCATACATCTTTTTATTGGATTTTCTAAAAACTTTCAATGAGATTTTCTTTTTTTATTTCAACTAAACCCATAAACGAAAGATTTCTGACAACCTCTTTTATACTCCCTATTTTTCCCTACTCCCTAACACTATACATGCAATTCCAGAACAATATCATTGAGAAACATTTAGGTCACAAACTTGATTTTGTGTCCTGATCTGTCTCACTTTTTTCCTTGTTCTATTGATGATTTCGTAAGGTTTGTTCACTTCTGTCATAGACTCCTTGATATGTTTGATTACTGTCTCTTCATTCTCCCATGTCATCTTTAATATCAAATTCTGTGTCTTTATTCTCACTCTAAAAGTCTGATTCAGTGTTTTGCAGTGTAGTCTTCTTCTTGTGCTCTTCACTAATCAATTGCCTTCTTAATCTCTTCTTTGCGGTGATTCTTATCCTTTCTATATTTTTTTTCAAAGACCAGCGGAAATAAAAAGATTAAAATAGACTCATTCTGCTATTCACTTTAGGGTTCCTTCCTTTTGTTCCTTTTGTACCTCTTCTCTCCTTCATTATTCTTAAATGGGCCCAATTGTGAGCCCAATTGTGTTTCCAGAATAACCTCCTCTGTGTTCCTATCATTATGCCAATATTTGGTTGAATTTGAATTTTCACCTTGAAATCTTGAATTGAATTCTCCATGCCTTGAATTCTTCATTCTCCCGATGCATCCCTAGATGGACATCATTAATTGTGCCTCCTTTCTCATTACTTTCAATGCTTCCCCATATCCACTACCACATTATCATCTTCATACTCATGTCATACCGTTGCTTTCATGCATCAATTCTTTAGAAAATTGATTTTTTTTTTTCTCCGTGCCTTTACACATCTTCTCATTGCTTATGACCTTTTCCTTCATTGTTTGTTTGACAAATACCTGGAATTTCTCACCTATTAGATTCAACATTATCTTATCCTGAATAGTTGGCATCCATGTTGTATCAATCATGACTTTAATTTGATCGAATCATAGCTATTTCCATGGATGGCTTTATTGTCTATCCAGATAATTGTCCCCCAAACTGTTGTCACCTTCTAGATATTTCATTCATTCCAACCACGGAGCAAAATGCCATAAATGTCAATGTATAACTTTCATCATTTGTTAGTTTTTGCTATATCCCATATCTTTATTTTCCCAAAGTAGTTTAACAAGAAAGAGGATTATAGATCTTCTTCTATGCTTTTTACTATATCAAAAGTGAGGACCATCTTGAAGGAGCCCAAACTTTTAATTAGCCCTGTATTCAACTTCATTTTTTCTAGAATAACCATCATCCACTTTCCAAAAGAAGAAACTGATAAGGCCGTAGGGCAGCTGATGAGCGGATAATTTATACTGTTTTTGGCATTGTTTTTATATAGTTTTTAGTATGTTTTAGTTACTTTTTATTATATTTTTATTCAAAAATCAAATTTTTAGACTTTACTATGAGTTTGTGTGTTTTTCTATGATTTTAGGTATTTTCTGGCTGAAATTGAGGGACTTGAGCAAAAATCTGATTCAAAGGCTAAAAAAAGACTGCAGATGCTGCTGGATTCTGACCTCCCTGCACTCGAAGTGAATTTTCTAGAGCTACAGAAGTCCAATTGGTGCGTTCTCAATTGTGTTAGAAAGTAGACATCCTGAGCTTTCCATCAATATATAATAGTCCATACTTTGCCCGAGATTTGATGGCCCAAATTGGCGTTCAAAGTCAGCCTAAAACATCTTGGCATAAAACGCCCAAACTGGCACCAACGTTGGCGTTTAACTCCAGGAAAAGCCTAAGCACGAAAAAGCTTCAATTCTCAGCCCAAACACACACCAAGTGGGCCCCGAAAGTAGATTTCTGCACTATCTGCATTTAGTTACTCATTTTCTGTAAACCCTAGTTACTAGTTTAGTATAAAAACTACTTTTAGAGATTTATTTTACATCTTTGGACGTTTAGTCCTTAGACTTTTACCATTGTACATGTTTGGAGGCTGGCCTCACGGCCATGCCTAGACCTTTTTCACTTATGTATTTTCTAGGGTGGAGTTTCTACACCCCATAGATTAAGGTGTGGAGCTCTGCTGTTCTTCATGAATTAATGCAATTACTACTGTTTTTCTATTCAATTCACGCCTACTTCTTCTCCAAGATATACTCTCGTACTTAATTCAGTTAAGTCATAATGAAGGGGTGACCCGTGACAATCACCCAATCTTCGTTACTCGCTTAGCCAAGGTCGCGTGCCTGACAACCACAAAACAATCTACATGATGTTCAACATAGTCATTGGACGACAGCTGGAGTATATTCTCTTGGGTTTCTAATATAAGATTAGAACCTTCGTGGTATAGGCTAGAATTATTGGCAGCCATTCCTGGGATCCGGAAAGTCTAACCTTGTCTGTGGTATTCCAAGTAGGATCTGGGATCCGGAAAGTCTAAACCTTGTCTGTGGTATTTCGAGTAGGATCTGGGAATGGATGACTGTGACGAGCTTCAAACCTGCGAATATGGGGCACAAGTGATAGTGTGCAAAAGGACAATGGTCCTATTCCGACGCTAGCGGGAACCGACAGATGATTAGCTGTGCGGTGACAGCGCATATGGATTTGTTTTCATCCGAGAGGATCATACAGCTTGCCATGGAAGGAGGCAACGCATGGTTGGAAGAAGGCAGTAGGAAAGCAGAAGTTCAGAAGCAACAAAGCATCTCCAGACGCTTATCTGAAATTTTTACCAATGAATTACATAAGTATCTATATCTTATTTTATATTTTAATTATATTTTAATTATCAAAACCTCATAACCAATTGAATCTGCCTGACTGATATTTACAAGGATGACCATAGCTTGCTTCAAGCCGACAATCTCCGTGGGATCGACCCTTACTCACGTAAGGTTTTGGACGACCCAGTGCACTTGCTGGTTAGTTGTGCGGAGTTGTGAAAAAGAATTAAGATCACATTCATGCGTACCAAGTTTTTGGCGCCGTTTTAGAGATCACAATTTCGTGCACCAAGTTTTTGGCGCCGTTCCCGGGGATTGTTCGAGTTTGGACAAATGACGGTTCATCTTGTTGCTCAGATTAGGTAATTTTATTTAATTTTTAAGCTTTTTACTTTTTTTATTTTCAAAAAATTTCAAAAAAAAAAATTTCTGAAGAACAAAATAAAATATGTTTAGTTTTCTAAAAATTCTTCAGAATTTTTAAGAATGAATTCTAGAGTTTCATGAGATATGTTGAATTCTGGCTGGCTGTTAAGCCATGTTTAATCTTTTGAACCGAGGTTTCACTTATCCTTAGAAGAGCTTCTTTTTCTTTCTCATCAATTTAGCTGTTGTATGTAATGTTCTGCTGAAGCTTGGCTGGCCATTGGCCATGTCTAAATTTTTGGACCGAAGCTTTCACATAAAGCTTGGCTGGCTATTAAGCCATGTCTAAAATTTTGGACCGAAGCTTTAGACTAACATTACATGATTCTTAGAATTCTTATTAAAAATTTTGAAATCTTTATTTTTCTTTTTCAAAATAATTTTCGAAAATTACAAAAAAATTAATAAAATCATAAAAACCAAAAATATTTTGTATTTCTTGTTTGAGTCTAGTGTCAAATTTTAAGTTTGGTGTCAATCGCATGTTTTAACTTTTCTTAAAATTTTCGAAAATTCATGCTTATGTTTTTCATGATCTTCAAGTTGTTCTTGATGAATTTCTTTGTTTGATCTTTAAATTTTCTTGTTTGGTGTCTTTTCTTATTTTTCATATGCATTCTTAAATTATTAGTGTCTAAAGTTTAAAAATTTTTAAGTTTGGTGTCTTGCATGTCTTTCTTTTCTTAAAAATTCTTTAAAATTATGTTCTTGATGTTCATCATGATCTTCAAAGTGTTCTTGGTGTTCATCTTGACATTCAAAGTGTTCTTACATGCATTCTCTGTTTTGATCTTAAACTTTCATGTTTTGCATCATTTTTATGTTTTTCTCTCTCCTCACTAAAAATTCAAGAATAAAAAAAATATCTTTCCCTTATTTCACTCATAAATTTCGAAATTTTGAATTGATTTAGTCAAAAAGTTTTAAAATTTAGTTGTTTCTTGTTAATCAAGTCAAAATTTCAATTTAAAAATTCTATCTTTTTCAAATCTTTTTCAAAAAACAAATCTTTTTAGTTTCCTTTTCAATTTTTTTTCAAAATAAGATTTCAATCATATCTTTTTCAAAACTTAATTTCAAAATATTTTTCTAACTTCTTATCTTTTCAAATCTTTTTCAATTAACTACTTGACTTTTTGTTTGATTTTAAAAATTTTCTATTTCAATCATATCTTTTTCAAAACCACCTAACTACTTTTCTCTCTCCAATTTTTGAAAATCACTAACCACTTTTCAAAAATCTTTTTAATTAATTAATTTATTTAGTTTTCAAATTTTATTTTATTTCTTCTCTTAATTTTTGAATACTAACCAACCTGGGAAATATGGCTGCAGCTATGCAGGCAACAGCTGAGGCACTGGGTAACCAGATAAATCAGGATAATCATGGGAACAATAATGATGAAGACAGTCCTATGACACTTGCTACATTTCTGAAAGTTCACCCTTCGACTTTTAGGGGAACCTCAAATCCCACTGATGCAGATAATTAGATCCAAGCTATGGAAAGGGCGTTGCAGGTTCCTGAGGAGCAAAGGGTTGAGTTTGAAACTTATCAGCTGCAAGGTGAGGCTCAGTATTGGTGACAGGGGACACGATGTATCCTGCAGGCAGGTCGCACTGTGATAGTCAGGAGATTGGTCATTTAAGAATCATGTTTTGCTTGATTGTTCTGAGGAGTCAGTACAGTTTATGCTGGAAGGGGTCAGAAGCACCTGTTGTGGTGAATAGTTACTATATGAACTCAATGATAGTAAACTGTTCTGGAACTGAATGTCAGGGTATTATGTTATTAACTGTGGGAATATCAGGTGATAATCAAAGTTTAGAGAAGATTATGATTGTATGTTAATTTCCAAATATGTTTCCGGATGATATTAATGAAATTTCACCTAATCGGGAGGTTGAATTTGCAATTGAGTTGGTGCCTGGAGCCGGTCCGATTTCGATTACTCCTTACAAGATGTCACCTTTAGAAATGGCTGAACTGAAAGCTCAGCTGGAGGATCTGTTGGGTAAGCATTTTATTCGACCAAATATTTTTCCGTGGGAAACGCTAGTGTTACTGGTAAAGAAGAAGGATGGAAGTATGCGCTTGTGTGTCGATTATCGGCAATTGAATAAGATTATTGTGAAGAATAAATATCCACTACCTAGAATCGACGACATAATAGATCAGTTACAAGGTGCAAGTGTGTTTTCTAAGATTGATCTGTGATCCGGGTATCATCAGATAAGGGTTAGAGATGAAGATATTCCAAAAACTACTTTCAGGACATGTTATGGTCATTATGAGTATACAGTAATGTCTTTTGGGTTAACTAATGCCCCAGCAGTATTCATGGATTATATGGACAGGATTTTCTGACTATATCTGAACAAGTTTGTTATTGTCTTCATTGATGATATTCTTGTTTAATCTAAGACTGAAGAGGAGCATGCTGATCATTTGCAAACTGTGCTACAAATTCTGAGAAAACAGGAAGTTATACAGTAAGTTATCTAAATAAGAATTTTGGAAGAGTGAGGTAAAGTCTCTCTGTCACGTGGTGAGTAAGCAGGGAATAGTTATGGATCCTGCTAAGGTGGAAGCAGTGATGAAATGGAAGTGGCTAACTTCAGTAATAGAGATTAGGAGTTTCCTAAGTTTGGCAAAATATTATCGGAGATTCATTAAGAGATTTTTGCAGCTCGCCTTATCTTTAACTAAGTTGACTAGGAAGGATACGCCTTTTGTCTGGACTCCGGAGTGTGAAGAGAGTTTTCAAGCATTGAAGTACATGTTGACTGTTGCACCCGTATTGGTATTGCCCGAACCAAGTGAGCCGTTTGAAGTGTACTGTGATGCATCACTGAAGGGTTTAGAGTGCGTTCTGATGCAGCACCAGAATGTTGTAGCATACGCCTCACGGTAGTTAAGGCTGCATGAGATAAACTACCCGACACATGATTTAGAACTTGCTGCTGTTGTGTTTGCTTTAAAGATCTGGAGGCACTACCTCTATGGCATTAAGTTTCATGTTTCCTCATACCATAAGAGCTTGAAGTGTCTTTTTGAGCAGAAAGAGTTGAATATGCGTCGGAGGAGGTGGATGGAGCTTCTAAAAGATTATGATTTTGAATTGAATTATCATCTAGGAAAAGCGAACGTTGTGACGGACGCCTTGAGTCGGAAGTCTTTATATGCAGCTTGGATGATGCTATGAGAGGAAGAGTTACTAAAGGCATTTCAAGGTTTGAATATAGGAGTTAGAGAAGAATCTGGAATTCTGTGTTTGAGTCAGTTGCAGATTTCAAGTTATTTTAAATCAGAACTTTTGAAGGTTCATCAAGACAGTGAAGCGTTACGTAAGGTATTACCAGCAGTTGAACAGGAAAAATAGTGGAGAGTGTCAGAAGGATAGAATAGTTTGTGGAGGTTCAAGAACCGGATTATTGTGCCAGATATTGGAGACCTGTGACAGAGTATCTTGAAGAAAGATCATAAGAGCGGATTTTTAATTCATCCAGGGAGCACTAAAATGTACCAAGATCTGAAAGCAATGTTCTGGTGGCCAGGAATGAAGAATGATGTGGCATTGCATGTGTCTAAATATTTAATGCGTCAGAAGGTTAAGATTGAGCATCAGAGACCATCAGGGACCCTTCAACCTTTGGAGATTCCACAATGGAAATGGGAGAGTATCGCAATGAATTTTGTGATAGGGTTGCCTAGAACCCGATCTGGTTGTGACGCTATTTGGATAGTTGTGGATCGACTGACGAAATCAGCTCACTTTCTTCCTATCCGAATAAGTTTCACAATGGAAGAATTAGCTCGAGTATATATCAAAGAGATTGTCAGGTTACATGGCGTGCCTTCTACCATTATATCTGACAGAGATCCCCACTTTACATCAAGGTTCTGGGGAGCTTTTCAGCGTGCATTTGGGACTCAGTTAAGCTTGAGTACTGCGTATCACCCTCAGACAGATGCAAAATCAGAGAGAACTATTCAGACCTTAGAGAATATGCTAAGGGCTTGTGTTTTGGACCAGCCGGCGAGTTGGGATCCGTATATGCCATTAGTGGAGTTTGCTTATAATAATAGCTACCATGCAAGTATTGGAATGGCTCCATATGAAGCTCTGCATGGCAGGAAATGTCAATCTCCGTTGTGTTGGTATAAAACTGGAGAAAGAAGTTTGTTAGGACCTGAGATGATAACTGAAACTACTGAACAAATAAAGAAGATTTGTAACCGAATGCTTATAGCCCAAAGCCACCAGAAGAGTTATGCTTATCAGAGGCGAAAGCTTTTGGAATTTGAGGAAGAGGAGCATATTTTTCTGAAAGTTATACCAACCACTGGAGTGGGAAGAGCTATTAAAACTAAGAAACTGAATCCCCGTTATATTGGACCGTTTGAGATCCTGAAGAGAATTGGGTCGGTAGCTTATAGAATTGCCTTACCACCGTATCTTTCGAATTTGTACGACGTGTTTCATGTGTCACAGCTTCGGAAGTATATTCCTGATACAAGTCATGTTCTAGAACCAAAACCAATTCAAGTAAGAGAAGATCTAACACTTCCTGTAATTCCGGTAAGAATTGATAACACCAGTGTTAAACGATTACATGGAAGGAAAGTATCATTAGTAAAAGCAGCTTGGAGTCGAGCTGGTATCGAGGAACATACTTGGGAACTTGAATCAGATATGCGAAAGAACTATCCACATCTCTTTTCAGGTAACTAGATTTGAATTTTGAGGGCAAAATTCTTTATTAGAAGCGTTGCGCTTTTATCTCACGATTTTTATTTCCCCTATTCTTCAAGGCTCCTAGCATATTATAATTCTTCTGCTATTATATGTACTCATTTTATTTTAGAGGTCGTAATACCACACCACCTTCGTTTTACGACTTAAGCGTAAAGCTTAGTGTGGTAGGGTGTTACAAATTCTCTCCCTCTCTCATCTCTTTCTATTTATTTATTTATTTACTAACACTTATAATTCGAACCCTCTCTCCCTCTCTGTGTTCGAATTCTTCATCTTTTCTCTTCTTCATTCTACTCTTCTATTCTTCTACTCACATAAAGGAATCTCTATACTGTGACATAGAGGATTTCTATTCTTTTCTGTTCTCTTCTTTTTCATATGAGCAGGAACAAGGATAAGAACATTCTTGTTGAAGCTGATCCAGAACCTGAAAGAACTCTAAAGAAAAAGTTAAGAGAAGCTAAGGCACAACACTCTGAAGAGGACCTGATAGAATTTTTTGAAAAAGAAGAAGAGATGGCCGAACCCAACAATAATGGTGGAGATGCAAGGAAGATGCATGGTGACTTTATTGCACCCTCTTCTGACTTCTGTGGAAGGAGCATCTCAATTCCTGCAATTGAAGCAAACAACTTTGAGCTTAAGCCTCAATTAGTTTCTCTGATGCAGCAGAATTGCAAGTTTCATGGACTTCTATTGGAAGATCCTCATCAGTTCTTAGCTAAATTCTTGCAAATCTGTGACACTGTTAAGACCAATGGGGTTAATCTTAAGGTCTACAGACTTATGCTTTTTCCTTTTACTATAAAAGACAAAGCTAGGACATGGTTGGACTCACAACCTAAAGAAAGCCTGGACTCTTGGGAAAAGCTGATCAATACTTTCTTGGCCAAATTCTTTCCACCTCAAAAGTTGAGCAAGCTTAGAGTGGAAGTCCAAACCTTCAGACAGAAGGAAGGTGAATGCCTCTATGAAGCTTGGGAAAGATACAAGCAATTGATCAGAAGGTGTCCTTCTGACATGTTTTCAGAATGGAGCATCATATGTATATTCCATGATGGTCTGTCTAAATTGTCCAAGATGTCATTGGATCACTCTACTGGAGGATCTCTTCATCTGAAGAAGATGCCTGCAGAAACCCAGGAACTCATTGAAATGGTTGCAAATAACCAATTCATGTACACTTCTGAAAGGAATCCTGTGAATAATGGGACAACTCAGAAGAAAAGAGTTCTTGTCTTCTTGAGATTGATACTCTGAATGCCATATTGGCTTAGAACAAAATATTGACTCAGCAAGTCAATATGATCTCTCAGAGTCTGTCTGAAGTACAAGCTGCATTAGGCAGTACTAAGGAGGCTTCCTCTGAAGAAGCCTATGACCCTGAGAATCCTGCAATGGCAGAAGTGAATTACATGGGAGAATCCTATGGAAACACCTATAATCCTTCATGAAGGAATCATCTTAATTTCTCATGGAAGGATCAACAGAAGCCTAATCAAGGCTTTAATAATAATAATGGTGGAAGAAACAGGTTTGGCAATAGCAAACCCTTTCCATCATCTTATCAGCAACAGACAGAGAATTCTAAGCAGAGCCACTCTGACTTAGCAACTATAGTCTCTGATCTATCTAAGACCACTTTCAGTTTCATGACTGAAGCAAGGTCCTCCATTAAAAATTTGGAGGCACAAGTGGGTCAGCTGAGTAAGAAAGTTACTGAACTCCCTCCTAGTACTCTCCCAAGCAATACAGAAGAGAATCCAAAAAGAGAGTGCAAGGCTATAAATTTAACCAACATGGCCGAACCTGTAGAGGAGGGAAAGGCAGTGACTTCTAGTGAGGAAGACCTCAATGGACGTCCACTAGCCACTAAGGAGTTCCCTATTGAGGAACCAAAGGAATCTGAGGCTCAAATAGAGACCATAGAGATTCCACTGAACTTACTATTGTCATTCATGAGCTCTGATGAGTATTCTTCCTCTGAAGATGATGAAGATATTATTAAAGAGCAAGTTGCTCAGTATCTAGGAGCAATCATGAAGCTGAATGCCAAGTTATTTGGTAATGAGACTTGGGAGGATGAACCCTCATTGCTCATCAATGAACTAAATGATCTGGTTCAACTGAAATTACCTCAGAAGAAACAGGATCCTGAAAAGTTCTTAATACCTTATACCATAGGCACCATGACCTTTAAGAAAGCTCTGTGTGACCTTGGAACAGGGATAAACCTCATGCCCCTCTCTATAATGGAGAAACTAGGGATATTTGAGGTGCAAGCTGCAAGAATCTCACTAGAGATGGCAGACAATTCAAGGAAACATGCTTATGGACTTGTAGAGGATGTCTTAGTGAAGGTTGAAGGCTATTACATCCCTGCTGATTTTATAATCCTAGACACTGGGAAGGATGAAGATGAATCCATCATCCTATGAAGACCCTTCCTAGCCGCAGCAAGAGCTGTGATTGATGTGGACAGAGGAGAGTTAGTCCAGCAATTGAATGAGGACTACCTTGTGTTTAAGGCTCAAGGATCTTCTTCTTAGGGGTGGGCAAAAAATCCACATTTTGGATTTTAAACCAAATCCAAACCAAACCATTTAAAAAAAAACTAGTTTTAAATAAAAAAAAAATCCAAACCAAACTATATTTATTTTACAATTTGGTTTTTGATCCAATCTATTTAAATGGTTTTAAATCCGTATCCAGATCCAGATCCAAATTAAAATCCACATCCAAAAAAACCCTAATTTTGAGTCTTCTCCTCTTCTCCTCTTCGACAAATCCTCTTCGACAAAACCAAATCTACTCTTCGCCACCGTCAACATTTCTTCTTCTCTGCCTCTCGTCGGAGCTCGCCGGTGGTTCGTCGGCATCTACCTCTTCGAGTCTTCAGTCTTCACTTTGATTCGAGACTCTGTCTCTCTGCCTCGACCTCCCATTCGCGACTCTGTCTTCTCTCTTTTTTGGTTCTCTTCTTCTTTCGTTGGTGGCTCGCCAGAGCTCATGCTCATCAATTGAGGTAAGCCTCCTCCTTACCCTTGGTTCTGAGTTCTGAGTTTTATCTGGGTTTTTTCTATTTTGTTGATTTGTTTTGTTTTGTTCCTTCATGAGTATACTGACTTCTTCACTTCAATGGATTGAATGTGCAGATTTTAAAATCTCTTAGTATTGAACATTTGAACTCTCCATTTCAATGGATCCTGCTGTAAGTTTCTTCTTCACTGTGGTTCACTTTTTGTTGAAAAATATCTAATTAAACTAAGTAGTAGTTGAATCCTTGATGAACTGATTGCCATGCTCATTTATTATTTTTTTGGTTCATGCATGTACCATAATATATATAGTATATATGTAGCGCTAGTTGTTTATATACGGTGTATGAATTTTCAAATTAAACCCCCTTAAAACTTGATTTCGTAAAAAATCTACTTGCTGAATTAAGCAAATAAAACTAACAACCAATCTCCTAATCTCTTATAGGAATTAGAATTAGATAGACTAGTAGTTGAAGTTGCAGGGATGAATGATGAATTTGAACAATGCTGCATAAGAGGGATAGTAAGAACACTTCAAATGGTGACATTGATTCAAGAACTTTAGTAAGAAGTGTATTAACTGTGGTTCAATTAGCAATCATATGAAAAATCATTATTTAGTTGAAGAAAACTAACTTATCTTATACATGTTTCCGACTTTGTTGTTCTGATTTTTGTTGTAAATAGAATTTTGTTCTGAAAAATCATTAACTGTGTTCTGCCTTGGCCTTCTTTTTCTTATCCTTATTTACTGCCTTGAATCTCTCGCTCTAGCAAGTAGCAACTATAGTATAGGCAATGGAAACAACTCAAGATCTTAGGACTTAGGAGTGCTTGCTTTCACTAGTCCCCACCTTAATTTTGTTGATATGAAACACTGCTGCTGTCTTGTTCTGCTGTTTTGAGGTACAGGACAGTGATTTAGTGAATGTGTTGGTTGTGGTTAGTTAACCGATTTATTCAATGAAATTAGTGAAGTGCATGTTGGGATTAATTATAAATGTCTCTTCTTCGTTATTTTTAGGCACTGTGGAATTGGCTTTTGCTGGTGTTTCCATGACCATCTTTAACATCATATCAAAGCTTTTCAATATTCCCCTTCTAAGTGTTGCTACATCTTTTGTTGCTGAGGACATAGCCAAAACTGCTGCCAAAGAATATCTTTCGGGTGAATTTTATGTCCACAGTTAACTTCTTCATAGCTCATATATGTTGCTTGCTATCATTTTTCATTGTCAACTCATGCCATGAATGAATTTCCCTGCAGAGCACAGTGGTATACAAAATATTGGCAATGGTAAATCCTTCGAAAGAGGCAATCGAAAAAAGCAATTTTTCTCTGTCTCCACTGCTTTGCTATTAGCACTTGGGATTGGAATTTTTGAGGCTTTAGCTCCTGCTGTTGTACTTTCTTTGGCTTTACAAGGCATTTTCCATGGTTTTAAGGATACAAAAACTCCTGTTCTATGCCTAGGCAAGTGCTTGGTTTAAATTCTGTTTCTTTGCTACATTCATCTTTTGAATGGTTTTTGTATTATTTTCTTTATTTATTTTTATATATTTTGTATGTGCTTTGACACCTTGCTCTGCTATCTAGTGCTTCAAAATTAATGTTTTCTTATCCCTTTGAATGGTTCATGAATAAATTGTTATTATTAATTTATTACTGAAAATAAATTGTTGATCATTGCAGCCATACTATACATTGTAATAATATGCTTCAATATAATTTAGTAAATTTTATATATAGAAATCAATATCTTTTAGGATTAGTAGTAGTTTTATTAGCCAAAAAAGTTGACGGTGATGAAAATCAGGGGCTGCCGTGCTGGTTTGGAAAGGTTTCGGAGGGTTGTGTTTTTTAATTTTTAATTTTTGGTTTCAGTGTGTTGAATATAACAATGTGAAAATTGGATTTTTAAAAACTAGTTTTAAAATTGAATTTTTGGTTGAAGAAACTAGTTTAAAACTGGATTTTATAAAAAAAACCGGATTTTAGATTTGGATTTAAAAAAAACCGGATTTTAGATTTGGATTTAAAAAACCGAATTTAAAACCGGTTTTATATGTAAAATTGGATTTAAAACCGGTTTGTAAGTAAAACCGGATTTAAATTCTAAAACCGATTTAAAACTGGTTTTTATTTTTTCAAACCGATTTAGAATCGATTTCTCTCTTCAATCCAGTTTTGGTTTGGTTTCATGAACCATAAAACTGATTCTGAAATGGATCCAGTTTGGATTTATAAAAATCCAAACCATGCCCACCCCTACACACTACCACACCACTCCCTTATCCTAAATTCCACAACAGCTACCACTCCACAATACAAGTCAACCAAACACATCAACAACCACCCAGAGAAATTAAGAGGGACAAAATAAAGAGAGCTTGAGAGTATTTGGGTTTGAAAGATGCAGCGTTAGTAGCTAGAGCATGCGAGATAGATGAAGAGGAGTTGAGTGAAGTGAAAGACGGCTTGAATGCATTGACTGACAAAACTTAATTACAGAAGAGATGTTAATCCCTTATATACATACAAATATACAATAGATAAATGCCATGTCAGCTGGCTCCTAACAGATTCTAACAAACGGAATTGATCAGTACATGTCAAGTTGCAAGTTCTAACTACTCCTAACCTCCTACTTTCCACAATTAGTAAGTTGTTAGTTCAGTTGGTTAGTCTGCTTCCGTACGAGTCAGGTAACGTTGGGGCAAGTAGCATTGGCCCACCCTATAGCATAGAACTCAAAAGTGAAACCCAATGTTATAAAAATGTGTCAATTAAGCAAAATTCGTTAATAGTTTACGATGAATTTTCCAGAAAGACTACCATTGTCTCAGTAAACAGGGTCACGAACTTCACCCCCCCCCAACACACAAGAATTGTGTTGTCTTTCCGGAAAAACGGAAAAAACTGTATCGAGTATTTACTCATTATCATTGAAATGAAAGAAACTTTTGGAAAGACAAATGCTATAGAAAATAATTCAATTTTGGTGGGTGACAAACTGACAATAAATTTTATAATATTAAGTAGACGAGATAACAAAATCCGGACAGATAAATTTTAGATAAAGAGTCGATATCAAAACATAGAATTTCGTAACTTCAATGACTTTTAGATGGCAGGTTGAGTCATAAGATGAGGGAGGGAAAATATGTTCAAGCTTGAGTTCGTGAATAAGAATTTGAATTGCACTCAGGAACATTACAATGGAGATATTTACAAGATCAAACTACGGTAAGATCGATTGATCAGTGATGCAAACACATTGAATTCCAAATTTACATCAAACAGCGCAGAAAACCAATCCAATCCGAATTGCAAGGACAGGCCAGTGTACAAATGCTAAAACTACTATATCACAACCTTTCCCCAAGCTGCATTTCACAATTTCAGAGGAGCTTTGATATGACTTGGCAAGAAGTCCAGAAAGCTTTAGTAGCAACCTTAACAATAACAGGGTTTTGATATATCCTGTAGACAATCGAGAAGGATTAATGAAAATGAAATTAATACTTCCTCTGTTGTCTTTTATTTGTATCCAGCGACAAATTAAACAGAACCGAAGGAGTAAGTTCAATGCCCTTGCAATTGTTTATACTGAATCAAAAGTAATTTCACAACAGGTAGCACATAGTCAAATCATGCCATAACATTAATTTGGGGGATGGTCTTGCATCATGCGAATGCATTAATATATTTCTAGGGTGTTTGCCTGTTTGGATATAAGTTTTAGGGTTTACGACATTGACACTTACCCAATGGCTGTAGCCCCCCATGATGCAACATTATAGATGACTTTGCTACCATCCCATGCTTTTCGAAGCTTTCCCTTTTTCTGTTTTACCGAAAATGTCTTGCAGAGTGCTGATAAATATAGTGAGAATACGAATTTAGCAAATTGTTTTCACTCATACTTAGATGAATAACAGAAATAAGATGACAGTAGGAGGGAAACAGCAGACTCACCTTCCTGGAGTTGATTAGGAGTCAAATCCTGAAAGAAGCAAAGTATTAGAGAGAGTAGGAACTCCAGATACAATTACACTGAATAAAATATTTTCTGTTGTTCATAGTTAACATTCTTTACATCATACACTTCTAAGCATTACTCAAATGAAGCTATGGTTGGATTTTAAGCACTACACGTTGTTTGGATATTTCACGGTGACTGAAATGTATTAGAATTTGGTCAGAAGGTACTTTTAGCTCAAAGGATTTGGAAATCCTTTTTTTCTTAAGTTATAAAACAACACTTAAGAATTTGATTCAGAATCTAGCACAATGAATCTGAAATATAGCTAACTATTAAATTCGTATGTATATCTGGCAAAGCCTACTGAATAACAAGAGGATACACAGAATACTTACTTTAGTCTGCTTAAGGGATAACAAATATGCAGCCATGAAGCAAGCAATACCCTCCACTATGTCTTCTTGTCTAACAAGAACGTAATCATCTTGGTCTGAATCAACATCTTCACCATCCCAAAGATCATTTTCACTAACCAAATCCCAAGAACTACATTCTTCTGCCATAACACAAGCATTTTTCGCTCATTAGCATTCTAAAGTTCTATAGTAAAGAGAACAACTGATTAATTCAAATAACTTGTCTCCATTATAATCATTCCATAGATAACTTGACAATATCTTAATACCATGCTCAAGACAGAAAGAAAGAGAACATTTGGACGCATACCAAAAGCTGCATTCTGTGAAACTGTCGCCTGGGCCAACTCTAACTTTTCAAGGAAGTCAGGGCCTTCGACTCTAGATTTGAGTAAGTCACATAACTGCATTGAAGCACACAGAATGTTGTGTTACAAAGAAGATCGAAAATTTGTAGCAAAATTTTGGCCATCGGAAACGTGAGTATGCAACAGAGGGAAAAATCCATTGCAGTGCACGTGAATGGTGATAAATTCAATGACAAAACTAGCTATTTACAAAAATTTTCTCCAACATCAAGCAGCAAGCAGATAACACCACCAAGGTAAGAACATCATTTCAGCATGAACAATTAAGCTTCCTAATCATCCCCCAAATTACTAAACCCCAAAAGAAAAACCAAAATAAAAAGAATTATTAAAAGCATTTATTGCATGCTCACACATCCCAAAGTATTATTAAATACCCTTACTTTTTCATTAAATACTCTATCTTGCTCATAGTAAATAAAATCATCTTTTGTAGTCTCTTTCTTTATATGATTTCACTAAAAAAGTTTGAAACCAGTTACAAAATTTTAAAAAATAAAAATTAGTAAGAAAAAAACACGCATCTAAGTTGAAAGCTGGGTACTTCACGAAATTAAACAAGCTCCGAAAGGGAGAAAAAAGTAAAAAATAAAGAGTCAAATTCCCAATAACCATAACATTAGTGTTACATAAAAAAAAAATGAGAACGAAGTAAAATTCAAAGTCAATCTAGGGTTCCATTCGCACAATGAATAAATCATCCATAAAAACAACAAAAATTACCTGATCGGTTTCAGGATCGGCAGGTGTTATAGCACCAGGTGTATCGCAATCAGAATCGTGTTGTTGTTCATCATCGGAATTACAAGAAGATGAAGCGTCGTTTAACAGTTGAAGGGCTCTTTGACACTGTTCCAGAACGGCTTCAAGGGTTTTCCTCTTCACCCTAACCCGATCCACATTCTCGTTTCGGATCCGAACCTTCTCTTCGTCCAGGTTCGGATCCAAGACAGAGGGAGAAACCTCCACCACCTCCATTATTCCGACAATTTCAGAAAACACCCAAAAAAATTAAAATTAAATTAAAACCCTTTATTTTTTAATGTCAAGTACAACATTGCGGAAGGTCCTGTAGAGAAACTAATGTGTCCAGGGACTAATGTGTCCAGAGCAGAACGACGTCGTTTTGTGTTAGAGGGACTAATGTGTCCCGTTTTCAAAACATCCATCCCACTTATTTGCCACGTGGGAACACCGATGAGCCAGGTCAGCATAGGGGAAGCCAACTCAGCGTTTTCCGTCCGCTCTGAGGGTGGCCCAAGGGACGAGGGACGGATCGATCTTATTTTAAGGAACGTCAGGGATTTAAATGTATTTTTCAATGCTCAGGGACGAAAATGTTTTCGGGTTAAAAGGTGAGGGACTAAATTGTCCTTTTCTCTTATTTATACATATTCAATTTCAAAAAATATAAAAATATAAAATACATGAAAGCGAAACTACATCATCATGAACTTGCTTGACCAATCCACCAAAGTCCAAACTAAACCCAGAGACAGCGGAACAAATAGAAGGTCATGGCCCAAATCTGAATATAAAAGCCCGTTTGATTTCTCTTTACAACTTATGATTATGAAATTGCATATTCGGACCATAAACGAAGGGGAAAAAACGCTGAAACCGTCAAACAAACACGTGCTTCTTCTCCTCTTTTAAATTTGTTATATTTTTTTTAAGATAAATGTTATTTTATTAATATAAAATAAGAGTATTTCTATAAGGAAGTGCAAAAGAATTGGGTATTTTCATTTATCACCAACTGTGATAAGAGCTTAAAGAAGAGTAAAGTAAGAGTAAAGAAAATTTGCAGCATTTATCAGGTAGGCTCACGAGTTCACGCACTAAATTGCTGGCTTCTTTTACTATCTCTGGTGCCGGGCTTATTACCTTCTCAAAAACACACCGATTCCTCGCTTTCCAAGTGCTCCAACATAGCGCCGCTATGAGGAGGGTCTTTTGTCTACCGTCGAATTGAACCGCTGCCCAGGATAAGACTCGTTGCCACCAATTGAAAAATGTCTCTTCTTCTCTCATCCATAGGTCAGGGATTATTAAGCTTAGACTCCATATTATTGAAGACAGGGGGTATTGGAACAAAGCATGAGAAATTGATTCAGCCTTCAACATGCATCTTGGACAAGTGGCAAGAGTGGATGCGAACCAGCTGTGAACTTGTTGCAACACCGAAAGCTTTTCATGAAGACTTTTCCATAGAAAAATCTTAATTTTATGTGGTAATTTCAACTCCCAAATGCCATTCCAGACTCTGTTGTGTATGTTCTGGGGCCTCAATAAAGTAGGAGAATGAAAGAATCTATAAGCAATTTTGTATCCTGACCCAACTTCATATATACCAGATTTTGTCCAGCACCAATTAACTTCATCCTCCTCCTCTGTTGGTTTGATTGAAAAATTTTTATTGCATATATCAATTGAAAAAATCGACTCAATCAGATTTCTATTCCAACTTCTATCAGGATTTAGTAACGCACTAACGTAATACAATTGCAGATTTGGCGGGATTGTGAGTGCATTTTGAGGGACATTAAGGGGCACTGGTGGTGGGAGCCAGGGGTCATGGAAGATGCGAACATTAGTGCCAGAGCCTATTTTCCATAACAAGCCTTTCTCGATCACCTTGCGCCCTTCAAGAACACTTCTCCAGCCCCACAACGGTACGCTTCCTATCTCTGCATGTAGGAAATCTGTATATCTGAAATATTTAGCTTTGAGCATTCTTGATAGAGTAGAATTAGGGTATTTCATTAGACGCCAACATTGCTTGCCCAATAAAGCCAAATTTTGCGCCCTTAGGTCCTTGATCCCCAGCCCTCCATCTTTCTTCGGTCTCGTCATTGTGTCCCATTTAATCCAAACCATTCTTCGTTCTGCGCCTTTTCGACCCACCAAAATTGCGAGAGCATGATTTGAATCTCAGTCAACAGCGTGTCCGGGAGCTTGAAACAAGAGAGTGTATAAATAGGAATCGCCTCCCCCACCGCTCTCAATAGTGTGTGCCTGCCACCTGATGACAATAGACTTCTTTTCCAACCCATAATCCTCTTCTGAACTTTATCCTTGATAGCTCCAAAGGTTGCTTTCTTTGATTTTTGAACTATAGAGGGCAGTCCCAGGTATTTGTCTTGTACTCCGATATGCTCAATATTTAGTGTCTGAGCAACTGCTATTCTTGTGTTCTGAGGTGTGTTGTGACTGAAAAAGATAGCCAACTTATTTAAATTGACTTTTTGCCCATTGAAACCCTCATAGATCTCTAGCAATTCTAGAATACTTTGGCTTGTATTAAGTGCGCTCTTGCAAAAAAGGATTGAATCATCAGCAAACAAAAGGTGATTAACTGTTTGGCGTCTCCGATTAACTTGAACTCCTTGAATTAATCTGTTTTGCTCTGCCTTGTGTAGCAAGAAGGAAAGCCCTTCTGCACAAAAAAGAAAGAGATATGGGGATAGGGGGTCACCCTGTCGGATGCCCCTATTTGGCCTAAAATAGCCAAAAAGGTTGACCTTCCACAACGACAGAGTAAGAAATAGTCGTTACCGATTCCTTAGTCCAGTTAATCCATTTAGCATCAAAGCCAGCTTATCCATAATATATCATAAAAAATGTCATTCAACCCTATCATAAGCTTTGCTCATGTCTAGTTTAATAGCCATCTCATGCTCTGCCCCATTTCTCTTATTTTTCAAATAGTGCATACATTCATGGGCAATTAGAATATTATCTGAAATGAGTCTACCTTTGAGAAACGCACTCTGATTTGGGCTTATAATTTTATTCATAATACCTTGTAATCAGTGCACCATAACTTTAGAAATAATTTTATACATAACTGAAGATAAACTGATCGGTCGTACCTGTGTCATGTCACTGGCATCTGGCACCTTTGGAATCAAACAAATTTGAGTATGATTGAAGCTTTTTAGAATTCTGCCACTGTGAAAGAAACTTCTCACTGCCTTAAAAACGTCACCTCCAACTATATCCCAGAAAAAGTGAAAAAACTTAGCTGTAAACCCGTCATCACCAGGAGCACTCTGAGCATGAACACTAAATGTAGCTCTTTTGACCTCGTCCATAGTTACTGGCCTTTGGAGCCTACGGTTCATGGAAGCTGTAACCTTAGGCTCCAAATCCTCTAAGTATGGATTCGGATCAGCCGAACAAGAAGAAGTAAAAATATCACAAAAGTAGTCTTCAGCTACCTTTGCAATATCCTCCGGTTTCGATGCAATCTCATTGTCCCTCCCTACTAATTTCCAAATTCTATTCCTTCGCATCCTTGATTGAAATTTCTGGTGAAAGAATCTAGTGTTCTGATCTCCTTCTTTTAGCCACTTGACTCTAGATTTTTCTCGCCAATAGCTCTCTTCTTTTAAATATGCCAGCTCCAACTTCTCCTCCAAACTGGTAACCTCCTTTCCCCCATTGATTCCAGCCACTCGCAACTCCTCTAGTTTAGCTTGAAGGTCCTCAATTTCTTTCCGGGAGTTTGCTTTGTGAGTTTTCTGCCATTGAACTAGTCTATGTCTACAAACTTTCAATTTTTGGGCCAAGGAGAACATAGTCGAGCCTACAACTTCCATTCTCCACACTTCACTGACAATTCTCTTGACATCCTCTTCTCCACACCAACGTTCCTGGTATTTAAACCGCCTTTTACTATGCCAGGATTGAGGTTCGGTTTCCATCAAAATTGGAGCATGATCCGAGCCTGACTCTGTGAGCCTGTGCACCACTGCATTCGGAAACTTCAACTTCTATTCCATCCCAACTAAATAGCGGTCAAGCCTCTCCTTCACCAAATCCTCTCCTTGTCTTCGATTTGTCCATGTGAAAGGGTGCCCCACCATTCCAATATCCACTAATTCGTTACTGTCAATAAAATTAGTGAATGTTGCAATGGTGGTTGCTGATTTTTGGCCTCCACCCTCCTTTTCTGCTTGACTTGTTATAGCGTTAAAATCGCCTGCTATTACCACTTTTCCTTCCAGGTGTTGGCTCATTGTTGTAAGCTCCTCAAACTGTAAGGATCGAATTTGTTCCGAACAACTCAAATGGACACCAATGAACGCCCATACCTCACTGCTTCTGACTTCCTTAATTTCGGCTGCCACAAAGAATTCTCCACTGCTAATAATTTGAACACTGATGCTGTCCTTCCAAGCTAGCACAAGTCCTCCTGCCACTCCTATCGGGTTAACAATATGCCAGTTTTCGTAGTTGTATACCCGAAGTTTTGCTTCCACCTGTCGAGATTGGTTCTTTGTTTCACTTATAAACACAATCTCGGGGGAGTGGGATTTACAGATCCCTTTTAAGGTGTGAATTGTCAGGGATCTCCCCAAACCCCGACAATCCAAACTATAGTTCTCATGGCGCCTTGGGTGCCATTTGTAGGCTGGCACCCTCCACCATCTGTTCAACTGCATTTTCATCCTCTATTCTTGCTTTCTTTGTAGATCCTTCAGCTATACCACTCATCAACCTTTTTTTGGATTCACTTTTAGTATTTGACTCTGCAGTACCTTGTCTTGCTAACCTTTTCCACTTCCTACCTTTCTCTGTGGTGAGACACTGCCCAATAGCGAATTGCATAAGCTGCCCTTCATCCTCTTTGGTATTGGACTGACCAGCTATGATAACCTCCATGCATTCTATTCTAGAATTGGCTGATTGAGGTGACTCAGGTGCTGCCCTGTTACTAGTGTCTTGTGGTTTTAAACTTTGTTTCCCTTCTTGCATTGACATCCCTGCAAATTCTTTCAATAAGCAGTTTAAGACCGGTTTTTTCTTACGTTGAGTGGCCTTATTCTGGTTTTGGGTTGAGTTGTTGAATGTTCTTTCTCCTTCAGAGTAGATTCGCGTTCCCACTTGGCTGGCTTTAACCAATTTGCCAATGTCATCCTCTTTTACCATATCACTCTCTGTGTCCTTCAGCAGATCATGGCAGTTTTTCACCTCGTGCCCCAATTTTGCGCAATAGGTACAGAACTTTTCAAGTCTCTCATAGCGTAGTGCCACTTCTACCTCCTTTTTATTAGGTCCTGCCACTATTAACTGATCTCTCACTTGCTTGGTAGCATCAATATTGATTTTGGTCTTCACAATCCTAGTTTCTCTGCCTCGCATCTGAAATTTACCTACCTCCAACACTGTGCCTAGTTTCTCTCCCAATTTACGTCCAACTTCGAGGGTTTTAAACGATTCTGGCAAACCCCCAAAATTGAACCCAAACTGAAAAATTGGAAATAATCTCTTCATCACAGTTCTGATCTTCCTTCCATCTCTTGACATGGAGCACATAATCTTTGAATAGCCATGGAGAACCACGTTCAACATGCAAGACATCCACTTCTTTATTAAAAAAGAATTGGAAGGAATTATCTCCTTTGTCACTCACGCTAAATCCTTCCGAGTTTCCCCATATAGCCTTTAAAGCATTCCCCATGGTTCCAATTGAGAAGGTTTTGGAAGCAAAGAGTCTGCCATAGAGGCTATTGGAGCAAGCGTTAATACCTTCTGATATGTCTGCCTCTTCCAGTAGAATCACATTCCTACCTCCTTTCCAATTGTCTTCCTCGATCCGATCTTCATCCCTCGTTGTCTCAGCCATGCAGATTACGTAGACTTGTATTGAGATTTAATTGACCTTGACAATGTAGCCTTGACGGCAGTAGAAATTCCGTTAAGAAACCCTAACAGAGCACTAAAAAACCCTAACAGAACACTTGTCGTTGCACATGAGTAGATTTAGTTTGTGATTTTAAATTTGTTATATTTATTGAGAGTTTTAAATAATTAGATA
>NC_029791.2:39224750-39225049 GCF_000816755.2 Arachis ipaensis
ATTAATAATTAATAAAATAATTATTTATATTTAATATTTTTTAATTTATTTAAAATTTAAAATCATATTTTTTATAATTAAAATATTTAACTTTAAATTTAATAAAATAAAAATAACAAACTAAAATTAAACTCTAACAAAATTAAAAACAAAATACTATCAAAATAAATTTTTTCGATTCTAAATCTAGTATATATAATTCTTTTGGTTCTAATTTTCTTTGATGATATGATCATTAGGTAAATTTTATATATGGATGAGTTTGTATGAGTTTTGTAGTGTTTAAAAAGTTTTTTATA
>NC_029791.2:39225276-39256176 GCF_000816755.2 Arachis ipaensis
TATAATATATATTTTGATATAAATCTTAAATAAAAATATTAAACATATCTAGTCTATATTAAAAAATAAAAAGTAACGAAAAAAAATTAAAACAGTAAACAAATGATTGTTGACCTTGTCAAAAAAATAAAAAATTACAATCATGAATTATAGGCCAATAAAAAAACTAAGGAGAGTTCTCTGGTACTGACCTCTTTTGTTAGCGTATTATGTTGTCAAAGACTTGTTCTAGCAAGAACACAATGTGTGGAAGGTAAATTGGTAAGTTGGCGAGGGTCTTGCATTGAATATTTGGGATTTGGATCTTTTAAAGTTTGGATTTTATTTTAGAAAGTAAAGTGTGATATTTTACCATTGATTTTATAGGTGGGACTAAAAATAAATATAAAAGAGAAACTATTCAAGGGTAAAAAATCACATTTTATTCTCTAAAATAAAATTCAAACTTTAGAAGTTTTAAATCTGAATATTTGAATGTCAATTTTATTTATGTTTTCCGTTTTGAAGAGGATGCTTAATTAATTAATAGCTAATGAGGCTCTTAAGGATGTTTTGGTAATGGATCACACTAGTTGTTGGGCTAACAATATACGCACAGGAAAATGAAGTAATATAAAAAGATCCAAAAAAAAAACTTAACTATTAGAAACAAGAAAGTAATCTGAAATAGTATATTATTCAGTTTATCTAAAAGTACAATGTACAAGGGTTTATATAGTTGTTAGTAGAATCAAAGTAATAAAAGTATAGAATCCTACAATTAATATACAGATACGCTATATAAGTACAAATGACATTAATTGATCTAATTCGATTCTAATGATTCTCTTAACATCCCCCCTCAGACTCAAGTGGGAGGTAAGGATACCATCTTGAGTTTGGATAACAGAGTCCAGAAACGAGTTGGATGACGAGCCTTCGTGAAGATATTAGCAGTCTGTTCTAGTGTTCCAACAGCGATGAGACGAACAGCACCATTAAGGATACGTTGCCGAACAAAGTGGTAATCAATCTCAATGTGTTTGGTGCGTTTATGGAACATATCATTATGGGCAATCTGAATAGCACTGCGGTTGTCACAAAAAACATCAGTAGAGGACGATTGAGGAGCACCCAAATCTTTGAGAAGCCAACAAATCGAGACAACCTCAGCAGTGGTGTCAGCGAGAGCACGGTACTCAGCCTCTGTGCTTGAACGAGCAGTGAATGTTTGCTTCTTAGCACGCCAAGAAATGAGAGCGTCGCCAAAAAACAAACAGTAACTAGTAGTAGAATGACGATCAGTGGGATCACCAGCCCAATCAGCATCGGAGTATGCTTGGAAGGACAAGGAGGAATGGGCAGAAAAGTAAAGGCCATGGAACAGGGTGCCTTTGATGTAGCGAAGAATGCGAAGAACTACCGCAAAGTGCGTAGTACGAGAAGCTGACAAGAACTGGCTAAGAACATGAACCGGATAGGCGATGTCTGGTCGGGTGACAATTAAGTAGACGAGTCCTCCAACTAGCTGTCGATAAAAAGTAGGATTATCCAAAACAGTGCCATCCATAAGAGTAAATCGAACATTAGGCTCAAGAGGGGTAGACTTAGTGCGACTATCTGTAATTCCAGCTCGAGCAAGAATATCTGAAGCATATTTAGGTTGAGAGAGATAGATGCCATCATCGATGGATATGACTTCTAGACCAAAAAAATAGCTGAGAGAACCAAGATCTTTCATATCAAAAGTACGCTGAAGGGATGCCTTGAGATCAGAGATACCATCAACATCATCTCCAGTAATGATCATGTCATCAACATATAGAAGTAGAAGAACAACTCCACGTTCACTTTTACCAATAAAGAGAGCATTCTCATGAGGGATGCAAGTGAAACCAAGACTGCATATGGTAGTGCTGAACTTGTCAAACCATTCATGAGGAGCTTGCTTAAGTCCATAGAGTGCATTGCGAAGGAGACAAACTTTGCTAGAAGGACAAGGATAACCCGGAGGGGGTTTCATATAGACCTGCTTTTTCAAATCTCCATTAAGAAATGCATTCTTCACATTCATCTGAATGAGAGACCATTTTTTTACCACATCAATGGCAAGAAGAGCTCGAACAGATGTGAGACGAGCAACAGGAGCAAAAGTCTCTTCATAGTCAATACGATACTCTTGCGTACAATCCTGAGCAACCAATCGTGCTTTATAACGGTTAATAGAACCATCAGAGCGAGTCTTGATCTTGTATACCCATCTGCTTCCCACAACTTCCTGATTAGAAGGAGGATCTACCAAATCCCAAGTGTGTGCTTTTTCAAGCGTCTGTATTTCTTCCTACATTGCTTGTTGCCAATTTGGATTTGTGGAGGCCTCTCTGCATGGTATCAAGAGCATAGGTTTTTTTTTCCGATGAAAATTTATTCATAGCCCCTTGTTTTTTCCTCTTCCGGCAGTGTTCTTTAGCCTCATTTTTCACTCCTTTCCTAACGCTTTGGTTCGTCACCGCCCCTACCACCGTCTTTGTCTCGTCGTTGCGGGTTCAACGAGACCAGCCTCGTCGCCGGAAACCAGCGCACGCGCCGCCACGCGTCGTCTGAAGGTCGCCGTCCATTTTGCTTCTTTTTCTTTGATGTGGGTGGAAATTGGCGAGTTAAGAATTGTTATAAGATATGCGTTGCGAGTATAGTCCTCAACCAATCAGAAATCCGCATATCAATTTAAAAAAAGGGTGTCACAGAAATTAAAATTAAAATACTGGGAGTATGAATCCCAGGTCGTCTCCCAACGAGTTGCAGGAAAGTGTGCTATTTTATTAATCGGATGGTTTTCAAAAAGATTTGAGTTGAATGACAGGAAATTAAATCAGAGAATTAATGTGATTTAAATAAAAGCATTGACTGGGAGTAGATTAGTTGGAAGCCCTATTTTTGTTGCAGTACTCTCAAGATTAATTGATAATTGGGGGTTGTTCTGTTTAGTTATCCCTTACTAGGTAAGGGAAAGTCAAACAAGTTGAAATGCTGTTTCTATTCACAAGTCCCAGTCCGCTTACTTGGAAGGACTGGCGTTAGTGATTAGAGGGCAATCCAATAATAAACCCAATTATAATTTCTCCTTTGAGCATTCCAACTCAAGGGTTCCTTTCAATCAACTTCCCATCAAGTTAGGGAACTACTCACTCATTGTGAATGCGGAACTCATAACATAGGAAAGGGAATTAAAGAAAGACATGATAAATAAAACTCAAAAGAATCAATTAAAAATAAAAATAACTCTTGTATTAATAAATTCTAAAATAATCCAATAGTAGAATTAAGTAAATTAAAGGACATGGAAGAGTAAAGCCAAGTAAAGAAAACGAACTAGAATGACGAAATCTTGATGAGGTAATAACTCTTCTCAAAATCCCAATGCAAAAAGCAATAGAAAATAATAATCCTAAAAACTATGAATGTGTAGAGAGAAAAAAACCTAGAGGAGAGGAAAACTAGATCTAAAAAACTAAAACTATGCGGAATGAATGTTGTTGTTGGTTTCTGCATGTTCCCTGGCTCTAGTATGCTTTTCTGGGCCGAAAATTGCGTCAAAATAGGGCCCGAAATCGCCCCCAGCGATTCTGCAGATTATGCAGATCGCGCACGTCACGCGATCGCGTCATTCATGCGGATGCGTCATTCGGCGTTTTGCTTCTCCACGCGGACGCGTCGTCCACGCCTCCGCGTCACTTATGCTATTCCAATCTGCGCGGTCGCGTGAGCCATGCGGCCGCGTCACTGAGATTTCCTCTCTTTCGCGCGGTCGCGTGAGCCATGCGGCCGCGTCACTTCTCGCTGGTCATCTCCTTAATTTCTTGTGTTCCTTCCATTTTTGCAAGCTTCCTTTCCAATCTCTAACTCATTCGTGCCCTATAAAGCGTGAAACACTTAACACACAGATCACGGCATCGCATGGAATAAAGGAGAATTAAAATACATAATTAAAAGTCTCTAGGAAGCAAGTTTTCAATCATGTAATAAATTTAGGAAGGAAATATAAATACATGCTAATCATATGAATAAGTGGGTAAAGATCATGATAAAACCACAGAATTAAACACAATATAAACCATGAAATAGTGGTTTATCAACCTCCCCACACTCAAACATTAGCATGTCCTCATGCTTAGTTGAAGGAGATCAAATAAATGAGTAGGAACATGTGAAACTCATGCAATGCAATGCAACCTATATATGTAAATGCAACTATATGATTCTTGTCCACTTGATCAAAAGTAATTAAGCTCTTCAAAAATAATTACAAATCAAATTTCACTATTTCAATTCTTATACAGCAAGAACAGCTAAAAATGCAAGAAGACAACTCATGAAAGCATGGAACATAAAATTTCAAGCATTGAACCCTCACTGAAGATGTACACTCTAGTCTCTCTAGTGTATAGGGTAATTACTCTATCCTTCTCTAATCATGCTTTCTAAACTTTTGTTCTTCTCCTAACCAATCAACAACATTTAATATACCAATGCAAACATCATGAGGTCTTTCCAAGGTTGTAATGGGGCCAAGGTAAGGGCAAGGATATATATATGGCTAAGTAAGCTTATAGATTGAATCTTTAATTAACCCAAGCTTTTTGCCTAACCTCTATGTATATTCTATATAACTTTAGAATGCATACCTAGCTGCCCAGAAATTCCTTTCACATTCCATACTCATGTTTCAACCTTTTATTTTAATTTTATCATACATGCATTGACCTTTGAATTCTTAACTTAACATTGGGGTAATTTTGTCCCCTTATTTGTTTATTGAAATTTTTTTAATTAACATAAAAATAAACATAGCTTATCAATGCACATAGATTTTTAATTCTTATAGTTCCACATGAGTAGGTATCCAAATTCCCATTATATTATCATAACACATTCCCTTATTATCTTTTGTTCCCACAATTTCCCATACTTGATTGACTCACACAATTCTATCTTAAGCTAACCAAAGATTCAATTTGGGATCTATAATTGTTTTTCCGCTTAAGGTTAGTAATGTGGTAAAATATAGAACAAATGGGATTTAAAGGCTCAAAGTGGCTAACAAAGATAATTGAAAGGGGTAGGCTTAATTTGGATAAGTGGGCTAAACAAATAATGGCCTCAATCATATGCAAACATATAAATATAATAAAAATTTGACATATAGGATGAAACAAAATATAGATTACAATTATAGAGAAGTAAACACACAAGAATAAAATAGTTATGGTTAAATAATGTAACCATTCATAAAGGCTCAAATTTCACAGGTTGTATGTTCTTTAGCTCAAAAATTATGTTCCAAATACAACTTCAAGCAAATTTAACATAAAAATTTTGATTAAAATTAGTGAAATTTTGTTCTAAAGATAGGGTCTTCGAAGAAACGTATTGTCTTTTCAATCAAGCAGAACATGCATGCAACTAACCTATTACTATGCAATTTATCCTATTCTACAAAAGAAAAATCTAACTAAATATCCTCATTTATTGGTGTTTAGGAAAGAGAAATTACCTCCGAAAGTCATGTACTGATCGACCTCCCCACACTTAAGGCTTTGCACCGTCCTCGGTACCATCTGTCAGGAACAAAGGTGGGTTGGTAGCAGTATCTCCATCGTCGGGGCCATCGTGGCTCCCTGTGCTGGTAAAGGAAGTGGAGTCCGGGGTGTCTGAGTCCTTGAATTTTCCCATAATCAGCTCCTTGAGGTATGTGAATCGGCGCTTGTTACGGCGCTCTCTCATCTTAGCTTTCTGTTCCTGCCGATCCAACCTTGCAAGTATCTGCTGGAGCAGTTGGTCAGTAGTGGGTGCTTGTGGTGTTGAAGAAGGAATATCTTCAACTGGTTCAGTAAGCTGGCTGATAGTGGCTGCTGGAAGTCTAAGGTACTTCCCATTAGGGACATACTGATCATCCCGGGAAGCAGGCTTTGGTGTCCCTAGCTCTGTAGGAGACTCCGGCGGCTGAGACAAGATCTGAGACCAGGGCGGAGAAAGGTAAGTTGCCCGTAATTTGTACGTGTCCCATGGCATTCCGGATATGTCTTGGTAGATTCAAAGGTTGGTCTGTAAGGATGTACCATAGTAGAACGGCCATGTCCGCAGTGAAGGAGGATTCGTGAGTACTCGAAAAGACGTAATGGGACATGATCTGTGCCCATACGCGAGCTTCCAAGGTAAGTGCTGAAGCCAAAATTCCCTTAGGGCGGGTACGATGGTATCCGTAGATCCATCGGCTGCCAGGTAGTGCGATGACTCTGAGAACGGCATCCCAGTCGAATTGGTACAGCTGGCGCTTGCGTGCGGCTTCTTGAAAGGCATCCAATCCTTCTGGAATAGGGGGAAGACCTAGAGCTTTTTGAATGGCCTCTTCTGTAATGGGAACTTGCTTCTGACGGACGTAGACAGACTGCAGGGTTGGTAGGTAGAAGTTAGAGTAAAACTCGACTACCCAAGAAAGATGGACCTGCCTTGGCTGTCTCTGTAGGAAATCCCATTGTCTTCGTGTAATCTGCGGCTCAACAAATGTAGCAATATGGTTTGGGAGGAGAAGAAGGTATTCGTCGTTGTAACTCCTTTCTGCCAGGATGGGGAACATCTGCTCACAGTAGCGATTGGGGAATCGCGCAGTGTCCTTTGCTGGGAAGGCTCTTTCTTTATCATCAACTTTTATAATCCTCTTAATTTTCTTTGTTGAGGGCTTAACTGCAGTTGAAGAGGGTTCTGCCACTAATACTCTTTTCGTTCCTCTTCTTGCTGGTTGTTTGGGAGTGGCTTTCTCCTTTCCTTTCTTGGTGGCCATCCTGAAAAAGGGAAGAGAAAGAAAATTAAATTCAAAGAGATAGAGCAAGGAAGAGAACGGAAAAGGATGGTTATGAATGCACATTTAAAGGTAAATGATGTTAACACATGGTCATGACTACATGTGAAAAGTCATTAATGGAAGATAGCTAGTGCATATGATGACAAGTAAATGCAAGGTGTTTATTGGCATGCTGGCAAAGGCATGAGTAGCATAGATCAAGCATTACTCGTAACAAACCATCATGTTTGTATTGACAATAAATTTCCAATTAATACAATAGTAAAGGGAATTTGTGAAAAGCAAGCATTGAATAGTAGGATAATGTAGAAAAATGCATAATGCCATATGGACTTTTTCACAAACACATAGCATGCACGATAATTAAGTTATGGAAAGTATGAAAGTGAACATGCAAGCATCCCTTGAAAAAGTAATATATAATTGTCAAACAAATTTATAACAATCCACAAGCATAGAGTGAGAAATAATGACTCACATAAATTTATAACACCAAATAAAAAGGAAAAAGGAAGAAAAAGACAATATGAATAATGAAGGTAAAACGAAGAGAAAAGAAGATCACATATAAAAATAAGAAGAATAATAGAAAAGTAAGGAGGGAAGGAGAACAAGAAAAACCTTGTTAATGGGGGAAAGAGAGAGAAAGTGTAAAAAAAAAGTGAGAAAGAAGGAAGAAGGAAGGAAGGGAGGGAGAAGAAATAAGGACGGAAAAGAGAAAATAGGATTTGGGGAGAAAAAGATAAGATAATTGGCAAATCAGGAAAACTGTGCGGCGCAAGCGACGCGGTCGCGTGAGGCACGCGGTCGCGTGAGGCACGCGGTCGCGCGACTTGCGTTGAAACTGATTGACGCGGTCCCGTGGCCCGTTTTAGGCTAATGGCGCGAGGGTAGCCTCGCACTCGCACAACTCTCTGTTCAAAAACATATTAGTGCCAAATTTTGGGTGATGCGATCGCGTGGGGCATGCGATCGCGTGAGTGGGCTGGTAGAAGGATATGACGCGGCCGCGTCGCTCACGCAGCCGCGTGGAAAGGATTATGCGCTCAGCACCAATCCAGCACCACTCTAGCACAACTTTCAGTTGTGCACCCTTGTTACGTCGAAATCCAGGTCACGCGGCCGCGTGGGGCACACAGTCGCGTGGGAGATCAGTATTCCCATTCGACGCGGACGCGTCAACGACGCGGTCGCATGGGACGATTTGTGCCACGGGCACACCTCCAGCCACGCTCCTGCGTGACTCTCTGTTTGTTTATTATTTTCTCCCATCTCCTTGCGACGCGGACGCGTCAATGATGCGGTTGCGTCGCGTAACGTTTTTTTTTATAATAAAAATATGTAGATGCAGATGCACGAAATGTACTAATAAAGAGAAGAGTTATTGAATAAGAAAATAAAAAATAAGGAAAAGAACGATCATACCATGGTGGGTTGTCTCCCACCTAGCACTTTGCTTTAACGTCCGTAAGTTGGGCGCTCCACTAGCTCAGTCTTCGGCTGTGTGGGGATCTTCCAAGAGGAAGATCTCGAGCTCCTTGTTTTTCTTCAGCTGCTCGCCATGGTACAGCTTTAAACGATGTCCATTAACTTTGATAAGTTCAGAGCGTGAAGGATGGCTTAGGTGATAAACTCCGTACGGTTCGGCCTTCTCTACTCTGTATGGACCTTCCCATCTTGATCTCAACTTGCCTGGCATGAGCCTCAGTCGAGATTTGTAAAGGAGGACTAAATTCTCAGGTTGGAACTCTTTCCTCCTGATATGCTGATCATGTACAGCCTTCATCTTCTCCTTGTATAGTCTTGAGTTCTCATAAGCTTCCAGGCGAAGGCTTTCCAATTCTTGCAGTTGTAATCTCCTTTCAGCTTCGGCTTTTTCAATTCCCATGTTGCACTCCTTTACTGCCCAGAAGGCTTTGTGCTCTACTTCAACAGGGAGATGACAAGCTTTTCCATAAACTAAGCGGAAAGGACTCATCCCAATGGGTGTTTTGTATGCGGTTCTGTACGCCCAAAGTGCATCTTGTAGCCTGGTGCTCCAGTCTCTTCTATGAGGTTTGACTATCTTCTGCAAGATATGCTTTATTTCTCTGTTTGACACCTCAACTTGTCCATTAGTCTGAGGGTGGTATGCTGTTGCAACCTTATGAATTATCCCATGCTTCTTCATTAATCCGGTTAGTCTCCTGTTACAAAAATGGGTGCCTTGATCGCTCACGATTGCTCATGGTGATCCAAAGCGACAAATAATATGGTTTCTTACAAAGGAAACAACAGTGTTAGCATCATTAGTGCGGGTAGGAATTGCTTCCACCCATTTGGAAACGTAATCTACAGCTAACAATATATATAAATAACCATTAGAATTTGAAAATGGACCCATGAAGTCAATGCCCCAAACATAAAAAATTTCACAGAAAAGCATAATTTGTTGAGGCATCTCATCCTTCCTGGATATATTACCAAATTTTTGGCATGGAAAACAAGATCTACAAAATTCAGCAGCGTCTCTAAAGAGAGGCCACCAGAATCCACAGTCTAAGATTTTTCTAGTAGTCCTTTGAGGGCCAAAATGTCCTCCACTTTCAGATGAGTGACAGGCCTCTAAGATGGACTGGAATTCTGATTGAGGCACACACCGTCTAATTACCTGGTCAGCGCCACATCTCCATAAATATGGGTCATCCCATATTTAATATTTAGACTCGTTTTTCAGCTTGTCTCTTTGATGCTTAGAAAAGTTCGGAGGGAAGGTGCGGCTAACTAGATAATTAGCTACAGGTGCATACCAAGGGACTATCTCAGATACTGCTTGCAGGTTATCAAATGGGAAATTATCAGCTATAGGAGTGGAGTCATCTGTAATATGTTCAAGGCGACTCAAGTGGTCTGCCACTAAATTCTGGTTACCACTCCTGTCCTTAATTTCCAAATCAAATTCTTGTAATAGCAGTATCCAACGTATAAGCCTTGGTTTGGACTCCTTTTTAGCTAATAAATACTTTAGAGCTGCGTGGTCTGAATACACTACTACTTTAGTACCAAGTAAATAGGCTCGGAATTTATCCAGAGAAAAAAATAATAGCAAGAAGCTCTTTCTCAGTAGTAGTGTAATTTGACTGAGCGACATCTAAAGTTTTAGACGCGTAAGCAATAACAAAAGGATCCTTACCTTCACGCTGAGCCAGTGCTGTTCCTATGGCATGGTTGGAAGCATCACACATTATTTCAAATGGTTGGCTCCAGTATGGTCCTCTCACAATTGGAGCTTGAGTTAGGGCGGTTTTCAGCTTATCAAACGCTTGTTTACAATTTTCACTGAACTTGAACTCAATATCTTTCTGCAGTAGCCTGGATAAGGGAAGTGCTACCTTACTGAAGTCCTTAATGAATCTCCTATAAAAACCTGCATGGCCAAGGAACGAACGGACTTCCCTCACAGAAGAGGGGTAAGGTAAACTAGAAATAACATCCACCTTTGCTGGATCTACAGAAATGCCAGTATTAGACACAACATGTCCTAGTACAATCCCTTGTTTAACCATAAAGTGACATTTTTCAAAATTTAATACAAGGTTTGTACTGACACATCTATCTAATACTCTAGATAATCCATCTAAGCAAAGGCTAAAGGAATCGCCATAAACACTAAAATCTTCCATAAAAACTTCCATGCAGTCCTCAATAAGATCAGAGAAAAGACTCATCATGCACCTCTGAAAAGTAGCTGGTGCATTGCACAAGCCAAAGGGCATTCTCTTGTAAGCATAAGTCCCAAAAGGACATGTAAAAGTGGTCTTTTCCTGATCCTCAGGAGCTATATAAATCTGGAAAAACCTTGTGTAACCATCTAGAAAACAATAATGTGATTTACCTGACAGGCGATCCAGCATTTGATCAATGAATGGAAGAGGATAGTGATCCTTACGGGTGGCTTGGTTGAGGCGTCTGTAGTCAATGCAGACCCTCCAGGCGTTCTGAACTCTGGTTGCTATGAGCTCTCCATTCTCATTCTTTACTATAGTGACTTCAGACTTCTTTGGCACTACTTGTACTGGGCTCACCCATTCACTGTCTGAGATGGGGTAGATGATGTCTGCCTCTAGTAGTCTGGTCACTTTCTTTTTGACAACCTCGAGGATAGTGGGGTTCAGTCTTCTCTGGGGTTGACGGACAGGTCTTGCTCCCTCTTCTAAAAATATTCTATGCTCACAGACTTGAGGGTTGATGCCTACTATGTCTGCCAAACTCCAACCAATTGCCTTTTTGTGTCTCCTCAGCACACCAAGTAACTGCTCTTCTTGTTGAGAAGTGAGCTCCCTTGCAATGATAACTGGAAACTTCTGCTTGTCTTCAAGGTAAGCATATTTGAGGTGTGGAGGAAGGGGTTTTAGCTCTAACTTCTAATCATAGTCAGGCTCTGGGTTGTCTGGAGCTGGTAACAATGGCAAAGCACTGTCATTGTCCTCTGAGAATGTCCCCACACTTGGACCTTGTCCTGTGTGCTTCTCTTCAAGTTCCTCCTGATGGACTTCAGCCACGGTTTCAACTATAATGTCACACTTGAGGATAGAGTGATCCTCCGGAGGATGCGTCATAACTCCATTCAGGTTGAAGATCACTATTCGGCCATCTATTTCAAAAGAGTATGTTCCTGAAAAAGTATCTAATTTAAACTTTGAGGTCTTCAAGAATGGCCTTCCGAGTAGGATTGATGATGGCTTGTCTGAGTCATTTTGGGGCATTTCCAGGATATAAAAATCAGTGGGGAACATGAGTCCCTTAATGCCCACTAATACATCTTCAGCAACTCCAACCACTGTAATAATGCTTTTATCTGCTAACACAAAACGAGCTGCTGACCTTTTTAAGGGAGGGAGCCTCAAAACATCATATATAGACAAAGGCATTATACTCAGACATGCTCCTAAATCACACATGTAGTCAGAAATTATCACACCACCAATAGTATAATTAACTATACAAGGACCTGGGTCACTACACTTTTCAGGTAAACCTCCCATTAAAGCAGATATGGAACTACCTAAAGGAATAGTTTCTAATTCATTAATTTTGTCTTTATGTATACATAAATCTTTTAGAAACTTTGCATACTTAGGTACCTGTTGAATACCATCAAATAGAGGAACAGTTACCTCAACCTTTTTGAATATCTATACGATTTTTGGATCAGGTTCCAGCTGCTTCCTGGGCTTTCTTGCAAGTTGTGGAAATGGAATAGGAGTGGTGTTTTCTGCAGTGTCTGTGCCTTTTGATGCTTCCTCCTGTGGTCGAGCTTCTTCTTTTTTAGCTATGTCATGTATGTCTTCTTCCTCTTCAACATCTTCTATTTCCACTACCTCTTCAGCTGAGGCGTGTTCTGGTGAGCTTGGCTCCTCCTGGTTCCTCTCCTGCAGTGTAGTTCCGGACCTTAGGGTGATGGCATTAATACCACCCTTGGGATTGGGTAATGGTTGAGAGAGAATTCCGCTGGAGCTCAAAGGTTGATTATTGGAGTTATTCATTGAACCAATCTGTGAGACAAGAGCTTGCAAAGTAGCGTTCAGACCATTCAGAGTGCCATTAATGTTATTTTTTATGGTCTGCTGTCTCCGATCAATTGATTGTAGTAAGTCATCATTAGCAGAAGAAGAAGGATAGGTAATTTGAGAGGTCTGCTGTTGGGTATTCTGTGGTCCTTGGGATTGCCTCAGGTGATGTGCTCTGTAAGGCTGGTACTGGTTCTGCTGCCTGTTGTTGTTATTCCACCTCTGATTCCCCTGATTATCTCTGCCTCCTCTGTTGTTGTTGTTGTCCCTCCAATTCTGGTTAGAATTGTCCTGCCATCCATGGTTGTAATTGCCACTTTGATTGTACCCTTGGTTGGGGCGGTCATAGAAGTTATGAGTGGCTGCCACGGTGTTGTCTTCCTGCTGGAGCTGCAGACATTCATCAGTATAATGGCTATAATCAGCACAGATTCCGCAAACTCTCTGTGGGACTAACTGTTGGTTTTGCTGTGGTGGAGAAGGTTGAGCTTGCTGAACTTGTTGTTGATTCAATTGCATCTGCTTCAGCAAGTTGGTCATTTCACAGATACTCTGAGTTAAAGCAGCAGTCTCTCTGCTAGAGGATACTTCTGCAATGGCTTTTGCACGGCCTTGTTTCTGCCTGTGATTCCTAGTAGATTCAGCTAAGTCGCTGATCAATTGCCATGCCTCATTAGTGATCTTGTACTTTTTCATAGACCCATTGCTAGCACTTTCCAATGTGGTCTTGTCTTGGGGCCTCATGCCTTGTGTGACGTAACCGAGTAACACTATCTTGTCAATCATATGGTGGGGGCAAGCTTCCAGAAGATTATTGAAGCGCTCCCAGTACTCATAGAGAGTTTCAGAATCATCATGAACAATCATGAAAATATCTTTCCTCAGTTTATCAGTAACTTCAGCTGGAAAGAACTTTTCCAAGAATTCTCTTCTCAGTGTATCCCAGTTGGATACAATTGCTGCTGGTTGAGTGTAGTACCACTCTCTTGCCTTCCCCTCAAGAGAAAACGGGAAAGCTTTCAGCAAAATTGAAGTTTCATCTGCACCATCACGCCTGACAGTAGAACAGGCTGCTTGAAAATCTCTCAGGTGCTTGATAGGCTCCTGAGCAGGCAAGCCATGAAACTTGGGCATCAAATTGAGCAGTGCGGTCTTTATTTTAAAGTCTGTAGCCACCGCTGGGTGATGCGCTTGAAATGGTTGCATTGTAAAATCAGGGGCTCCTGCCTCCTGGATAGTAACTCTCCTAGCTGCTGTCATGTTACCTGCACGTAAAACAACCAAATCAGTAGAACGGAGGCTGGTTTCTTTCTCAAGTGACGTTTCAGATCCGCCCTCAGAGAGGACTAACCGACGCCGAGCTTGCCTTATTCGTGAAATAGTTCTTTCAATCTCAGGATCGAATACTAACAAGCTTGGGTCAGGAAGCGAACGCGTCATCCAACGAAAGAAACAAGCAGCTCATAGTAGTAAAATAAAATAAAATGCAAATAAATAAAATCCAATCAATAACTTTAGCACTCTATTGCAACTCCCCGGCAACAGCGCCAAAAATTGATGTGGGCGAAAATTGGCGAGTTAAGAATTGTTATAAGATATGCGTTGCGAGTATAGTCCTCAACCAACCAGAAATCCGCTTATCAATTTAAAAAAGGGTGTCACAGAAATTAAAATTAAAATACTGGGAGTATGAATCCCAGGTCGTTTCCCAACGAGTTGCAGGAAAGTGTGCTATTTTATTAATCGGATGGTTTTCAAAAAGATTTGAGTTGAATGACAGGAAATTAAATCAGAGAATTAATGTGATTTAAATAAAAGCCTTGACTAAGAGTAGATTAGTTGGAAGCCCTATTCTTGTTGCAGTACTCTCAAGATTAATTGATAATTGGGGGTTGTTCTATTTAGTTATCCCTTACTAGGTAAGGGAAAGTCAAACAAGTTGAAATGCTGTTTCTATTCACAAGTCCCAGTCCGCTTACTTGGAAGGACTGGCGTTAGTGATTAGAGGGCAATCCAATAATAAACCCAATTATAATTTCTCCTTTGAGCATTCCAACTCAAGGGTTCCTTTCAATCAACTCCCCATCAAGTTAGGGAACTACTCACTCATTGTGAATGTGGAACTCATAACATAGGAAAGGGAATTAAAGAAAGACATGATAAATAAAACTCAAAAGAATCAATTAAAAATAAAAATAACTCTTGTATTAATAAATTCTAAAATAATCCAATAGTAGAATTAAGTAAATTAAAGGACATGGAAGAGTAAAGCCAAGTAAAGAAAACTAACTAGAATGACGAAGTCTTGATGAGGTAATAACTCTTCTCAAAATCCCAATGCAAAAAGCAATAGAAAATAATAATCCTAAAAACTATGAATGTGTAGAGAGAAAAAAACCTAGAGGAGAGGAAAACTAGATCTAAAAAACTAAAACTATGCAGAATGAATGTTGTTGTTGGTTTTTGCATGTTCCCTGGCTCTAGTCTGCTTTTCTGGGCCGAAAACTGGGTCAAAATAGGGCCCGAAATCGCCCCCAGCGATTCTGCAGATTATGCAGATCGCGCACGTCACGCGATCGCGTCATTCATGCGGACACGTCATTCGGCGTTTTGCTTCTCCACGCGGACGGGTCGTCCACGCCTCCGCGTCACTTATGCTATTCCAATCCGCGCGGTCGCGTGAGCCATGCGGCCGCGTCACTGAGATTTCCTCTCTTTCGCGCGGTCGCGTGAGCCATGCGGCCGCCTCACTTCTCGCCGGTCATCTCCTTAATTTCTTGTGTTCCTTCCATTTTTGCAAGCTTTCTTTCCAATCTCCAACTCATTCGTGCCCTATAAAGCCTGAAACACTTAACACACAGATCACGGCATCGCATGGAATAAAGGAGAATTAAAATACATAATTAAAAGGCTCTAGGAAGCAAGTTTTCAATCATGTAATAAATTTAGGAAGGAAATATAAATGCATGCTAATCATATGAATAAGTGGGTAAAGATCATGATAAAACCACACAATTAAACACAATATAAACCATAAAATAGTGGTTTATCATCCTTCTTCCAGACGCTTCCAGGATCGTCCGATCTCCGCATCAACGCCCAGGATTGACCCACGTGTCGTGAAGCCACGCCCCCAGGATCAGCACCCACCCAGCACTGTTCGATCTTCAGCCACGATCCACCGGTCCAACGAGCGGCACGTGTCACGAAATTCGCGCCTCCAGCAACCCGCGCTCGCCCCGACCCGACCCAGACTGCTTCGCGACCCGTGCACCACCCTCGCTGACTCAGCGCTGACGCAACTTCTCTTCTCCACTCAGACGTCGCCACGTGTCACTTTCTGCTAACGTGGCTGCTGACGTGGAATCTGACGTGGCAGCTGATGTGTCATACAGTGGGCCCTCCCTAAGGTTTTTTGGTGAGCTCTTTCCGATTTTGCCATCTGTTTTCTCGTTTTCTACTCCGAAACTGCGATTTTCTCTCCTCTCTTTGATCTCTGTGTCTACTATTATGGAAAAGTCAGATATCTTTGCTGCCACAGACAGAAAGGATAAATTCTGTCAAAACTGTAACCGCTATGGGCACCTCTTCTCTGATTGTCCTTCTGTTGAATGGCGCACATGCCACCAGAAAGGTCACATTAGTTACCATTATTCACAGCTGTTCTGTCATTATTGCAAGCTCTCGGGACATTTGATTATTGCCTGTCCTACTCGCCCACCACGTCCTCATCATCTCACGCATGCTTGTCATCCCAACATCTCCAAGAATGTGTCTGCTTCTACTATTGCTACTACTACTGAATCTACCACCTCTGCTCCTCTAAACCCGTCTCCTGTCTCTCTCTCTCTGATATTGCATCTCTCCTTAAACATCTTCTCTCCCACTCTGGTAATACTCCTGCTGCTTTTTCGACTCCTCCAAGTAACTCTACATGGTACTTTGATTCCGGTTACTTTAATCACATGTCACTTTGCGTCATCTCTTCTCGTCTTTGTCTACTACTTCCAATGCACCTTCTGTCAAGACTGCTAATGGTTCCCTCTTGCACGCAACACACAAGGTTTCTATTTTCGATTCAAGTCTTAATCTCCTTGATACTTATTATATTCCCAAGTTGAACTTTAACCTCATTTCTATTGGTCAACTTGTTGATCTCGGTTTTGATGTCACTTTTTCTATTTCTGGTTGTCGTGTACAGGATCGTCAGACGGGACAAATCATCGAGACTGGACGTAAGGTCGGAAGGTTGTTTAAACTCGAGAATCTTCATATTCCTCCTGTGTAAAATCTCTGTGCTGCTTCTTCTCCTTCTACTCTTCACTTATGGCATCTGTAACACCCTACCATACAGAGTCTTATGCTTAAGTAATAATTTAGAGATGGCAAGGTATTACGACCTCTAAAACAAAAATTTAGTACATATAGTAGTATGAATAATTGATTATAACTAGGAGCCTTTGTAGAAAAAGGGGTAAACAAAAACCGTAACTCGAGAGCGCAACACTCCGATCGATAACGTAACGAACATGGATAAGCTAACGCGAGATCATATATATACAAAGAGTGTCAAAACGGGAATATCAAGACTCAAAATCCGGTTGCGAAGATAACCGGTCCGAGCATAGCAATATTTATACATGTAATAAAATAAGGAAAACCCCAAAGGAAACCCAAAGGGACACAAATACAGAACCCTATTCTCCAAAATCTCCTCTAGAAGGAGTCATCACAATTTGTATTATTTAATGGAGATAAAAGTATCTAAACAAGATATATAAACCAAAACAGAGTCCTGAGAACAAAGAATCTTCGCTAATCCAGAAGTCTCCAGCATGCCTTAATGAGAAGCCTCGCGTCCTGCATCTGAAAACCACAAAATCCGCATGGGTGAGAACCAGAGGTCCCCAGCACGGTAACAGCTTCCACATATATAATACATAATAACAGAGGAAAGCCGAAGGCAATCCTAGAACTTCCATTCACAATTCATTCAACAGCATATATGCATTTATACTTAGCCATAATCATGGCTCCGCCGTAACACGGCAATAATCTAGCCATCTGGCTCACGGTTAAATCCATAACCAGCCAATTCATTAACAATTACGGCCCTTCGGCCCGTGGCACAACAAGCACTTCCACCGCCATCCTCCGCATCTCACATAATCATCTTTGATCCTCAATGATCATTTATTTCTCTCCTTGCTTCACTCGCAAGTTACCACATTCACTAGTCCTTTTTCTCACGCTAGGCATATCATAATGATTTAAGACATAAGTGGTGAGATCGGAGGCTTAGAAGTATGAAATTTGGCTTTTAAAACTCAAATATCAACTTTGGGATGAAAACAGGGACACGCGTACGCGCACTCCACGCGCACGCCTGGATGGCCTTAAAACTCATCGACGCGCAAGCGTCATACGCGTGAACGCGTGGATTGAAAATTAGCCAAACGACGTGCAAGTGCCAACCACGCGTACGCGTGGGTGCTCTTGCTCCCCAGGCACAAAACTGGCACAACTCTGGCACAACTCTCGGGAAAATGGCTGGGCATTTGGTGCAGCGCATCGACGCGCCTGCGCACACCATGCACACGCGTGGATGGTGCTTTCTCGAAGAACGGCGCGTATGCACCAAGTGTGCCTACGCGCGGGGGGTCATTTTGCTAAAAAGTTTCTAAGTTAAAAGTTGCAGAATTCACAGATTCAACCCCCAATCTTTCGATGGACGTAACTCTCTCATTTTAAATCGTTTTTCACGCGTTCTTTGAACGGCATGGACATCCCGGATTCAATTTCATTGCTAAACAGATTTGGTCAAAATCAGAGATCTATAGTCCAAGTTATGTCCCGTCAAAGTATGCCCTAAAACCATGTTTTCATACAAAACCATAAAGTGCCATTTTCAAAACAAGCCACTTTCAACTCTTTTCAAAATCAATCAAAACATGCCAATTTCATCCCTTTTATTTGAAATCAATCAAAATGTACCAAAATCAACATCAAGCCATCCTCTACTCACACATTGACATTTTACCAAATTTTCCAAAATCACCATCCGACCCTTTTAACACTTCTCTATCAAATGGCTAAAGAATAAACACAAATTCATGTCATACATCCTCCCTCATCCCAATTTCTAATAATACCATTTCCAATCAACCATCATTATACATAATCAACATCATACTCACCATCAACATGGTACCACCCATCAATTCAACCTCAATCATCCATCAAGCATATATCACAACATGCATTTCTCATATATCACACAATCAAGGCATTAATATTTATAATTACATATATGATCACATCATATATCTCAACCATTCAACAACATCAATAATTCAATGCCTATCTTAGGGCCTCTAGCCTAAGTATTTCCTACCACATTACATATTAGATACGGGAAGCCGAAATCATACCTTAGCCGATTTCCCACGCTCAACCGGAGCACTTCCAAACCACTTGTCCACAAGCTCTTAAGGTCTCAATACCTCCAAGAACAGATTTTATCACACAAAACCCTCTTCCAAGCTTTCCAAAATCACCAATCAAGCTCTAATATTCACATATACACAACCTAAGCCAGAATCATCAAACCCATACACAACATCTCAATACCCAAACATCATAGAACAACAAATTACACTAGAGTTGAGAATCTTACCACACCCAAGGTCCAAGGAGACAAGATTAACCTTCTCCTTCAAGAGAGTTGGGTCCTATAACATCAAAGAACCCAAAATCTCAACATTTCACCCATGAAACTCGAAAATAAGGGCTGGAATTTCGAAGAGTAAAACGTGGCTTACCTCAAGATTGATTGTATGGTTTTTGTAGAGCTCTCCGCGGTGAACGCGTGGCCATAAGCAGTGCGGCAATCGGAGCTCTAGATCAAAAGTTATGGTGGTTTGAAGATCAAGTGAGAGATAGAACTTGAGAGAGTGTTCTTCCCTTCCTCTCCACCATTTCAGCGTGAATGAGAGTGTTGTGAGGAGAGAGAGTGCTGAAAACTAGGGTTTTAGTTTAGTTTAGTTGGGCCAAGGGCCCACTTTGGGTCCGATTAGACCGGTTTGGCCCGTTCGGTCCAATCTTGGTCCGTTTTCTATAAAATTAGTATCGAAATTCTCGTCCCAATCTCCTCTATCATATTAAGCCATAAAAATAACATTTTTGGCTTTTCTAGAATAAATTCTCATTTATGGGTTAATTAGCCATTAATTGACCGGGTCTTACATTCTACCCACCTAATTGGGAATTTTGCCCACAAAATTCAAATTCAATTACCGGAGAATAAGTGTGGATAATCCATTCGCATCTCCGATTCAAGTTTCCAAGTGTGTTCCTCAACACCGCCTCGACTCCATGCCACTTTGACCAATGAAACCTCTTTTCCACGCAACCGTTTGATACTAGTATCATTGATTCTGACTGGAGCCACTGGAAGCGTCAAATCTTCTCTTAACTGAACCGATTCAGGTTCTAACACATGGCTAGCATCAGGAGTGTACTTCCGAAGCTGCGAGGTGGTAGAGCCATTCGATACGCCACCGGTCCAATCCTCTCCAGGATCTGAAATGGACCAATGTATCGAGGATTCAACTTCTTTGCTTTAATCGCCCTACCTACTCCTGTGGTTGGAGTAACCTTCAGGAAAACATGATCTCCTTCTTCAAATGCCAAGGGCTTCCGCCTTTGATCGGCGTAACTCTTCTGGCGACTCTGCGCCGTAAGCATACTATTTCAGATTTTCTTAACTTGTTTAGTGGTCTCAGTTATCATTTCCATCCCCAACAAGCCTTTCTCTCCAGCTTCATACCAACATAGCGGAGATTGACATTTCCTCCCATACAATGCCTCATATGGAGCAATTCCGATGCTCGCATGGTAACTATTATTGTATGCAAACTCCACTAACGGCATATACTGATCCCAACTCGCCGGTTGGTCCAAAACACAAGCTCTCAACATATCCTCTAGTGTTTGGATCGTCCTCTCGGATTGACCATCTGTTTGAGGATGGTGTACTCAAGCTTAATCGGGTTCCAAAAGCTTTCTGAAATGCACCCTAGAACCTCGAAGTGAAACGAGGATCTCTATCAGAGATTATAGTAGCAGGTACACCATGGAGTTTCACAATCTCCTTTATGTATAACCGAGCTAGCTCCTCAAGGGTGTAAGTCATCCGAATGGGCAAAAAGTGAGCTGACTTCGTCAGTCGGTCCACAATCACCCAGATAGCATCAAAACCAGTCCTAGTCCTTGGCAACCCCGACACAAAGTCCATTGCAATACTCTCCCACTTCCATTGCGGAACCTCTAAAGGTTGCAACATCCCGGAAGGTCTTTGATGTTCAATCTTTACCTTTTGGCAAGTTAAGCACTTTGAAACATATTCCGCCACATCATTCTTCATACCCGGCCACCAAAACATCGCCTTTAAATCATGGTACATCTTAGTACTTCCCGGGTGAATGGAGAATCCGCTTTTGTGTGCCTCCTTTAAGATATCTTGCCTCAAAGTGCCAACATCCGGCACAATGATCCTATCCTTGAATCTCCATAACCCATCTTTTTCTTCCGACACTCTCCACTATTTTCCTTGCTCGATAGCCGGTAACACCTTCCATAATGCTTCATCATTTTCATGAGCCTTTAGGAGCTCGGACTTAAAATTTCTCAGTTACTGTGGTTGGTTGCTTCCAATCCATCACAGCCTCCACCTTAGTTGGATCTACGGCTATTCCCTTCTTACTCACCACGTGACCCAAAAACTTCACCTCACTCTTCCAAAACTTACACTTAGACAGTTGCGCATAGAGTTTCTTCTCCTTTAGAATCTGCAACACGGTCCTCAAGTGTTCCGCATGCTCTTCTTCAGTCTTGGAGTAAATTAGTATATCGTCAATGAAGACAACAACGAATTTATCCAGAAACGGACGGAACACTCTATTCATGTAATCCATGAATACTGCAGGAGCGTTCGTCAACCCAAAGGACATTACAGTGTACTCATAATGACCATAACGAGTCCTGAAGGCGGTCTTAGGGATATCCTCACCCCTCACCCTTATCTGGTGATAACCGGATCACAAATCGATCTTGGAGAAAACCCCAGCTCCTTGTAACTGATCCATGAGATCATCAATTCTCGGCAATGGGTACTTATTCTTTATGGTGACCTTGTTCAGCTGCCTGTAATCCACACAGAGTCGCATACTTCCATCTTTCTTCTTTACCAGTAACACTGGAGCACCCCACGGGGAAACACTTGGTCGGATAAAGTTCTTACCCAACAATTCCTCTAACTGAGACTTTAGCTCGGCCATCTCTAATGGTGACATTCTATAAGGAGCACTTGAGATTGGTCCCGCCCCAGGCACCAATTCAATAGCAAACTCGACCTCTCGGTTAGGTGGAAATTCCTCAATATCATCGGAAAACACTTCCGGAAACTCACACACTACCGGAATCTGATCCAACCTTTGGTCATCACCCGAAACACCCGCGGTTAACAACAGGATACCCTGACATTCGATTCCAGAACAGTTCACCATCATCGAATTCAAGTAATAATTATTTACCATGACCGGCCCTTCTGTATCTTCCGGCATAAAGTACACCGACTTTGTAGAGCAATCAAGCAGGACATGCTTCTCAGATAACCAGTCCAATCCCAAGATAAGATCAAGACCGATCATCGGTAAGTAGATTAAATTATGGACAAAATCATGCTGCTTGAACCTAAACGAAACTTTCGGCATCCTAGCCTAGTTACCATGGCTTCATGGGTAGCATTATATACTTTTAGGTCATAACCTAAGGTTACGATCTTCAATCCTAACTCATGGGCTTTCTCAAATGCAATGAATGAATGCGATGCTCCCAAATCAAATAAAGCATTTAAAGTTTGTCCAGCCATTTCACAGTTACCTCGAATGAGTGTCTCGGATCCCTCTGCACCCACAGCTGAGGTGGTGAACACCCGACCAGTTTGTTGTGCTTTCCCAGCACCTTGCTTCTGCCGCTCCAGACAACTTGCGGCTTTATGCCCCGCCTTTCCACAATTGTAGCACAAACCCCATCCGGCCTTGCATGGTACTCCCGGATGGTGACTTTCACACCTAGTACAAGCTTGATCATTCTGAGGCTGCTTCCCAAATCTTTTCCCTTGGGAGTAGTTGTTGTTGGGCCTCCTAAAGGAACCTCCCTTCTTGAAAGGCGGACCTCTAGGTGCAAAATTCTTCCCTCGGTTCTGTAGAAATGATCCTTTGTGACTTCCTTTCTCAGTGGCTGCCCTCTTCACACACTCTTCAGCAACCTTACACTTGTTCACCAACTCGGAGAAAGTCCTAATCTCCATTGGCCCCACCGAACCGAAAATATTGCTCCGGAGTCCTCCTTCGTACTTAACACACTTTCATTCCTCATATTCCACCGGAGTCCCTTGACACATACGAGAGAATCTGAACAGCTCCTCAAACTTGTCAGTATACTCAGATACGGACATAGTACCCTACTTTAGCTGCAACAATTCAAGCTCTTTGACCGTCCTAGCAGAAGTCGGAAAGTACTTCTTATAGAACTCCTCTTGGAAGACATCCCAGGTGATATAATCATCACCCTGCTGCAGGAGGCGTCGGATTCCTTGCCACCAATGCGACGCTTCCCCAGTGAGCAAATAGGTTGCGAACTCCACACGCTTCCCTTCAGATACCACCTGCACTTGCAGTGCTCGTTCCATAGCCTGAAACCATGTATCGGCTTCAGTCGGGCTAGTAGTTCCCTTGAACTTCGGGGGATTAACCTTCAAAAAGTTTTCCAGTGTCATCGGGCCATGAACTCCACCTCCGTCATTACCATGGTTGTTCATCTGTTGACCAAGAGCCTCAGCAGTGGCTTGCATAGCAGCAGCCATGTTCTCCAACGCAGTCATAAAGTTCACCGGCTCATTAGGGTTATTCTCCGGCACACGAGCATTATTACGACTCCTCCCACGACCTCTACCGCGTCCACGAGGCGCCATCTGGTTCCTATACACACCAAACAATCGATATTAAGTTGATCAGTCTCAATATCGGAAGTCTAGTGCTTCAAAGTCCCAAATGTATGCTCATGAACGTTTATGCCAATTATATCAAGTAGATATACTAACAGCACATAACACACATACAGAGAATGCACAGAAGCATCGTTAGTCCGTCCTTCAGGCTCTACAGGAACGAACTGCTCTGATACCATAATGTAACACCCTACCATACAGATTCTTATGCTTAAGTCATAATTCAGAGATGGCAAGGTATTACGACCTCTAAAACAAAAATTTAGTACATATAGTAGTATGAATAATTGATTATAACTAGGAGCCTTTGTAGAAAAAGGGGTAAACAAAAACCGTAACTCGAGAGCGCAACACTCCGATCGATAACGTAATGAACAGGGATAAGCTAACGCGAGATCATATATATACAAAGAGTGTCAAAAACGGGAATATCAAGACTCAAAATCCGATTGCGAAGATAACCGGTCCGAGCATAGCAATATTTATACATGTAATAAAATAAGGAAAACCCCAAAGGAAACCCAAAGGGACACAAATACAGAACCCTATTCTCCAAAATCTCCTCTAGAAGGAGTCATCACAATTTGTATTATTTAATAGAGATAAAAGTATCTAAACAAGATATATAAACCAAAACAGAGTCCTGAGAACAAAGAGGCAATCTCAAACAATTCATGTAGTATGCTTATGATGCATGCCTGTCCCTAGTGGCTGATGATATCATCTGTCGGTTATAGAGCCAACCCGACAAGTCCTGGTAGCTAACCATTAGACTGTCCCTCTGTCGTGCATCCCCAACTCGAGTTATACTCATCACAAACTTGATCATAATCATGATCCATATCCATCACCCTCACTGGTGAATATTTACGGGGGCGAGCTCATCCGGGCCTTTCACAGTGCCCGGCCACACTTATGACATAGGGTTAAAAGAGCTTCGAGTCTCAACCTGGAGCACGTGGTGGCTAGCCACTGCTTCCTCCCAGGGAAACCCTCATCTCCGATGGTGGAAGTGCAAACATTCACAATTCATTCAACAGCATATATGCATTTATACTTTGCCATAATCATGGCTCCGCCGTAACACGGCAATAATCTAGCTATCTGGCTCACGGTTAAATCCATAACCAGCCAATTCATTAACAATTACGGCCCTTCGGCCCGTGGCACAACAAGCACTTTCACCGCCATCCTCCGCATCTCACATAATCATCTTTGATCCTCAATGATCATTCATTTTTCCCCTTGCTTCACTCGCAAGTTACCACATTCACTAGTATTTTTTCTCATGCTAGGCATATCATAATGATTTAAGACATAAGTGGTGAGATCGGAGGCTTAGAATTATGAAATTTGGCTTTTAAAACTCAAAAATCAACTTTGGGATGAAAACAAGGCCACGCGTACGCGCACTCCACGCGCACGCGTGGATGGCTTTAAAACTCATCGACGCGCAAGCGTCATACGCGCAAACGCGCGGATTGAAAATTAGCCAAACGACGCGCAAGCGTCAGCCACGCGTACGCGTGGGTGCTCCTGCGCCACAGGCACAAAACTGGCACAACTCTGGCACAACTCTCGGAAAAATGGTTGGGCATTTGGTGCAGCGCATCGACGCTCCCGCGCACACCACGCGCACGTGTGGATGGTGCTTTATCGAAGAACGGCGCGTATGCACCAAGTGCGCCTACGCGCGGGGGGTCATTTTGCTAAAAATTTTCTAAGTTAAAAGCTGCAGAATTCACAAATTCAACCCCCAATCTTTCGATGGACGTAACTTTCTCATTTTAAATCGTTTTTCACCCGTTCTTTGAACGGCATGGACATCCCGGATTCAATTTCATTTCTAAATAGATTTGGTCCAAATCAGAGATCCATAGTCCAAGTTATGTCCCGTCAAAGTATGCCCAAAAACCATATTTTCATACAAAACCATAAAGTGCCATTTTCAAAACAGGCCACTTTCAACTCTTTTCAAAATCAATCAAAACATGCCAATTTCATCCCTTTTCTTTGAAATCAATCAAAATGTACCAAAATCAACATCAAGCCATCCTCTACTCACACATTGACATTTTACTAAATTTCCCAAAATCACCATCCGACCCTTTTAACACTTCTCTATCAAATGGCTAAAGGATAAACACAAATTCATGTCATACATCCTCCCTCATCCCAATTTCCAATAATACCATTTTCAATCAACCATCATTATACATAATCAACATCATACTCACCATCAACATGGTACCACCCATCAATTCAACCTCAATCATCCATCAAGCATATATTACAACATGCATTTCTCATATATCACACAATCAAGGTATCAATATTTATAATCACATATATGATCACATCATATATCTTAACCATTCAACAACATCAACAATTCAATGCCTATCTTAGGGCCTCTAGCCTAAGTATTTCCTACCACATTACATATTAGATACGGGAAGCCGAAACCATACCTTAGCCGATTTCCCACGCTCAACCGGAGCACTTCCAAACCACTTGTCCATAAGCTCTTACGGTCTCAATATCTCCAAGAACAGATTTTATCACACAAAACCCTCTTCCAAGCTTTCCAAAATCACCAATCAAGCTCCAATATTCACATATACACAACCTAAGTCACAATCATCATACCCATACACAACATCTCAATACCCAAACATCATAGAACAACAAATTATACTAGGGTTGAGAATCTTACCACACCCAAGATCTAAGGAGACAAGATTAACCTTCTCCTTCAAGAGAGTTGGGTCCTATAACATTAAAGAACCCAAAATCTCAACATTTCACCCATGAAACTCGAAAACAAGGGCTGGAATTTCGAAGATTAAAACGTGGCTTACCTCAAGATTGACTGTATGGGTTTTGTAGAGCTCTCCGCGGTGAACGCGTTGCCGCAAACGGTGCGGCAATCGGAGCTCTAGATCAAAAGTTATGGTGGTTTGAAGATCAAGTGAGAGATAGAACTTGAAAGAGCTTCCCTTCCTCTCCACCATTTCAGCGTGAATGAGAGTGTTGTGAGGAGAGAGAGTGCTGAAATATGGGGTTTTGGTTTAGTTTAGTTGGGCCAAGGGCCCACTTTGGGTCCGGTTGGACCGGTTTAGCCCGTTCGGTCCAATCTTAGTCCGTTTTCTATAAAATTGGTACCGAAATTCTCGTCCCAATCTCCTCTATCATATTAATCCATAAAAATAACATTTTTGGCTTTTCTAGAATAAATTCTCATTTATGGGTTAATTAGCCATTAATTAACCGGGTCTTACAGCATCAACGTCTTGTCCACACCTCCTTGGGAAAGCTATGTCCTCTTGTGTTTCAGGATGTCTTGGGTCAAGTTAATAATAAGTCTTTTGATTGCATTTCTTGTCAAACTGCTAAACAACCCGCTTTATCTTTTCACAATAATTCCTCTCTTGATTGCTCTTCTTTTGATCTTATCCACTCTGATGTCTGGGGTCCCGCTCCCACTGCTTTTATGGGAGGAGCTCGATACTTTGTCATTTTTATTGATGATTATTCTCGTTTTACTTCGGTTTATTTGATGACTAATCGCCATGAGTTACCTCAGATTTATATTAACTTTACCACTATGATTAAAACTCAATTTTCCAAGGTCATGAAGGTTTTTCGCCACGGTAATGCTATGGAATACCGTGATTCTAAACTCTTAACCTTTCTTGCAGAACAGGGTACCTTGTCTGAGTTTTCTTATCCTGGTACGTCTCAATAAAATGGCCGAGCTGAACGCAAACATCGTCACATTCTTGACTCTGTTCGTGCAATGCTTCTTTCTTCTTCGTGTCCTGAGCGTACTTGGGGTGAAGCTTTTCTCACTACTGTCCATGTTATCAATAGACTTCCTTCTTCTGTTCTTGATAATGTTACTCCCTTTGAGCGTCTTTATCATACCTCCCCAGATTATAGTTCTCTTCCAGTTTTCGGTTGTGTATGTTTTGTTCTTCTTCAGCCTCATGAACATAGTAAACTTGAACCTCGGGCTCGTATGTGTTGTTTCCTTGGTTATAGCTCTGATACCATGTTAGAAACAAGAGAGTAATCTGAAATAGTGTATTATTCAGCTTATCTGAAAGTACAATGTACAAGGGTTTATATAGCTGCTAGTAGAATCAAAGTAATAAAAGTATAGCATCCTACAATTAATATACAGATATGCTATATAAGTACAAATGATACTAATTGATCTAATTCGATTCTAATGATTCTCTTAATACCAACAATGGCAAAGAAAAAGAATAAGAAAAGCATGACCCACAAAAAAAAAAAAGGATATTAAATATTATATGGAACATTCACTTATTTTCAACACGACTTAATATTCACACAATTACCTCCTTGTTGTTGAAGCTGTGACTGGATTACTAGAAAATGAAGATCTAATGGCTTCGCATACGGTATAGAAAATTGAAGACGCTATTTACCAAAGAAAGAGTATTATTTTTCTAATTAAAAAAAATAAGCGTAACAAACTAACAATAATACAAGCAAGTTTATTTTTATCAAATTAAATTAAATTACTAATAAAATTATATTTATTTAAATTTTTAATTTAAAAATTATAAATTATTTGAATAATAATAAATTAATTTAAAAAATAAAAATATATCAATACGATCCAAATTATATTAAATTATATCAAATTGAACTGCATAACATACAATTTATCTAATTACTAGCTGAAATACATGGTTGAAGAGCAGTTTGCTTAATTACTGGTCAAATTAGTATAATTTGTCTACTCAATAGACAAACTACATACAATGTCAAAAAACGTTGTATCTCAATAGATAATACTTTATTATTTTTTTTGAAAATAGTAATTTTTTTGAATTTACATCAGACAAAAATTTTCATAGATAAATTTTTATATTATCTAATTTTTCATACATTGACCTACAACTTAGCCAGGCCGAAAAATAGATAAGATCCGATCTACAAAAAATTTATTCTCGTCTCATCGTCACGTTCGACCTCTACAGATCGACTTTCACTCGAAATTTCAACTACTCCTACAAATGTGCCTATATATTTAAATAAGGAATCTTAACAACCCCTTGATAAAAAGGAGAATAACTACCCACTAAAGTAGGAGGGGAGTTACAAAAGTGATGATTAAGCCATCATTTCCACTATATAAATACCCTCTTAGAACTCAGGTATTTCTCTATCCATAACTCAAAAACCTATATTAAACCTTTGCTAACTTAAGCATCAGAGTCCTTTGAAGGTGCCACTCATATCCCCACTCAAAGACGCCGGACGACCTCACCACATCAGAGGAGACATCGGATTCAATACCTTAAGGAGTCTAGACCTCACGTTAAGGCCCAAATCGACAGTTTTAGGTAACTCTCGGAACACTAGCGTCATTGTCAGAACCTGGAGCTCAACCCTTGAATGCATATGATCAACATCAAGATGGACGAATTTCGTCCAACTTTGGATAAAAAAAATGGAGACCACCGCCATGATGATCGAACACTCTCTGTTCATTGTAACACCTCGAAAGACATAGGGGAACGTGGTGGACATGGAGTGAATTCTCAAATTTGCATCTGTGGAGAATCAGAGAATTGAAATGGTGCAAAGATCATGAGACTTTTCCATGATCAAGGTTGACTCGAACAACTGTAAATCAAGCTAGAATGATGAAGAGAATTGGGGAGACAACTTCAAAAAGTGTTGCGTAGCAGAAGCTGGATGGATTATTACCTAAAAGAAACTGAAAATCGAGCTAAGAAGAAAAAGAAGTCAGGATGACAAAGACCCAATCTTCACTAGAGGGGGTGATCCTTTCTCTAAAGAGATCATGAGTGCAACTGTCCCAAGAAATTTCAAATATCCTGACATGAAATTCTATGATGGATCTACTAAACCATGTAACCATCTCAGCAACTTTAAGAGTTTTATGTACTTAGTTGACACATCTGATTCAACCCGATGTAAGGCCTTCCCATTAACTCTCACCAAGGCAGCGATGAAGTAAAAAACAAAACATGCTCTGAGTTTGCTCGGAGTAAAACAAGAAATACGAGAATCTCTAAGGGTTCATGTGAAAATATTTAACAAAGCCTGCTTGGAGATACAGAGTCTACCAATAGAAGCAATTATAGTGGGACTCGTCAATAACTTCAGGGATGGTCCATTCTCACAGTCCCTTTCAAAGAAATACCCGACTTTATTGTCCGAAATACAAGACACGGCATAAAAATACATCAACCTAGAAGAGATTGCGCATATCATGAAGCCTCAGCAAGGTCGGCAAAAGAATTACCAATTTAGGAACAAAAAAACAAAGACCACCAAAAGAATATGGGAGTTCGAAGACAGAGAAAGATCGTCAAATCCAATTAGTACCCTGGATCGATGTGTTTATGTTATCACAGAAGGACCTGCTAAAGGTAGAACATCTAAGTCATCTTAGGAAAGACATCTCAAAGAAGTCTACCAGATTAGAAGAAGCTATAATGAACTCGACCTTCCCACTAAAATCTTTGCGCTAGAAGATATCAGAGGTATGACTCTCAGCCATGATGGTTCCTTGGTGATAACAATATTATTAACCAATGCCGAACTCCAAAAGACACTGGTGGACCAAGGGAATTCTACAAACATCTTCAAATACGCCTTTGAGAAGAAGAAAAGTGCATAAAGGAGTACCCGAACTCTCTATTCGGATTAGGAGAAACATCCATCAGACTTCTTGAGTACATAAGCCTTTTTATTACATTCAGCAAAAGTCCTAGAGCTCAGATAGCCAGTATTGACTATATTGTAATAGACATCCCATCTATCTTCAATGAATTAATAGGTCGGACAATTTTAAATCGACTTCAAGGGTTTTTCTCTTCATCCTAACCCGATCTACATAATCGTTTTCAATCCGAACCTCTTCTTCATCAAATTTCGAATTCAAGATAGAGAGAGAAACCTCCACCACTTCCATTATTCCGACAATTTCAAAAAACACCCAAAAAATTTAAATTAAATTAAAACCCTTTTTATTGTGTGTTTAGATCTTTGGGATGAGAGAGTGGCTGGATTGTTATTACTTATTAGTGTTACAGAATAATATTGCCAAATTTTATTGTATTGCAGTACATAAGATTTTAGAACTTCATGGGATTTGGGAACCTAAAAGAGAAAAAAAAACATTTTTTCAATATTTTAAGTTTCGTAATTTTTTATTAAATATTGAAAAAAAAAGATAATTGGGTCCTGTATCTATAAAGATAGAGTTGTCATTAACTATGGAAGATTATTGGTACAAGTTGTACAGACAAACACGTGCTTCCTCTCTTCTTTCAAATTTGATATATTTACTCAGGACAACTAGATATTCATCATTATTTATCTTTTAATCAGTTATTATCGGTAAAAAATTAATAAAATAATTATAAAAGTTA
>NC_029791.2:39256193-39328377 GCF_000816755.2 Arachis ipaensis
TGGATGAGTTTGTATGAGTTTTGAATGTGGTTAAAAGTTTGATGATAGAAACTATAACTATGAGTTTGTATGAGTTTTGAATGTGTTTAGAAAGTATTTTATATACTATGATGTGATTTTAGATGCGCTATTAAGGTTTGATGTATTATAATTATATCGAATCCTAATTACTAAGTAATGATACTTTTTGAATAAATTGGGACGAATTTTAGATGTGTTCAAAAGTATTTTATGTGCTATTATATTATTTTGGATGTATCGTCATGATTTGGTATAGTATTCTTAATTTTTTTGCAACTAACATTTACATAAGCAAATGCAAGATCCTTTTATAGGCCCAAATAATATATAATGTGGTAAATTTCTTATATTATGTTAAGAAAAATAATATAACCAAGGGTTTAAATGAATCTTAGACGTGTACATAAATATTTTGTGTACTATTATGTGATTTTGGATGTGTTATGAATTTATAATGTATTTTTTGACATAAATATTAAATAAAACAAAAAATATCTAGTTTATATTGAATAATGAAAAGTTACCAAAAAAAAAAAAATTAAAACAGTAAATGAAGAAAAAAACTAAAACAATACACAAATGATTGTTGACCTTGTCAAAAGAGTAAAGAATTAATATCATGAACTATAGAACACCAAAAAAATAAGGGGAGTTCTCTAGTGCCGACCTCTTCTGTCAGCATGCTATGTTGTTGAGGCGTGTTCTCGCAAGAACATGGTGTGTGGAAGGTAAATTGGTAAGGTGGTGAGGACCTTGCATTGAATTTTTGAGCATCAGTTTTATTTTCATTTTCCGTTTTAGAGAGGATGCCTAATTAATAACTAATGAGACTCTTGAGGATAGTTTGATGATGGGTTAAACTAGTTATTGGACCAACAATATAAGTACAGGGGAACGAAGTAATATAAAAAAGCTCCCAAAAAATCTTTAACAAGGTCAGAAAAAGAATAAGAAAAGCATGACCCACAAAAAAAATATTTAATATGGAACATTAGATGAACTTCTATACGTCTGAAGCGGTGATGACCGCCTTATCTCTCTCAAGGAGAATTTTCCTCTCTTAAGGAGTGTCTTTTAGTTCATTTCTCTACGACAATTCTTGTTTCATCTCCTCCTGTATCTCCAAACATGGCTCAGGGAGTGGATCAGTCTTTTGAGGGTGAAGTTGTTCGTCTTAATCCAGAGTACGACGATAGCTATATTGAAGGAAACCTAAATATGGCGGGTAAGATAATCTCGAACAAAGAAGTCAGTTCCAAGACTTGCAACGCAGTACTTTTGGGAATCTGGAAAAATTCGGAAGGAGTAGCAATCTCAGATATCGGTAAAAACAAGGTTCTTATCAGCTTCAGGGATGCTAGGAAGGGTGTCCAGATACGCAAGGGAGGACCTTGGAGCATCGGAGGAAATCTTATTAACCTGCAGATATGGAATGACAGACAGTCAGTATACGATGTCGACCACAAATATATGGAATTATAGATACAAATACATGGGCTTTCACTTTATTACATATCGAGGAAAACAACTGAGATCATTGGTAAGAGAATAGGTGTCGTAATGGAAACAGAAGATCCTAGTTGCAATAACATCCTTCAGAGAACCTTTTTGAGGGTGAAGATAACTTTAAATGTCACTAAATCTTTACCCACTGGTTTTTGGCTAGCTAGAGAAAATCATCCAGATTTGTGGGTTGATCTTAAATATGAAAGGATTCAGGATAGCTACTGTCTAAACTGTGGAATCCTTGGTCATAATAAGAAGGAATGCAAAAATCCAATGGCTACGGCATGTTGGGATCCTACGAAATCGAGGTATGCTTCGGGATTAGGGGTCAACAGAGCTAAGGCCCTTTTAGATAGAGGAGCTAAGTAGCAAGAAGTGGAGGGAAACAGGGAGTGGGCGGTTGATAAACAAGCGTGTGAAGGAGAGTGTGCGAATATGGAGACTTTGAAGGAGAAGTCGGCAGATGAGAGTTGTAGTGTAACAAAGTAGGGAGAGGGTTTCAGAGTTTATTTCAGCCTAACTTGGAGCATAAAAAAATCCATCATAGTGAGCCAGGGATCAAGGGAGCAAATTCATGCTGAATCAGATAGCCTATCAACCAGGCACGTGTTTCCTGAAGAGAAGCATTTAGGATTGGGAGAGAAGCCAACAGTCTTTATCAATAAGATGAGAAAAGGGAAGGATAAGCTTCAGGTGGTAGAAGTGGATAATTGGAATGCAAGGCAAACTTATGAGGGGCTTCAGAACCATGTACGAGTTGAGAAAACTAAGGAGGCCCAACCTTTTGTTACGAAAACAACAACGAATGACTTCCAGCTAGCTGGGCTCATGGTAACTGAGGAAGAAACAGGAAACTTGCATATAGAGGAAGGAGGCAAGGACAATAACAGCTGTTTAACAATCAAGGAAGAGCTGAATATGATTTTTGGCAAGAATGAGTCTCAACTAAATCAACAACTCAACGAGAAAATGCTGGAACAAACAGAGAAGAGGACAGATATTATATGTCAAAATGCATATCAACTGTGGAGTTACAGGAAAAAACAAAAAATGAAAAGAATTGTCACTGCAGGTACCTGAACCATGATTCAGAGGATGGAAAATAGGGAGAAGTATTTCGTTGAGCTAGCAGAGGATCAGTAAGAAATGGAAGAGGATAGCATTGCAATGCCTCAGCAGAGGAATGTTTACCAGTGGGCTTCGGAGCTGGCTTTTAACTTAGGGATACACCTGAACCTCAAAAGGAAGAGAGATTTAGTCATCAACTTAGATTATGGAGAGGAAATGACAAAAGCTCAGGAAATTAGTATGCAACAACCAGGTAAGAGGTACAAAAATGATGTTGAAACAGACATGGTTGAGGAGGCAGGCCTTGACATGCCCCACTGCCAGCCATGATTGTCGTCAGCTGGAATTGTCGAGGAATAGCGGCCCATTCGATAGTGCATGAATTAAAAAGTATCTGTAAATCTTTCAGGCCGCCCCTTTTGTTCCTTATGGAGACTAAAGCTAGTAAACTAAGTTGTGATAGAGTCAGGAGAAAGTTACATTTTGATAATATGTTTTGTGTAGAACTCTGTGGGCTATCCTGGGGACTCTGTATTTTTTGGAAGAGTAATGTAAATATTCATATTTATGCTTGGTGTGATAATTTTATTAAAGCTAGAATCAATAGTGGCAATGATAAAGATTGGGAGGCTACTTTTGTTTATGGTCATCCAGATTACAAGAAAAAGAAGGAGTTGTGGAAGGAGTTAACAGTAATTTGGTACAGCCAAGAATATTGATCGGTGATTTTAACGATGTTCTTTCACAAGATGAGAAAGTAGGTTTGCATCCTAAACCAACTAGTCAGATAGAATCTTTTAGGAATTTTGTACATGGTAATGCTCTTTTGGATTTGGAACTACAAAGAATGAAATATACGTGGTTTAGTAATCCAAGAAATGGTTGTGTTACTAAGGAGAGGCTAGATAGGGTTCTTGTCAACTGGGAATAGAGAAGAGTTTTCCAACATGCCACGCTCTTAGCCTTACCACCTATTAGCTCGGATCATTCCCCTCTAGTTCTCAATGTTAAACCTAGAGGTAGAAGGACTAAAAATTTTAACTTTGAGGCATATTGGGTGGACCATGTCAACTGTGATACTGTTATGAGGAGAGGATGGAGCAGTTCTGGCAATACTGGAGTTGATCACTGGACAGATTTGAATTGAAGGTTTTTAAATTGTAAGAAGGAATTGACCAAATGGAGTAGAGTTAGTTTTAAGAAGGCAGATATTGAAATAGAAAATTTAAAGCTTCACCTCAAACAAATGCAGGAAGCTGATTTTACAGAGGCTCGGCAAAAGGAAATCAACAGGCTTAAGCTGGAGATTGCCAGATTATGGAGACAAGAGGAGAAATATTGGGATCAAAGGTCGAGGGTGAAATGGTTGAAATTTGGGGACAAGAATACATCATTCTTTCATGCCTCTACCATCCAAAGAAGGGATAGGAATATGATAGAGAGATTAAAGGATTCTACAGGAGTTTGGGTGTGTGGGGAAAGGGATATTCTCAAGCTAGCAGCAGGTTACTTTTAGAATCTTTTCAAGGCCTCAGAGAACTTAGATATGAGTGCTTGAAAATAAGTCTCTAAAAGTTGTTTAAATACTAAACTAGTAGCCTAGGTTTACAAAAAGTGAGTAGACTATGATGGATGATGCAGAGATCCACTTCTGGGGCCCACTTGGTGTGCTGGAGCCCACTTGGTGTGTGCTGGGGCTGAGACTTTAAGCAATTCAAGTGCAGAGGCCATTTGTGGAGTTGAACGCCAGTTTTTGTGCCAGTTTGGGCGTTCAACTCCAGTTTTTTATCCTTTTCTGGCGCTGGACGCCAGATTTGGGCAGAAGGCTGGCATTGAACGCCAGTTTACGTCATCAATTCTTGTGCAAAGTATGGACTATTATATATTGCTGGAAAGCCCTAGATGTCTACTTTCCAACGCAATTGGAAGCACGCCATTTCGAGTTCTGTAGCTCCAGAAAATCCACTTTGAGTGCAGGGAGATCAGAATCCACCAGCATCAGCAGTCCTTTTTCAGCCTGAATCAGATTTTTGCTCAGCTCCTTCAATTTCAGCCAGAAAAATACCTGAAATTACAGAAAAACACACAACTCATAGTAAAGTCCAGAAACATGAATTTTTCCTAAAAACTACTGGAAATAAACTAAAAACTAACTAAAACATACTCAAAACTATATGAAATTATCCCCAAAAAGCGTATAAAATATCCGCTCATCACATATGCCATGTTCCTGTTAGAGTGACTGATGATATGAATCGGTAGCTCATGGAGGAGGTTACTGATCAAGAAATTAAAGAGGTTATTTTTAGTTTAGGAAGTCTCAAGGCACCAGGACCAGACGGGCTAAATGGTCTTTTCTTTCAAAAGTACTAGACATTTATTGGTAAAGAGGTCTGTGATGTTGTTAAGAGTTTTTTTCATGACGGGAATTTTCCTAAGACTAATCATCCAGAAACCCTTAATCAACTTAGGCCGATTAGTTGCTGCAACTTTATTTACAAAATTATCCCTAGGGTGTTGGTTATTAGGTTTAGGAAAATAACAGATAAGATTATATCCCCCATTCAGAGTGCTTTTGTGAGACGACGCTTGATTCAAGATAATTTGGTAGTAGTGCAGGAAATGTTCCATGCTTTGAATAGAAAAGGGATGAATGCTTCTAGGAATTTAGCCATTAAGATTGATATGAATAAAGCTTATGATGGATTAGAGTGGTCGTTCCTAGAAGCAATTCTAAGGGCCTTTGGGTTCAACCCGCATTAGATAAAGCTGTTGATGAAGTGTGTGAGACAAGTAAGTTATAAGATTAAGATTAATGAATTTTTGTCGACTACCGTTGAGCCATAGAGGAGACTTAGGCAAGGGGATCCCTTATCACCATACCTTTTTATCATGGTGGCAGAGGTTTTTATAATTCTTATGGATAAGGTTAGAGAAGAGGGCAGAATTTTGGGAGTTAAAATTTCCCCTACTGCACCGGCTATTTCACACCTTTTTGCAGATGATTGTATAATTTTCTCAAAAGATAGTGAGGAGAAAATTTTTCAGCTCATTACTATTTTGAACATGTACATCGAAGTCTCAGGGCGGAGGATCAACTTGGGCAAGTCTGGGATCACGTTTGGAAACCAGATCTCTATTAGGTATAGAGTAGAAATTGAAGAGATTTTGGGTTTGTCAGCTTGGGATAGACCGGGTAAGTATCTTGGGCTTTCCGGCTCACTGGAAAAGATCAAAGAATAGAGCTCTTAGTTGGATTGAGGACAGAGTGGTGGATAAGCTAAGTGGTTGGAAACAAAAACCCCTTAATCAATCTGGGAAGGAGGTCCTCATCAAATTGATTATTCAAGCGGTACTTGCCTATGCCATAAATGTGGTTCTTTTTCCTAAAGATTTTTGTCAACGACTCAGTAAGAGAATAGCCAAATTTTAGTGGGCGTCTTCAGATAAGGAAAGAGGTATCCATTGGAAGAGTTGGGATAAGATATGTGCCCGTAAGAAGGATAGAGGGATTGGTTTTAAGGATTTATATAGTCAGAATATAGCGCATTTGGCAAAACAAGCGTGGAGAATTTTCAAAAATCCTAATGCAATATGGGTTCAGGTACTAAAAGCTATTTACTTTCCAAAGGAACATTTCAAAGATGTTAAAGCAGGTAGGACAGCCTCATGGATGTGGAAGAGTATTGTTCATGGCAAGAAATTTCTTTTGAGAAGTGGAAGATGGCTGATAGGGAATGGAAAGAGAGTGAGGATCAAGAAAGACAGGTGGATAATGAACATGGATAGCAATCTTGTAGTTAGAAATAATGATATTAAGTTTGTGAAGGATCTGATTGTTGAGGGTTATGGGGGGTGGAATATGAATAAGTTAAAGATGTATTTTGATGGAGCTTCGGTTGATAAAATCATTAGAACCCCAATAAGTCTTTTTGGAAGGGAGGATATGTTTAGCTGGCCTTTCAGAACGGATCGCGTTTACACTATCAAGTTAGGATATCATGTTTCTAGGAATGAAGGCAGCTTGGGTAGCAATAATAACTCATCTACCAGTGATGACTTTAAGTATTTGTGGCAGGGGATTTGGAAATTAAGAGTTCCTCAAAAAATCAGAACATTTTTATGGCTAGCTTTGCATAACAAATTACTTGTTTTTTGAAATCTTTTTAATAAACGACTAACTAACACCCCTATGTGTCCTATTTGTTTGCAGGAACCAGAGACCACTGAGCATGCATTGCTACTCTATCCTTGGACTAGGGCAGCATGGTTTGGAGCCCAAATCTAGTGCTGCTGGTGCACGAAATTGTGATCTCTAAAACGGCGCCAAAAACTTGGTACGCACGAATGTAATCTCGACTCTTTTTCACAACTCCGCACAACTAACCAGCAAGTGCACTGGGTCGTCCAAGTAATAAACCTTACGTGAGTAAGGGTCAATCCCACGAGATTGTCGGCTTGAAGCAAGCTATGGTCATCCTTGTAAATCTCAGTCAGGCAGATTCAATTGGTTATGAGGTTTGGATAATTAAAATATAAAATAAGATAGAGATACTTATGTAATTCATTGGTAGGAATTTCAGATAAGCGTCTGGAGATGCTTTGTTGCTTCTGAACTTCTGCTTTCCTACTACCTTCTTCCAACCATGCGTTACCTCCTTCCATGGCAAGCTGTATGATCCTCTCGGATGAAAAAAAAATCCATATGCGCTGTCACCGCACGGCTAATCATCTGTCGGTTCCCGCTAGCGTCGGAATAGGACCATTGTCCTTTTGCACACTGTCACTTGTGCCCCACATTCGCAGGTTTGAAGCTCGTCACAGTCATCCCTTCCAAGATCCTACTCGGAATACCACAGACAAGGTTTAGACTTTTCGGATCCCGGATCCTACTCGGAATACCACAGACAAGGTTTAGACTTTCCGGATCCCAAGAATGGCTGCCAATAATTCTAGCCCCATGAAGGTTCTAATCTTAGATTAGAAACCCAAGAGAATATACTACAGCTGTCGTCCAATGAATACGTTGAACATCATGTAGATCACTTTGTGGTTGTCAGGCACGCGACCTTGGCTAAGCGAGTAACAAAGATTGGGTGATTGCCACGGGTCACCCCTTCATTCTGACTTAACTGAATTAAGTACGAGAGTATATCTTGGAGAAGAAGTAGGCGTGAATTGAATAGAAAAACAGTATTAATTGCATTAATTCATAAAGAACAGTAGAGCTCCACACCTTAATCTATGGGGTGTAGAAACTCCACCGTAGAAAATACATAAGTGAAAAAGGTCTCGGAATGGCCGTGAGGCCAGCCTCCAAACGTGTACAATGGTAAAAGTCTAAGGACTAAACGTCCAAAGATGTAAAATAAATCTCTAAAAGTAGTTTTTATACTAAACTAGTAACTAGGGTTTACAGAAAATGAGTAACTAAGTGCAGATAGTGCAAAAATCCACTTCCGGGGCCCACTTGGTGTGTGCTTGGGCTGTGAATTTAAGCTTTTTCGTGCTTAGGCTTTTCCTGGAGTTAAACGCCAGCTTTGGTGCCAGTTTGGCCGTTTAACTCCAATTCTGGTGCCATTTTGGGCGTTTTACGCCAAGATGTTTAGGCTGACTTTGAACGCCAGTTTGGGCCATCAAATCTCGAGAAAAGTATGGAATATTATATATTTCTGGAAAGCCCATGATGTCTAATTTCTCACGCAATTGAGATCGCGCCAATTAGGCTTCTGTAGCTCCATAAAATTTACTTCGAGTGCAGGGAGGTCAGAATCCAACAGCATCTGCAGTCCTTTTTCAGCCTCTAAATAAGATTTTTGCTCAGGTCCCTCAATTTAATCCAGAAAATACCTGAAATAATAGAAAAACACACACTCATAGTAAAGTCTAGAAATGTGATTTTTGAATAAAAACTAATAAAAATATAATAAAAAGTAACTAAAACATACTAAAAACTATGTAAAAATAATGCCAAAAAGGGTATAAATTATCCGCTCATCACAACACCAAACTTAAATCGTTGCTTGTCCCCAAGCAACTAAAAAGAAAATAGGATAAAAAGAAGAGAATATACAATGAATTCCAAACTTATCAATGAACTTAGTTCCAATTAGATGAGCGGGGCTTGTAGCCTTTTTGCCTCTGAACAGTTTTGGCATCTCACTTTATCCTTTGAAGTTCAGAATGATTGGCATCTATAGGAACTCAGAATTCAGATAGTGTTATTGATTCTCCTATTTCAGTATGTTGATTCTTGAACACAGCTACTTTATGAGTCTTGGCCGTGACCCTAAGCATTTTGTTTTCCAGTATTACCACCGGATACATAAATGTCATAGACACATAACTGGGTGAACCTTTTCAGATTGTGACTCAGCTTTGCTAGAGTCCCCAATTAGAGGTGTCCAGAGCTCTTAAGCACGCTCTTTTTGCTTTGGACCACGAATTTAACCGCTCAGTCTCAAGCTTTTCACTTGACACCTTCACGCCACAAGCACATGGTTAGGGACAGCTTGGTTTAGCCACTTAGGCCAGGATTTTATTCCTGTGGGCCCTCCTATCCATTAATGCTCAAAGCCTTGGATCCTTTTTATTACCCTTGCCTTTTGGTTTAAAGGGCTATTGGCTTTTTCTACTTGCTTTTTCTTTTTCTTTCTCTCTTTTTTTCACCACTTTTTTTTCATTATTTTTTTTCGCAAGCTTTGTCTATTCACTGCTTTTTCTTGCTTCAAGAATCAATTTTATGATTTTTCAGATTATCAATAACATTTCTCCTTTTTCATTATTCTTTCAAGAGCCAACAATTTTAATATTCATAAACAACAAATTCAAAAATATGCACTGTTCAAGCATTCATTCAGAAAACAAAAGGTATTGCCACCACATCAAAATAATTAAACTAATTTCAAGATAGAATTTGAAATCATGTACTTCTTGTTCTTTTGTAATTAAAAACATTTTTCATTTAAGAAAGGTGATGGATTCATAGGACATTCATAGCTTTAAGACATAGACACTAAACACTAATGATCATGTAATAAAGACACAAATATAGATAAAGCATAAGGCATATAATTCAAAAAACAGAAAAAATAAGAACAAGGAAATTAAAGAACGGGTCCACCTTAGTGATGGCGGCTAGTTCTTCCTCTTGAAGATCTTGTGGAGTGCTTGAGCTCCTCAATGTCTCTTCCTTGCCTTTATTGCTCCTCCCTCATGGCTCTTTAGTCTTCTCTAATTTCATGGAGGAGGATGGAATGCTCTTGGTGCTCCACCCTTAGTTGTCCCATGTTGGAACTCAATTCTCCTAAGGAGGTGTTGATTTGCTCCCAATAGTGTTATGGAGGAAAGTACATCCCTTGAGGTATCTTAGGGATTTCATGATGAGGAATTTTCTCATGCTCTTGTTGAGGTCCATGAGTGGGCTCTCTTGTTTGCTTCATCCTTTTCTTAATGATGGGCTTGTCCTCTTCAATGAGGATGTCTTCCTCTATGGCAATTCCAGCTGAATTGCATAGGTGACAAATGAGATGAGGGAAGGCTAACCTTGCCAAAGTGGAAGACTTGTCCGCCACCTTGTAAAGTTCTAAGGATATGATCTCATGAACTTCTACTTCCTCTCCATTCATGATACTATGGATCATGATAGCCCGGTCTATAGTAACTTCAGATCGGTTGCTAGTAGGAATTATAGAGCATTGGATAAACTCCAATCATCCCCTAGACACGGGTTTGAGGTCAAGCCTTCTTAGTTGAACCGGCTTGCCTCTTGCATCTCTCTTCCATTGAGCGCCTTCCACACAAATTTCCCTAAGGACTTGGTCCAACCTTTGATCAAAGTTGACCCTTCTAGTGAAAGGGTGAGGATCTCCTTGCATCATTGGCAAGTTGAATGCTAACCTCACATTTTCCGGACTAAAATCCAAGTAGTTCTCCGGAACCATTGTGAGCCAATTATTTGGGTTCAGGTTCACACTTTGATCATGGTTCTTAGTGATCCATGCATTGACATAGAACTCTTGAACCATTAAGATCCCGACTTGTTGAATGGTGTTAGTGAGAATTTCTCAACCTCTTATTCGAACTTCATGTCGGATCTCTAGATATTCACTCTTTTTGAGCTTAAAGGGGACCTCGGGGATCACGTTTTTCTTGGCCATAATTTTATAGAAGTGGTCTTGATGGACCTTTGAGATGAATCTCTCCATCTCCCATGACTCGGAGGTGGAAGCAATTGCCTTCCCTTTCCTCTTTCTAGAGGTTTCTCCGGCCTTAAGTGCCATTAGTGCTTATGAAAAAAACAAAAAGCTTTAGCTTTTCCCACACCAAACTTAGAAGATTTTCTTGTCCTCGAGCAAAAGAAGAAAGAAAGGAGTAGAAGGAGGAGAAATGAGGGAGATGGAGTGAGGGAAGTGGTTCGGCCAAGGGGGAGAGAAGTGTGTATGTTGTGTGAAAGTTGAGGTAGTGAGGAGGGGTATTTATAGTGTAGGAGAGAGAGGGATTTCGGTCATGTGGGGTTGGGTTTAGGAGGGAAATGGTTTGAATTTGAATGGTGAGGTAGGTAGGGTTTAATGATGGATGAATGTGAGTGGTGAAGAGAAGATGGGGAAGAGGGTAAGATTTGATAGGTGAAGGGTATTTGGGAAAGAGGTTTTGATGGGACTGGTCAATGGTGTTTGGGGAAGAGTGTTATGAAAAGGTGTGAAGAGGAGAAAAGGAGAGGTGGGGTAGGTGGGGATCCTATGGGGTCTACAGATCCTGAGGTATCAAGGAATTTGAGTCCCTGCACCATTCTGGCGTTTAAACACCCATTTTGTGCCAAATCTGGCGTTTAACGCCAGCTCTGCTACCTTTCCTGGCATTAAACGCCACTCTGCTGCCTATTTCTGGCGTTAAACGCTAGCCAGATGCCCATTTCTGCCGTTAAACGCCAGCCAGATGCCCATTTCCGGCGTTTAACGCCAGCCTGTGCCAGACAGCCCTTTCTGGCGTTAAACGCCCAGAGTGCTGCCCATTCTGGCATTTAACGCACAGAATGCTGCCAGGCTGGGCGTTAAACGCCCATTCTGCTATCCTTACTGGTGTTTAAACGCCAGTAAGCATGTCCTCCAGGGTGTGCTGTTTTTAATGCTATTTTTCATTCTGTTTTTTATTTTTCAGTTGTTTTTGTGACTTCACATGATCATCAACCTAAAGAAAACATAAAATAGCAATGGAAAATAAATAAATATAATTAAATAACATTGGGTTACCTCCCAACAAGCGCTTCTTTAATGTCAATAGCTTGACAGTGAAGCTCTTAGAGAGCTTCACAGAGACTCAGAGCTTAATGGTGTTGGCCTCCCAACACCAAACTTAGAAGTTGAGTGTCGGAACTCTGTTTGACTCTGTATTGAGAGAAGCTTTTCATGCTTCCTCTCCATGGTTACAGAAGAAGTAGGGGTGGGCATGGTTTGGATTTTTATAAATCCAAACTGGATCCATTTCAGAACCAGTTTTATGGTTCATGAAACCAAACCAAAACTAGATTGAAGAGAGAAATCGGTTCTAAACCGGTTTGAAAAAATAAAAACCGGTTTTAAACCGGTTTTAGAATTTAAATCCGGTTTTACTTACAAACCGGTTTTAAATCCAATTTTACGTATAAAACCGGTTTTAAATCCAATTTTACATATAAAACCGGTTTTAAATCCGGTTTTTTAAATCCAAATCTAAAATCCGGTTTTTTTTTAAATCCAAATCTAAAATCCGGTTTTTTTTTATAAAATCCAGTTTTAAAATCAGATTTTTTAACCAAAAATTCAATTTTAAAACCAATTTTTGAAAATCCAGTTTTAAACTAGTTTCTTCAACCAAAAATTCAATTTTAAAACTAGTTTTTAAAAATCCAATTTTCACATTGTTATATTCAACACACACTGAAACCAAAAATTAAAAATTAAAAAACACAACCCTCCGAAACCTTTCCAAACCAGCACGGCAGCCCCTGATTTCCATCACCGTCAACTTTTTTGGCTAATAAAACTACTACTAATCCTAAAAGATATTGATTTCTATATATAAAATTTACTAAATTATATTGAAGCATATTATTACAATGCATAGTATGGCTGCAATGATCAACAATTTATTTTCAGTAATAAATTAATAATAACAATTTATTCATGAACCATTCAAAGGGATAAGAAAACATTAATTTTGAAGCACTAGATAGCAGAGCAAGGTGTCAAAGCACATACAAAATATATAAAAATAAATAAATAAAATAATACAAAAACCATTCAAAAGATGAATGTAGCAAAGAAACAGAATTTAAACCAAGCACTTGCCTAGGCATAGAACAGGAGTTTTTGTATCCTTAAAACCATGGAAAATGCCTTGTAAAGCCAAAGAAAGTACAACAGCAGGAGCTAAAGCCTCAAAAATTCCAATCCCAAGTGCTAATAGCAAAGCAGTGGAGACAGAGGAAAATTGCTTTTTTCGATTGCCTCTTTCGAAGGATTTACCATTGCCAATATTTTGTATACCACTGTGCTCTGCAGGGAAATTCATTCATGGCATGAGTTGACAATGAAAAATGATAGCAAGCAACATATATGAGCTATGAAGAAGTTAACTGTGGACATAAAATTCACCCGAAAGATATTCTTCGGCAGCAGTTTTGGCTATGTCCTCAGCAACAAAAGATGTAGCAACACTTAGAAGGGGAATATTGAAAAGCTTTGATATGATGTTAAAGATGGTCATGGAAACACCAGCAGAAGCCAATTCCACAGTGCCTAAAAATAACGAAGAAGAGACATTTATAATTAATCCCAACATGCACTTCACTAATTTCATTGAATAAATCGGTTAACTAACCACAACCAACACATTCACTAAATCACTATCCTGTACCTCAAAACAGCAGAACAAGACAGCAGCAGTGTTTCATATCAACAAAATTAAGGTGGGGACTAGTGAAAGCAAGCACTCCTAAGTCCTAAGATCTTGAGTTGTTTCCATTGCCTATACTATAGTTGCTACTTGCTAGAGCGAGAGATTCAAGGCAGTAAATAAGGATAAGAAAAAGAAGGCCAAGGAAGAACACAGTTAATGATTTTTCAGAACAAAATTCTATTTACAACAAAAATCAGAACAACAAAGCCGGAAACATGTATAAGATAAGTTAGTTTTCTTCAACTAAATAATGATTTTTCATATGATTGCTAATTGAACCACAGTTAATACACTTCTTACTAAAGTTCTTGAATCAATGTCACCATTTGAAGTGTTCTTACTATCCCTCTTATGCAGCATTGTTCAAATTCATCATTCATCCCTGCAACTTCAACTACTAGTCTATCTAATTCTAATTCCTATAAGAGATTAGGAGATTGGTTGTTAGTTTTATTGGCTTAATTCAGCAAGTAGATTTTTTACGAAATCAAGTTTTAGGGGGGTTCAATTTGAAAATTCATACACCGTATATAAACAACTAGCGCTACATATATACTATATATATTATGGTACATGCATGAACCAAAAAAATAATAAATGAGCATGGCAATCAGTTCATCAAGGATTCAACTACTACTTAGTTTAATTAGATATTTTTCAACAAAAAGTGAACTACAGTGAAGAAGAAACTTACAGCAGGATCCATTGAAATGGAGAGTTCAAATGTTCAATACTAAGAGATTTTAAAATCTGCACATTCAATCCATTGAAGTGAAGAAGTCAGTATACTCATGAAGGAACAAAACAAAACAAATCAACAAAATAGAAAAAACCCAGATAAAACTCAGAACTCAGAACCAAGGGCAAGGAGGAGGCTTACCTCAATTGATGAGCATGAGCTCTGGTGAGCCACCAACGAAAGAAGAAGAGAACCAAAAAAGAGAGAAGACAGAGTCGCGAATGGGAGGTCGAGGCAGAGAGACAGAGTCTCGAATCAAAGTGAAGACTGAAGACTCGAAGAGGTAGAGGCCGACAAACCACCGGCGAGCTCCGACGAGAGGCAGAGAAGAAGAAATGTTGACGGTGGCGAAGAGTGGATTTGGTTTTGTCGAAGAGGATTTGTCGAAGAGGAGAAGAGGAGAAGACTCAAAATTAGGGTTTTTTTGGATGTGGATTTTAATTTGGATCTGGATCTGGATCCGGATTTAAAACCATTTAAATAGATTGGATCAAAAACCAAATTGTAAAATAAATATAGTTTGGTTTGGATTTTTTTTATTTAAAATTAGTTTTTTTTTAAATGGTTTGGTTTGGATTGGTTTAAAATCCAAAATGTGAATTTTTTGCCCACCCCTAGTAGTGTGGGATTTGGGTGACAGCGGAATGGAGATGGAGATGGAGGTGGTGGGTGATAGTAGTGGGGTAATGATGGATAAATTTGTGCCTCACCAATCCTAATCGTCTACTTAAGGGTTGTGAGTGAATATAAGTGAATTAGTCTCTATTGGTTTTGATTGTTGTTAAACCATAGGTACTTTCACTATATATATTGTATTACTCTATTACCCAGGACTAGTTGTACAATTACAGTGTATGAGTTTCAGTTTCACCTTTGTGTCTCAAGTCTTTTTCTTTTATTCTATTTTATGCGTCAATGAATGAAAACATTCTCATGCTTCCAATTCTTTACTCTATCTCAATTGTTGTTATGGTATCCAGAGCTTGAGATCCTGCTCCTTTTCAAATTCTGATTCCTCTTTCATTTTTTTTCAAATTTTGTCCCAATTTTATCCCAATTTTTCCCTCTTGTCTCTGTTCTTCCCCTTTTTCTTTCTTGATTTCTTCAATTTGGTGTTCCACAATGTCAATTACTCTATCAGAATCTTCAACCAAGAGATCGATCTCCCCAATTTCTGAGAAGTTGGATCACAACAATTATAATACATGGAGACACCAAGCTTTGCTTACAATTCAGAGTTTAAGTCTTGAAGATCATTTGTACCAAAGCAAGATTCCACAACAATACGAAGAAGATGCTGCCAAGAAGACTAAAACAGAAACTGAAGCCTTCAAACAATGGAGGTTAGATGATCTTACTCTATCAACTTGGGTTCTTGCATCAGTCACAAAGCCCTTCAAGATCAAAATCCTTCAGTGTCATCAATTTTATGAAATTTGGAATGCACTTAATGACTATTTTGCTGAGACCTCTGCCACAAGAATTCAAAGCTTAAAAGCTCAACTAAAATCAGTAAGAAAAACTGGATCGATACCAGATTATCTCTAAAAAATTCAAGATCTTGTTGACTCTAAAATCTATTTGATACCAAATTCAACAAGATGACTATATCTCAGCAATTCTTGATGGTTTACCTGAGGAGTATACTGTCTTTATTACTTCTATAATGTCAAAATTATCAACCTACAGTGTGCCTGAAATTGAGTCTTTTCTCAAAGCCTATGATGATATGTTGGAAAGATACAAGAAACGATAAGGTGGCATCCCCATGGCAAATATGGCACAAGCATCATTGATGAATGGATTTTTGCTAGTAAAGAATTCACAAATAAATTCTCGTTGCAAGTATAGTTTCTAAACCAACAAATAATTCTTTCATACAAAAGTTTGGTTGTCACAAGTAGCAAAACCCCTAAAAAGTAATAACCGAAGTATTTAAACCTCGGGTCGTCTCTCAAGGAATTGCAGGGAAGTGTGTTTATTATTGGTTATGAGATTTTCTGAGAAATTTTTGGGAGTTGGAGAGTGGAAAAATAAATTATTATAAATTGAAGCAATGTAAATTAAATGAGATTTATATATTCAGAATAAAAAGCCTTGACCGGGGGAATGATTAATTGGAAGTTCTATCCTTGTTAGATTTTCTCAAGTGTAGTATCAAAAGGTTGTTATTTTCACTTAGTTAACCCTTACTAAATAAAGGAAAGTCAAGTGATTGAGCTAACTCTTATTCGCAAGTCCTAATCCTCTCCCTTGGGAAGGATTAGCGTTAGTAAATAGAGAATTAGCCAACAACTTCCAATTTAACTAATCACTTGAGCATTCCAACTCAAGGGTCTCCTTTTAATCAACTCCCAAGTCAAGTTGGGAGTCTACTCTGTCAACATGAATACCATCTTCGTAAAGTTATAAGAGAAGTAAAAAGGGAACATGGTAATTAAAATCAATTGGAAGCAATTAAACAAATAATAAAATTTAAATGGAAAAATACTTCTTACATTAATAAATTCTAAAAACAATCCAATGGTAACTCTGAACAAATATTAAGAATATGAAAGAGTAAGGGAAAAAGAAAACAAACTAGAATGATAAAGACTTCAACGGGGTAGTGACTCTGTCAATATCCAACTCAAAAGCATAAAACTAGGAATCCTAAATCCTAGAGAGAACTGGGCCTAAAATTATTTGAATGAAAGTTGTATCTTCATTCCTCCACTCTGCAGCCTCTAATCTGTGTTTTCTGGGCCGAGAACTGGGCCAAAAACAGCCCAGAAATCGCTGGGGCGAATTCAGAAACGCTGAAATTTCGTAAATGCACGTGTGCACGTGATGCACACATTCGCCGTTTATCTGTAGGGCAACCATGGTAAATTATATATCATTTTGAAGCCCCGAATGTTAGCTGTCTAACGCAACTTCATTTGGACGTCTGTAGCTCAAGTTATGGTCGAATTAGTACGAAGAGGTCAGGCTGGACAGCTTAGCAATTCCTTCAGTTTCTTATATTCCTCCCACTTTTGCATGCTTCCTTTCCATCCTCTAAGTCATTCCTGCCCTATAAACCCTGAAAATACTTAACACACATATCAAGGCATCGAATGGTAATAAGAGAGGATTAAAGTTAGCAAATTTAAGGCCAAAAAAGCATGTTTTCAATCAAGCACAAAATTAGGAAGGAAAGTGTAAAACATGCAAATTCTGTGAATAAATGTGAGAATAATGGATAAAATCCACTCAATTAAGCACAAGATGTACCACGAAATAGTGTGCATCAAATCTCCCCACACTTAAACATTAGCATGTCCTCATGCTAAGCTCAAGAGAAGCTATAACGGAGTGAAGAGGAATGGTAAAACTTATGAAATGCAACCTATCTATATGAATGAAACTAAATGCAAAAATACTTCCACCTACTTGGTTAAAAGTAAACAAATTCTTCAAGACAAATATAAATCAGATCCACTAATTCAAATCACACAATAAGAGACAAGTAAACTTGTAAGAAGATAGCTCATGAAAGCCGGGAACATAGAATCAAGCATTGAACCCTCACAGGAAGTGTATATGCACTCTAATCGCTCAAGTGTCTAGGGTTAATTCACTCTACTCTTCTCTAGTCATGCTTTCTAAAACATTGTTCTTCATCTAACCAATCAACAAATATCTAGTGTACAAATGCAAACATCATGAGGTCTTTTCAGGGTTGTAATGGGGCTAAGGTAAGGGTGAGGATATATGTATGACCAAGTGAGCTATAATATGAATCTTTGACTAACTTAAGTTCTCACCTAACACACACACACACTCTATATAATTCTAAAATCATGCCTAGCTACCCAAAATTCCCACTTTTGCATTACATACTCATGTATAAACTTTTCTTTAATTTTATCACATATGCATTGATCTTTTATTAAACTTAATATTGGGATAATTTTGTCCCCTTATTTATTTATTTATTTAATTTATTTATTTGAATATTTTTTTCTTTTTTTTTCATTTTTTTCATTTTTTTTTTGGAAGTAAACATAACATATCAATGCACATGGATTTATAATTTTTCTGGTCTCACATGAGTATGCACCCAAATTCCCAATATTTTGTTAACAAAACACAGCACACTTTCATCAACCCAAGTTTCCACAGTTCCCCACACTTAATTGACACACAATCTCTATCTTAAGCTAACCAAAGATTCAATTGGGGTAATCAATTGTTTTTCCGCTTAAGGCTAGTGATGTGGTAAAATATAGAATAAACGGGGATTGAAAAGGCACAAAGTGGCAAACAAAGGTAATTGAAAGGGCAGGCTATTTGAGGTAAGTGAGCTAAAATCAAATGATGGCCTCAATCATATGCAAGCATGTAAATATACTAAACATTGGACATATAGAATGGAACAAAATATAGATTGCAGTCATAGAGAAGGAAACACACAAGAATAACATATTATGGTTAAATAATGTAACCATGTAATTAAGCTCAAATCTCACAGGTTGTGTGTTCTTAGCTCAAAAACCATGTTCCAAATTATAATCTTCAAACAATTTTAACAAAAAAGATTTAATTTAAATTAGTGAAATGCTATAAAAATTTCTTGAAAAAGAAAATATTACTTCAACCAAGTAGTGGTAAAATATGCACAGAATCAAGCAAACATGCAATCAGACATGCAAATGCAACAATGAACTAACAAAGAAAATAAAACTTTGGTGTTGAAAATAAGATAACTAACCCACGGAAGTCGGTATCGACCTCCCCACACTTAAAGATTGTACCGTCCTCGGTGCATGCTGAGATGTGCAAGTGGACGAGTTGCTACACTGATTCTTTTCTCCCAAGAACGTGCAGATGGACTTGTCTGTCGCCCCATGTAAACGTTTTTATTTTTCTTCCTCGGTGGCCATCCTGAAAGAAGAGGAAAAAGAATAAAAGTAACCCAAAAATAAAGATAGGAAACAATTAAAATATGGTTGGGTTAATGCCAAATGATGAGAGTCTCAATTACATGGTAGTTACAACATGCAAGTGAGAAAACAGTAGAAGCACATGGCATATTAATACTGCAAAAATTGCAACAATGGAAAGAGAGTATGGGTAATGCAAGAAAATATAATTCATGTCAATGCAAAAAGAGTACAACTATCATAAAAGATTAGCATTGACTTAAATAATATTACCCAACCAGAATAAAAGAAGTCATGAAGTACCAGAATAATGCAAGAGAAGATGCAACATTTGAATAAGAACATGTAACACCAATGGAGAAATAATAAACTTAGAAAAAGGAATAAAAATATGCACAAAATTAAAATGCAATGAATGAAAGTATGCAAATAAATTAGGTAAAATAGAATGAAAGTGAAGAAGGATGAGAAGTTAAAGAGATGAAGAAGAAGAAAGTAAGAAAAGAGGAGGAAAGAAGGAGAAAGGAGAGAAGAAAGAAGTAAGAAATGAAAAACAGGGCGCGACGCATACGCGTGCATCACGCGTACGCATGAAAACTGAGTTGGTCGTTCGACGCGTAAGCGTCGCCCACGCGTACGCATGGGTGGTCTGAAAGCGAAATGACGAGCACGCGTCAGGGACGCGTACGCGTGGGTGATTTTGTGCCCTTAGCACAGTTTCATCGCAAGGGCAGCACAACTCTCAGGTTAGCACGCTTATTACGCCGATTTTCCTATCCACGCGTGCGCGTGCTTGATGCGTACGCGTGGATTTCCCAGATTGCAGGTGACGCACACGCGTGATATACGCGTACGTGTGGATCAAATTGTGCGCAGAGCACACCAGTCGCACAATTCCATCACAACTTTCTCTTCATTGGATGGGATAGCAAAATTGGGAATCGACGCCCACGCGTGGCCTACACACACGCGTTGGTTCCCCCCTTTTTTTATGCAGAATGCAAAATGCAGCATGCAGATGAATATGCAGAAATTATGAATGAACACTAATAAAAATAAAATAGAATAAAAATAAGAATAAAATGAAAGATCATACTATGGTGGGTTGTCTCCCCCCTAGCACTTTTAGTTAAAGTCCTTAAGTTGGACATTTGGTTTGCTCCTTATCATGGTGGCTTGTGCTTGAACTCGTCTTGAAACTTCCACCAATGCTTTGACTTCCAATGAGCTATAACATCTCCAAGTAAATTTCCCAAGCTTTGATGGAGTTCTTCACAAGTTTTGAGCTCCCAAAATTGATCCTCTTGTATGTCGGGATCCCAAATCTTGTTTCCACACCCGTCTTCAAGTTGATCATCATTTTTCCACTTGGGTGGTGAGCAATTAGAATTCTCATTGAGACATCCAAACAGCCTCCTAGACCCATTCAATCGAGCTCTACACCAATTCTTGCACTTCAACTTTGAGTATGCAACCGTATTGAACCTTGCATGACAACTCTTACCACTAACCAACTCCCTCTTACTCTTATAGCTACAAAGAGCTCTAAGTTGCCCATCCGTCTCAAGCAAAGCATATTCAAGTGGGCTAATTAAGCTTAGAGATGAAAGATTTACCCACTTGAATAAAGGAATGGATGGTGATGGCTTTGGGGGAGATGTCCCCAAAAACTTTGGCAAGGTGATTTCTAGCTCCGTTTCCTTGAGCTCTTCCTTGACAAATTCCACCTCTTGACAAGCTTCTGCAACAGTAACCTCTTCCTCTAGTTCAATGGGAGAGAGTTCAATTGTAGGTAGAAACTCATTTACTATTGAACTCATCTCATGATTAACAGCTTCCAAGTTTTCAACCATGATATGCCTTGGAGGTTGTACACCTTCTTCAACATCAAATTCAAACGTCTTGGAAGGAGGCGCTATGACTTGAGTTTCCCATGGAGGTTCTGCATCTCCTAAGTCTTCGACCACCTCTTCTTCTTTGATAGTTTCGGCTTTCTCCACTTTCTCTAGTACAAAAGCAGACTCCTCCTTGATGTCTTCCCCTTCATGACAACTTTCCTCAAGGGTCTCAACTACCTTCACCTTTAGGGCCTCCTCTAGCTTCTTGTGAAGTATGAATTTGTGAAACTGATCCCTTCTCTTTTGTTTTGGGTCAGTAGCATCATTGGGATCATGTTGCTCTTGGATTGATGGATGTGGGTGCTCTTCCATGGAGGGCGGTGATGGGATGGAGAGATCATTATGTGGTTGAAAAGGAGGTGCACTAGAGCTTAAGGGTTGATTGTTGGGAGTATTCAATGATCCAATCTGTGAGGCGAGAGCTTGTAAAGCAGAGGTAAGACCGTTTAAGGTAGATTTAAGTGTGTTCTCCATGGCCTTTTGTCCTTGTGCAAGAGATTGAAGCATCTCGTCATAGAAAGATGAAGGAGGGCAATTATTTTGGAATTGGGGTGGTTCTATGTATGGTTCATATGGTGATTGGTAGGGTGGAGAAGGATTAGGGTCATATGGGGGTGTTTGGTGGTAAGGGGCTTGTGAGTACGGTAGTTCAAAATTATGGTGAGGAGGTGGTTCATAAGCATATGGTGGGGCTTGTTGGTAACTAGAAGGGGGTCCATCATATTCATCATCTTGGTACGCACCCTGGAATGGCTCTTGACCATAGTAATTTGGTGGAGGTTGGTTGTCACGAAAGGGTCCACCATAACTATTGTCTTAGGATGCATCGTAGAATGGTCATTGCCCATGGCACCTTGGAGGAGGTGGTTGCCGAAAGGGTTGATCAAATCCTCGTGGCTCCTCCCATCTTTGATTATTCCGACCTTGACGTCTTGGGTCAAAATCAAAATCGTCCCTGACCTTTTTTTGTTATTAAAATCATCCTCAACGTTACAAAACGTTATAAAATCATCCTTTTTACAAAAAATAATAATACTTTGACAATTTTATCCTTAAAATAAAAATAAAAATAATATTAAAAAAAAAAAGAAAAACCCCACCCCACCCCACTCCCAGCCTCTTCGGTCTCTCCCCCCTTCACCCCCAAAATTTTACCTTCCTCTTACTTTCAGATCTAACCAAACTCTCAGGCCCCTGACCCTCCTTTCCAAGTTTCAACTTTCTTCTTCCTCATTCTTTCGGATCATCAGTGAGGGGGTCTTCCATGAGGGGATCGTCGGTGGTGGAAGATCCGGTGACGCCGCTGCCTCCGATGGCAGGGAAGAAGGCAGCGCCGATGGCGGAGGAGGATGACGCAAGGAGCAAGTATGGGGAGATGATGGAGATGAAGATGGTGGTGCGGCATAAGGACTTGAAGGAGATCGTGGAAGCCATTAAAGAGAGCTTTGACAAAGCTGCGGTGGCCGGAGATCAGGTCTCTGAGATGCTCCAGATTAGTCAGGCACAACTCGATCGCAGTTTCAAGCAATTGAGGAGTTTGTTCTCTTCTTTTTGTTTGTTTGTTTTGATAATTGTTGATAATCAATTTTGGCTTTTTTATTTGTTTCATTTGTATGGTTACTGAATTTTTGGGTAATTAAGGGGGTTAAGTTCATTGGTTCTTGATGAGGTACGGAAGTTGGTGAATTAAAAATCATTAAAATGGTTACGTTGCAAGTATAGTTCTTAACTCACCGAAAATCTGCCTATCAATTTAGAAATATGTCACAGAGAGTTTAAATTAAAAATTACTGGGAGTTTTAAGTCCCAGGTCATCTCCCAACGAGTTGCAGAAGGTGTGCTATTTTATTAATCAGATGTTTCAAGAAGTTGAGTTAAGTAAATTGGAAATTAAATTGAGGAAATTTAATTAATATGAATAAAAGCCTTGACTGGGAGTTGATTAGTTGAAATTTCTACTGTTGATGGAGTGATTTTAAGATTAAATTATAATTAATGGTTGTTCTGTTTGGTTATCCTTTACTAGGTAAAGGAAAGTCAAACAAGTTGGAATGCTAGATCTATTCACAAGTTGCAACCCACTTAGTTCAAAGGGATTGGTGTTAGTGATTAGATAACAATCCAATAGTTAACCCAATTACAATTTTTCTTTCAATCCTTCCAACTCAAGAGTTCCTTTCAATCAACTCCCCATCAAGTGAGGGAACTACTCACTCATTGTAAATAATAAATTCATAACACATGAAAGGGAATTAAAAGAAGACATAATTATTGGAATGGAAAAATAAATTAAAATGGAAGAAATAATCCTTGTATCAAATAATCATGAAAGTATTCAAATGACAAAATTGAACAAAGCAAAGAACATGGAAGAATAAAACCAAGTTAAGAGAACGAACTAGAATGATGAGGTCTCGATGAGGAAATAACTCTTCTCAATGTTCCAATGCTAAGATCAATTCAAAATTAAAATTCTCCAAAACATAGAGAGGAAAACCTAAGGGAGTAAAACTAGATCTAAAACTGTCTACTGTATAGAATGAATGCTCCTTTTGTTTCTGCATATTCTCTGGCTCTAGTCTGCTGTTCTGGGCCGAAAACTGGGTCAAAATAAGGTTCAAAATCGCCCCCAACGAATTCTGCAGATTATGCAGATCGCACATGTCACGTGATCGCGTCATCCATGCGGACGCGTCATTCGCGTTTTTCCTTGCCACGCGTTCGTGTCGTCCACGCTACCGCGTCGCTTTAGCTTTTCCAATCCGCGCGGCCGCGTGTGTGATGCGGTCGCGTCACTACGAATTGCGCTCCTTCGCGCGGTCGCGTGAGCCATGCGACCGCGTCACTTCTCGCTGGTTATCTCCTCAAATTCTTGTGTTCCTTCCATTTTTGCTAGCTTCCTTTCCAATCTCCAACTCATTTATGTCCTGTAAAGTCTGAAACACTCAACACACAGATCACGGCATCGAATGGAATAAAGGAGAATTAAAAATAAGTAATTAAAGTCTCTGGGAAACAGTTTTCAAACATGTAATAAATTCAGGAAGGAAATCTAAATGCATGCTAATTTAATGAATAAGTGGGTAAGGATCATGATAAAACCACACAATTAAACACAATATAAACCATAAAATAGTGGTTTATCAGTTCTCCTTGACCATCACTTCTTCTCTGGACCCATTCCTTCCTTGATGAATCATTACTACTGCTACTCATCAACCTGTTTTCATTGTTCACGTTGTTGTCAAGATGCACTAGTTGCCTCAGTCCCACTTGGGCGGCAACAAAAACAGCATGATGATGTTGATGAGAAGGGTAGTTTGGAGGCGGTACTTGCGACAGTATGTTCTGGAAGCTGAGAGTACCTAAAGAAGACAAAGAAGAATAGACGGGTTGTTGGAAGTTAATGGCAGTAGTTGGAGAGAAGAAAGGGAAGAGATAAGGAAGTTGGGGTGCAGGTGGAGGGGGGAGGTTTTTTTATTTTTAATATTATTTTTATTAATTGATAAGGGTAATTTGGTAAAATAAAATAAAAAAGGATGATTTTATAGCGTTTTATAACGTTGAGGATGATTTTAATAACAAAAAAAGGTCGGGGACGATTTTGATTTTCACCCCAGACCTTAGGGACGATTTCAGTACTTAACCCTAAAAATTAATGAAAATAAACTCCTAAAACTAGAAATACTAACAAAGAAACGAAAAAGCAAATATTTACAATAACCAATAATAAGGCACACGTTTGTAATTCTCCGGCAACGGCGCCATTTTGACGAACGGATTTTCGCTAGTAAAGAATTCACAAATAAATTCTCGTTGCAAGTATAGTTTCTAAACCAACAAAGAATCCTTTCATACAAAAGTTTGGTTGTCACAAGTAACAAAACCCCTAAAAAGTAATAACCGAAGTATTTAAACCTCGGGTCGTCTCTCAAGGAATTGCAGGGAAGTATGTTTATTATTGGTTATGAGATTTTCTGAGAAATTTTTGGGAGTTGGAGAGTGGAAAAATAAATGATTATAAATTGAAGTAATGTAAATTAAAATAGATTTATATATTCGGAATAAAAAGCATTGACCGGGGGAATGATTATTTGGAAGTTCTATCCTTGTTGGATTTTCTCAAGTATAGTATCAAAAGGTTGTTATTTTCACTTAGTTAACCCTTACTAAATAAAGGAAAGTCAAGTGATTGAGCTAACTCTTATTCGCAAGTCCTAATCCTCTCCCTTGGGAAGGATTAGCGTTAGTAAATAGAGAATTAGCCAACAACTTCCAATTTAACTAATCACTTGAGCATTCCAACTCAAGGGTCTCCTTTTAATCTTAAGTCAAGTTGGGAGTCTACTCTGTCAACATGAATACCATCTTCGTAAAGTTATAAGAGAAGTAAAAAGGGAACATGGTAATTAAAATCAATTGGAAGCAATTAAACAAATAATAAAATTTAAATGGAAAAATACTTCTTACATTAATAAATTCTAAAAACAATCCAATGGTAACTCTGAACAAAGATTAAGGATATGAAAGAGTAAGGGAAAAAGAAAACAAACTAGAATGATAAAGACTTCAACGGGGTAGTGACTCTGTCAATATCCAACTCAAAAGCATAAAACTAGGAATCCTAAATCGTAGAGAGAACTGGGCCTAAAATTATGTGAATGAAAGTTGTCTCTTCATTCCTCCACTCTGCAGCCTCTAATATATATTTTCCGGGCCAAGAACTGGGCCAAAAACAGCCCAGAAATCGCTGGGGGCGAATTCAGAAACGCTGAAATTTCGCAGATGCACACGTGCGCGTGATGCACGCGTGCGCGCCATTTATCTGCAGAGCAACCATGACAAATTATATATCATTTTGAAGTCCCAGATGTTAGCTGTCCAACGCAACTAGAACCGCCTCATTTGGACCTCTGTGGCTGAAGTTATGGTTGAATTAGTACGAAGAGGTCAGGCTGGACAGCTTAGTAATTCCTTCAGTTTCTTGTATTCCTCCCACTTTTGCATGCTTCCTTTTTATCATCTAAGCCATTCCTACCCTATAAACCCTAAAAACACTTAACACACATATCAAAGCATCGAATGGTAATAAGAGAGGATTAAAGTTAGCAAATTTAAGGCCAAAGAAGCATGTTTTCAATCATAGCACAAAATTAGGAAGAAAGTGTAAAACATGCGAATTCTGTGAATAAATGTGAGAATAGTGGATAAAATCCACTCAATTAAGCACAAGATGTACCACGAAATAGTGGTGCATCAATCATAACCGTATACCGTTCAATCTCAAAGAGGCTCTTTTATTCGAAGAGGAAGAGGGGGAAGATTTGGAAGAGGAGGTCATTTTTCTAATCAAAGTAATCGACCTCAGTGTCAACTTTGTGGTTGCCAAGGCCATGTGGTTCAAACTTGCTTCCATAGATTCGATCCTAACTTTCAAGCTTATGGAAATAGCTCACAATCACAACAATCCACATTTCCTTACTCTAAAACACAACCACCACCACTATCATCACAGTTTCATCAACCAAGAGCTTATTTCTCAAATCCTTGGAATTATCAAGAATCTGTATGGTACCCAGATTCAGGAACAATTCACCATGTCACACCAGATTCACTCAACTTGCTGAATTCGAACTCTTCAATTCCAGATTCTGATCAATTGTTTGTAGGTAATAGTCAAGGTACGAAAATTCTAACTCAAGGAACTTCAATTCTTTGTGATAAAGACAGTAAAATCAAGTTTTTTTAAACAAATTACTTTATGTTCCTGAAATCACATAGAATTTATTAAGTGTAACTCAATTTGCTTTAGATAACCATGTATATTATGAATTTTGGCCTTATGATTGTATTATGCGTGATCAGAACTCTCAAGAAATTCTTCTCCAAGGCAAAGCTAGAAATGGCATATACTCCTTTAAAAACTTGTTTATTCTTGTGCCTAATAAGTCCTTAATGCATAGTTCTTTGAATAATTCTGTTTCTTGTAAGCATAGCATTATAGATTCTTCTATTAAGAAAGCATTTGTAACTCAAAGCAACAAAAATATAACCCTTGACCTTTGGCATAAACGCCTGGGTCACAGTTAAATAAAAATTGTACTTTCTATCTTGAAAACATGTGGAGTTTCTGCTCAATTTGATTCTAATTTTGTTCAAATATGTGAATATTGTGCTACGGAAAAAATGCATCAGTTGCCTTTTGCAAAATCTGAATCAGTCTATACAGCATCCTTAGACCTTATTTTTGTTGATATTTGGGGGCTTGCATCTATGATGTCTAGAAATAGATATAGATACTACATCTCATTTGTGGATGCTCATAAAAAATACATAACTATTTTCTTACTAACTCATAAATCTCAGTCACTACAATCATTGAAAATTTATAAACTGTTTATGGAAACTCAAACAGGATTGAAGATTAAGGCTTTGCAAACTGATAGAGGTATGGAATTCATGTCACACTCCTTCAGTCAATTTTTAACTAAACATGGTATTATGCATAGAATTTCATGCCTCTATACACATCAACAACAAGGTAGTGTAAAGAGACGACATAGGCATATAACTAAAGTAGGATTGTCACTTTTGGCTACTGCTGCATTACCAATGTTATTTTGGGAAGACTCCTTTACATCAGCAGTATATATCATCAATAGATTACCATATTCTGCATTAGATAATAAATCACCTTTTGAAACTTTATTTGAAAAATTACCAGATTATAAGGACTTTAAAATATTTGGATGTGCTTGCTTTCCTTATTTAAGATCTTCTAACAAAGTAAAGTTTGCATTCAAATAAAAAAAGTGCTTATTTCTTGGCTATGATAGTAACTACAAGGGTTATAAGTGCATGACTAAAGACGGGAAAATTCACTATTCGAGACATGTGATATTTGATGAAACTGAATTTCCTTACAATTCTCTATTTCACAATAAAAATATAGTAGTGAAACAGGATACAGTTAAAGATCTGCCAGCTTTTACATTCAACATTTCACCCAAGACTTCTAAAGCTCCCCAAACTCTACCTCTTCTAGATATCTCAGATTCTGCCTCATCAACTACTTGCCTTGACACTCAAAATACTGAGCATACCTCTTCTAGTACTGGCCTCAATCATAATCCTTCCATCTCAATTTCATGTCTTGAAATCTGTCAACCTTTTGAAAATGCTACAAACATTAATTCTACTACATCTTCTAATACTCACGATATGCTTACAAGATCAAAAACCAGAAACAATAGGCCTCAAGCATTAGCTATAACTTCAGTAGAACTTTATGATTTGATTAACAATACCTCAAAGAATGTTAAACAACTTTTTCAGTGTTTACACTGGAAAAATGCAACGGATACTGAAATTGAGGCTTTAGTAAGATGTAACACCTGTGATTTAGTTGAACCACCAAAGCATAAAACTATTATTGATTCTAAATGGGTATTTGCCACAAAAAGAGATCCGTTAGGCAACATCATCAGGTACAAATCCAGGTTAGTTGCAAAAGGTTTTTTGCAAGTTGAAGGCATAGATTACAGCCAAGTATACAGTCCAGTTGTGAGACCTACTACTGTGAGAATTGTAATTACTGTGGCTCTATCACGTGGATGGACAATAAGGCAATTTGATTTTGATAATGCCTTTTTGAATGGTATTCTTGAAGAAGAGGTATACATGTCTCTACCAGCAGGTTATCAATTTGGGAATGCATCACAGGTTTGTAAGTTGAACAAAGTAATCTATGGATTGAAACAAGCTCCAAGAGCTTGGTTCAATACATTGGCTGCTATGTTATTATAGTTTGGTTTTACCAAAAACCAAAAGTGATATCTCATTGTTTGTTAAACACACTAGTATATCTATCACCTTTCTCTTAGCTTATGTAGATGACATTGTTGTCACTGGAAGTGATACTGGTAAAATAGACAAACTTATCTCTGATCTCAATAAAATCTTTCCGCTTAAAGATCTTGGAAAACTTAGTTATTTTCTTGGGTTAGAATTCTCTTATTTAACATATGGATCCATTCTAGTTTCTCAACAAAAGTGTGCTCGAGATTTGTTACAAAAAACCAAAATGGACACTACAAATTCAATGCCTACCCCTATGGTCTCAGCCTTGAAGCTTACATCAAATGATGCTGAGCATTTTCAGGATCCAAAATTGTATAGAGAGACAGTTGGATCACTTCAGTATTTGACTATTTCAAGACTAGATCTTGCTTTCTCTGTAAACAAGGTCTCTCAATCCATGCACTCTCCAACAATAGAGCACTGGAAGGCTGTCAAACGCATCCTCATATATATTGTAGGTACAGTATCAGCAGGCATTAAATTTCAAAAATGTACTGACTTTAGATTACTTGCATTCACAGATGCAGACTAGGCAGGGGATTTGGAGGATAGGAAATTAATTACTGGCTATTGTGTATACTTAGAAAGCAATTTGGTATCATGGAATAGCAATAAACAAGCCAAAGTTAGTCGCAGTAGCATTGAGGTAGAGTATAGGAGCATGGAAGCATCTCAGTCAGAACTAGTGTCTATACAGCAGCTTCTAAAGGAGTTTCGAATTCCACAAGCAATGGCACCTACTATTTACTGTGATAATCAAAGTGCTTGCTCATTAGCTGCTAACCTGGTCCTGCATACTAGGTGCAAACACATGAAAATTGACCTTCACTACCTAAGAGAGATGGTGAATCAAAAACAAGTCTATGTCCTACTCCATATACCCTCTATAGATCAGATTGGGGATATTTTTACCAAATCCCTCTCATCACCTCTATTTCACAAATTTCGAGACAAACTTAGAGTGGTTCTTCAACCCACTGCTAAGTTTGAGGGGGCTATGAGTGAATATAAGTGAATTAGTCTTTATTGGTTTTGATTGTTGTTAAACCATAGGTACTTTCACTATATATATTGTATTACTCCATTACCCAGAACTGGTGGTACAATTACAGTATATGAGTTTCAGTTTCACTTCCGTGTCTCAAGTCTTCTTCTCTAATTCTATTTTCTGCGTTAGTGAATGAGAACACTCTCATGCTTCTAATTTTTTACTCTATCTGAATTGTTGTTAAGGGCCATGTTATCTATCTTCTATCCTATATCATATATCATCATCATATATAATGGGAATATGAGAAAGATTAATTTAGTTATATAATTCAAAAAATATATATTTTCTTGCTACTACTAACCTTTTAATTAAGTTACATATCATTAGTCATCTCAACCAATGACATTTTGACTTTTAGTTATCAACTCGATTCCTTTAGTTTAGTAATCAAACATACTTTAACCATATTTTGAAACATTGATGGCCAAAAACAATAAATTCAGATGACACGACTACAAGAAAAGCACCCATTCAGGTACACTTGAAAAGTGTAGCCAAAAATAAAAAAAATGATGCCTTAGGTAAAGGCTATGCTTTTTAGGCTTTGGAGACGCTTTTCTGGGGGATGCCTATACCAGTGTTGCCTATTCTCAAAGGCTATGCTTTTCTGTATCAAAGGCTACGCTTCTGGGCTTTTGGAATAGGGTGCGCTCTTTAAGTGATGCTGTCCAGGACCAAAGGCTACGCTTTTCAGCACTAATGGTTACCAGAATTCAAAAGAATAGGCTACACTTTTCAAGAATACTACATCACTTTATAAACGTAACAAATAGTATACCTATAGCTACTCTGTATAAGTGTAGCCTTTTTTCCCTCAATTTTTTTAAATTTCTGTTTATATATATATATATATATAAACAGAAATTTCTAATAATCTTTTTATCTAAAATCTAATATTTGAGAATATAATTATATATATAATTCTATATTTATAATCTTTTTATCTAAAATTTAAGATTTGAAAATATAATTATATATATAATCTTTTATTTTAATTAAATTAGTTAATTATTAAAAAATAAAAATAAATACATAATAATACCATACAATAATCTTTAAATAATAAAAATTATCCTGAAACAAAATATATTTATATAATGAACCAAGAATATTAAGATAATCATAATTTTGAGTATTCATACATCTCACACTAGAATAAGCATACTCATATCAAAATATGCATGAGACCACTTAGAGTTTACTACTAATAAATTAGAAAAAAGCAAAATATTATATCATACAAATGTATCTTCTAATATTCTATAAATATAATCAGCTCTTCAGCTAAATTGTCAGAAAGCAAGTGCTGAAAAATATTCCATAAATATAATCAGCTCGTCAGCATATGGTAGAACATCATCACAGGTTTGAAGCGCTCTGAGAGAGTCTTTCCAATTTCGGAGGACTACTTGATTGAAAAAGGTTTCAGCTTGTGAAATAAGATTACCTTCACCATATTCCTCAGTCATTTCACGATTCTCAGCAGCGCACCAGAGGTACACAACATTTGAAGCTTTAAGTTCAAGTTTCACACCATAGCAGAATTTTGCGACAAGTTCAAATGTCTTGGCCCCACTAGGAATGCCAGGTAGGTGTATGACACATTCTTCCTTAGACTCAGAAGCTTCTGCAATCAGTCTCTCCAAAACCCCACTTTTAGAGAGCAAAGGGAACTGCACCATGTGTTTGAATTAGCTTATTTATATTCAAGTTTATCAACATCCTTTAATCAAAATGGTACTGAGGGGCTGCCTTTCAGCTAAGAAACTATTTTATGTAGAATTACAGCACCAAATACAGTTCGTCACTACATTAAATTTTACAAAATGGTCTATGAACACAAGCAAAGATGATAGTTCTTTCTTTTAAGTCCAGAACAACTCCCAAACGATTTAAATTTCAACAATACCAATAGTAACATGAAAATTGACATCATATGTTAACAAAAGATCATATGGGCAGTACATCAGCTATATATAATAAAAATATATATTAAAAGAAATAAACATTATATACCATGTGAAGATGGAAGGACATTTCACCCACTTCGACAACAATGTCACTGGGAAGCCCAGTTGTGCAGAACCTATAGTCATAAGGGCAATAAAAAAATGCTTACACATTATGTAAAAGTGGAAAAATTTGAATAACAATTCCAAAAGACACAACACAACAGAGTCGTTTGAAATGGTCTAATTTGAAAATTAAAGGCAAGAAAATTATCATCATTGGAAACATTTTTTCGAACAAATGCCATTCTGAGCAGTAATAAAAGAAAAGAATGGAAAAACTTGAAACATAGTAATAAAGTGTGCATCACAAGGCCATTTAAATGGACAGCTGTTGCCTATAATGCAGAAAATACAAGCAAATTAAATAAAGCAATAAGCTATGATAATTAGAAGCAAAATCAAATGAAAAATATACGGTAATCTAGACTATCTTAGAGCAAACACTGAAAAAAAGAAGTCATGAAACACTTGTGTGTTTCCATTTTACATGTTGGCCTCAAGTACCAAACCCAACTTCAAGATACTTCATCCATAACTAGATAAAATAAGACCTCCACAAAATGAACTATTCATCCTGTATCAAATTACTACAGAACCATATTCCTAACCCTAAGACTTTACAATGCACAAACATGTAAACAAAAGATATAACCTACAAAACACAGATAAAAAACATCAACAAAACTGCAAAATCCTTTTTTCTTTTCTTTTTCTTTTTTTGAGCTTAAGAAAATTACAATTTACCACTCAAACACATTAAGAAAAGGGTGTATACCATGTTTGCCTTTGACATTGGAAAGCATCAGGTTCGGAACCCAATTTCACACAAGCCATTTCACTCAAATTCCAAGAAAGAGATACAACAATTCAGAAACCGAGCTCAGAGAAGAACAGAGGTAAACTGAAACCCATCGAAACCCTTAGATCACTTTATCAAGCTGAATTCCTTAATAAGCACCAAAACCGAAGCTTCTAATTCTTGAGAAACGCATTGATGCATATCTACTAGTCAGGTACGTGATTTTCAGTTTCAGTTTATCAATTGTATTTGTGTGGATTTAAGCTGTTTTGTTTAGTTTCTTTCTTTTTTAATGTTTATCTAATTTTGTACCTATATTTACAGGGTTTTGTACATATAAATCAAGCAAATCTAAATCAAGCATAACTAGTTCTCAAGTAGGGGAGAGTTATCAGCAAACCATGTCTCTTGTCTCTCAGACTGGAAACGAGCAAAACAAGAATTTATGAATAGTCTGTCGTGTAAGAACCGCGACTAATTAACTGTTTAATTAAATTGCCCAAATTAGATTCCAAAAATTTAGAACGAGAATTAGGGAAATTAAATATGATTTTTGGACTCAATAGATTTTTCTGAGTCAGAAAAGGTATTTTTTGAAAAACCGAATAAAACCATGAAACGGCAACCGAACTGGTTAAACCGGTTTAAGTCTGTCCGGTACTGTCCGGTACTGTGCGATAGCTGCACCGTTTACGGCCACGCGATCACCGCTGAGAGCTCTACATAACCCACCCAAGAAACTGGTAACAAAATCACGAAATCCCTCTCAAATTTTCCTTTAAAAAATTCAAAATTTTAGGGTTTTGTTTTGAGTGAAAATTTTGTTTTGGTTGTTTAGGTGCTAATCATTAGTGAGAAAATGTTGGGTTCTATCCCAAATTTCAGTGATTAAGGTAAGATTTCTCAAGAACCCTTGTAAATTGATTAATTGTGGGTGTTAGATTTTGATTTATATGAAACGTATGATGTTAGTTTGAATATTGGAGCTTGTTGGAATTGCTTTGGACATGGAGCATTTGGAGTGGAATTGGTGACTTAGTGGTTGAAAGCTTGATTTGCATTCAAATTGGGTTTTTTGTGCGTATTGGGAATCGGCCAAGGTATGGTTTTGGTTTTCTCTATATAATATATAATATTTCTGGACACTTAGGCCAGTGACGCATAGGATAGGTTTGGATTGAGTTGGTTGTTGAATTTGTTGAATGATGAATTATGATGATTTAATAATTTTTAGTATGTTGATGTATTATGAGGTTGAAATTGATAAAAATGGTGCGGAAGATTTAGATTCAGCTGGAATGAGATTGATTATGATGCTTGGTATTGATGGATTAATGATTGATGAATGTGATGGTTGAGAATGGGTGCTAGTGTGATATAATTGATATTTGAGTTTGAGAATTATATGATACGAGTAGAGGGATTGTGACACAAATGGTAAAATCTGATGTGGGATGGAGTTGAGGTGGTTTTGGTTGTTAAATAGGAAAATTGAGAACCTTGTGAAATTTTTGTAAAAATGGATTTTCGGTGAACTTTGACAGATCATAACTTGAGCCTCAGTTTTCAAAATTTGTTGAAAGTTGCTTTAAATTAAAGTTCATTGAAAAATATTTAAATGGATATAAAGTTTATAGAAAATAGATTTTTGTAGAGGGAGTTATGATCATTCAAAGTTTGGTGTCAAAATCTGAATTCTGCAATGTTGCAGAATTTTATGATTTCGGGTTTGTGTGCGCACGCACACCCCGTGGATTTTTGAACCTGTGCGCACGCACAGCCTTGTGCGCACACACACACGGGGACATGGCTATGGTTGGGAGCGCTAGCACGCTCTTTGTGCACACACAACCAACAAAGTTTTGCAAGCTGTGCGCACGCACAGCCTTGTGCACACGCACACACTGGAAGGTGCAGTCTGTTAAGGGTGTTCGGACGCATTGTGTGAGCGAACAGAATTGGAAAATTTTACTCTTGTATGTACGCACACCTCTATACATACGCACACATCTTGAAAATCCTCCTGGGTGTGCGTACGCACACCCCTGTGCGTACGCACATTGCCTTGTTTTTCAACAAAAATCTTGTTTTTAACTGTTTCACCTTTCCGGCAAGCTTGCAAACTTCTGTGACACCTATCTAAGACTTTTTAGGTTGTTTTTGGATGTCAAAACATAGAGAACGGAGGCTTAGGTTTCTAGTGTTCTGAGGATGGGTTTGGTTGAGTGAGAAGGAAGAAGAGTATATTGGTGGTTACTGACAATGAATTGAGAAAGTGATGAACTAATGAGTTCGTGATGACTGGTGAAAGTAGTGAACTAATGAGTTCAAAATGAAATGATTTTTGAAAACCACTGAATTACTATGTTATGCTAAGAATTATGAGACCTTATGCGCCTGGCAGGGATGGTGGTTAATCCCACTTACGTTGAGATGTGAGGTCTGTGGCAAGAGTATCCCACCCGCATCCCTTCAGATCATTAGAGTGTGCAGGCACAAAATCCTGGACGGTGTTCCGAGCACTATATCTCGGGCGTTCTTATTATGATTCCGAAGGGCGACATCTCCATGGAGATGTGTCGGGTTGGCAGTTGAACCGACAATGTGATATCACAGCCAATAGGAAAGGCATTCATCATGTGCATCTTTTATCTGTTTGTTTGCTTTGTCGACTTGAAATTGTTTGCCTAATTGTATAACATGCCTAATTCCCTAATTGAATTACTTGACATATATGCCTATACTTATGTTTTACTTGCATTGTATTAATTGTGTATTCTACTGGGATTGAGGAGGTTCGGAAGGCGGTGGCGATGGGATCGCATGAGGATAGATGGGTGAATTCTGTGGGACAGCGGAGAACTGTTAGATTAGAAAATCCCCTAAGTTAGATTACCCCTTTTATTATGTTATGGCTTTCTGTTATGCTTTAATGTTTTAGTTATGCTTTAAGATGAATCTTGTGATGGATATGAAGTTCTAGGATTGTCTCTGGCATCCCAGAGTCTTATATCTTACATCACTGGGCACTGTTACCATACTGAGAACCTCCAGTTCTCATACCATATTCTGTTGTTGTTTTTCAGATGCAGGTCGCAACCCACCTCGGTGAGTTGCTTTGATGGTGACAGAGCGGAGGATCCTGGATATGTTTTGGAGTCTTTTTTTATTATTTTGTCTATATCTGTCACTTTTGTATTTACTTTTGCCTAGAGGCTTACTTTGAGAGAAAAACTTACGGCTTAAACTCCGCGAGCCATGGCTAGATCTTTATACTATTCTACTCTTATATTTTGTTATATTATAATTATATCTTGTGCTTCATTTAGTGTAGCTTCGTGAGTACATTTATCGCTTTTCAACTCTGTTTTTGAGCTGTATCCTTCATCGGGCTTCTAGAATATATTATTTCCTTCTATATATGTATGTATAAGATTTAGAACTATTGTAACCTTTGATTAACCTTTTCTTTACGACGTGAGGTAACTCTTAGGATAATTAGGGTGTTACATTTAGTGGTATCAGAGCGGTTTATCCTCGTGAGCCTGAGGGATGGACCGATTGTGCTTCATTGCATACTCTGTGTCTTTTTCCTTGATGTTATTTAGGTTATTGATATTGCATAGCATGCTTGTTTGTGAGTGCCTTTTTGGGATAATTAAAGCACTAGGCTTCTGATATTGAGATTAATCACCTTGATATCAATTGTTTGGTGTAGACAGGAACCCTAATGGCTACTCGCAGATGAGGTCGTACATGTTCACGAGGAGAGAGTAGAAATGAGAAACCGGCCGATAACCATGCCGAATTCATGGTGGCAATGGCTAACCTCGCTAATACTATAGAGGCGAATGCTGCTCCGACTCTGCAAGCTGTGCAGAGGTTAGGTCAGCCAGCTGGAAACGGAAATGGTGAAGGAAACAGGAATGATAATGCTGAAGGAAACGGTGATAACATGGGAGGTGCTCCGATAACCTTGGCTACTTTTCTCAAGCTTCATCCGCCAAGTTTTAGAGGTCAAACCAATCCTACGGAAGCAGATAATTGGTTCCATGACATGGAGCGTGCGTTACAAGCACAGCATGTTCCGAACAACTAGTAAGTAGAGTTTGCTGCGTATCAGCTTTTGGGAGAGGCTCAGCATTGGTGGCAAGGAGAATGCCGCTTACTAAAGCTTCAAAATGCCGACATCCCTTGGGATGTATTCCAGATGGATTTTTATAAGAAGTGCTTTCCTGAATCTACAAGGGAAGCAAAGGAGATGGAGCTTATGCAGCTGAAGCAAGGTTCTTCGTCTGTGGTGGACTATACTAGCCGATTTGAGGAGCTCTATACGTTCTCTAGGGTGTGTCAGGGTGCCCCGGAGACCTATCAAAGTTGGAAATGCATTAAGTATCAAAGGGGCTTGAAGGATAACATCATGACTGCTGTGGCCCCTTTGGAGATTCGGATCTTCTCCGATCTTGTGAACAAGGCGAGAGTTATTGAGGAAAGTGCAAAGATGGTAGCCTCGTCAAGGGACACTCGTGGATTAAACACTAATCGGGGACGTGACAAGTACTTCCAACCGAAGGGTCAGAATTTTAAGAGAGGAGGATATGTGCCTCAAGGTCAATGAGGCTTCAGAAAGAACACTTATGATCAGTTTTAGTATGCCAAAGGGAGAGGGAATCAGAGTAAGATTTCTCCAAATTTAACTTGTGTGCGTTGTGGGCGTTTTCATCTGAATGAATCTTGCAAGATTGGTATAGGTGGTTGCTTCAACTGTGGATTGCCGAGTTACATTGCGAGAGATTGCACTCGGGAGAAGAAGAATCAGAATGTGGGCCAGAACCAACAAGGTCGGGTGTTTACTGTGAACGCCAATGATGCTGCTAAAGTGGATCCGTTGATCAGAGGTATATGCTTAATTGGTGATAAAACTTTAGTTGCATTGTATAATACTGGAGCTTTGCATTTGTTTATTGCATTTAACAAAGTTGAGGAACTAGGATTGAAAGTGTCAGAATTATATTTAAATTGCATGTACATATTCCGCATCAGACAATTGTGACTATGTCAGGTTGTAGACAAGTAGGTTTCAAGCTTGAGGGTAGAAACTTTGTGCATGATTTGATTTGTTTACCACTGGTTGGGTTGGAGATGATTTTGGGGTTTGATTGGTTGTCAAAGAATCGAATTTTGTTGGATTGCTTTAAGCGGTCAATTCAGTTTATGCCGGAAGGAGAAAATGGAGCAGTGGTAGCTGAGGGTTGTTACCTGAACTCTGTAATAGTGCATTGTAGTGGAAAAGAGTGTCAGGGTTATATATTGTTGGCTGTAAATGCGTTAGGTGATAATCAGAAGTTAGATCATATGTCGGTAGTTAGAGACTTTTCGGAAGTGTTCCCGGAAGATATTCCTGAGTTCCCACCTTAAAGGGAGATTGAATTTGCGATTGAATTGGTGTTGGGAGCCGGACCAGTATCGATTGCGCCATATAGAATGGCTCCGATAGAGCTGGTAGAATTAAAGACTCAGTTGGAAGAGCTTCTGAATAAGAGGTTCATTCGACCGAGTGTATCACCATGGGGAGCGCCAGTTTTACTGGTAAATAAGAAGGATGGAGGAATACGACTTTGTGTGGATTACTGACAGCTGAACAAAGTGAATGTGAAAAACAAGTACCTGTTGCCTAGGATCGACGACTTGATGGAGCAACTGCAAGGAGTTGGGGTGTTTTCCAAGATTGATTTGAGATTCGGTTACTATCAGATAAGGGTGAAGGAGAAGGATTTTCCAAAAACTGCGTTTAGGACGCGTTATGGACACTACGAGTTTGTGGTGATGTCTTTTGGGTTAAAGAATGCACCTGCTGTGTTCATGGATTACATGAACAGAGTATTTCGTCCATTTTTGGCCAAATTCGTGGTGGTTTTCATAGACGACATCTTAGTTTCTTCTAAGACGGCGAAGGAGCACAAAGAACACTTGAGAATTGTGTTGCAAATCTTAAAGGAGTGGAAATTATATGCTAAGTTGTCCAAATGCGAGTTCTGGAAGGAGGAGGTAAAGTTCTTAGGTCACGTGGTGAGCAAAGGGGGAATAGTCGTAGATCCTTCGAAAGTAGAGGTGGTGATGGAATGGGAAAGACCAACGACGGTGACAGAAGTTAAGAGTTTCTTGGGCTTATCCGGATATTACCGGAGATTCATTTAGGGATTTTCCCGGATGGCATTACCTATGACCAAGTTAACCCGGAAGGAGGTGCATTTTATGTGGACGTCGAAGTGTGAAGAGAGTTTTCAAACCTTGAAACAAAAGTTAACTTCAGCACATGTTTTAATCTTACCAAAACCGCACGAACCGTTTGAAGTGTATTGTGATGCGTCACCAAAGGGTTTGGGTTGCATGTTGATGCAGCACCGGAACATGGTGGCATCGCGTCAGCTGAGACTACATGAGGAAATTACCCAACTCATGACTTGGAATTAGCGGCGATTGTGTTTGCGTTGAAGATTTGGAGGCACCACTTGTACGAAGTGAGGTTTAGCGTCTTTTCTGATCATAAGAGCCTCAAGTACATCTTTGATAAGAAAGAGCTCAATATACGTCAGAGGAGATGGATGGAGCTTTTGAAAGATCACAATTTTGAGCTAAGTTATCACCCTAGAAAGGCGAACGTGGTGGCGGATGCGTTGAGTCGGAATTCCTTAACGATAGCTTGGATGAGAATCAAGGAAGAGGAATTAGTGGATAAGTTTGTAGATCTCAAGTTGCATATTGGTGAAGTTGCTGGAAGAGCTTGTTTGAATCAGTTGCAGATTTCAAGTACTTTTAAGTTAGAAATTTAGAGGGCTCAACAAGATGAAACAAAACTTCAGCGACTATTTCAACCGGTTGGCAAGAAGAGGCATGGAGAGTTTACTAAGGATGATGAAGGGTTGTGGAGATATGAATGGAGAATTTGTGTGACGGATGTTGGGAGTCTGAGACAAGATTTGTTGTCAGAAGCTCACAATAGTGGGTTTTCCATTCATCCAGGAATTACGAAGATGTACTATGATTTAAAGAAGATGTTCTGGTGGCCTGGGATGAAAGGTGATATAGCTACGGATGTGTCTAAGTGCCTGACTTGTCAAAAGGTAAAGATAGAGCATCAGAAACTGTCGGGAATGTTACATCTACTTGAGATTCCTCAGTGGAAGTGGGAAGGAATTACGATGGACTTTGTGACCGGTTTACCAAGAACTAGGTCGGGATTTGATGCGGTTTGGGTGATTGTGGATCACTTAACCAAGTCCGCTCAATTTCTACCTATTCGAGAGAATTATTCAATGGAGGAATTGGTGAGATTGTACATCAAGAAGATTGTAAGGTTGCACGGTGTGCCATCGAGCATAGTGTCAGACCGTGATCCCCGATTGACATCAAGGTTTTGGGGAGCTTTCCAAAGGGCTTTCGGTACGAGACTATGACTCAACACAACATATCATCCGCAAACTGATGGACAGTCGGAAAGGACTATTCAGACATTGAAAGATATACTAAGGGCGCGTGTTTCGGATCAATCTGGAAGTTGGGACCGTTACATGCCATTGGTGGAGTTTGCGTACAACAATAGCTTTCATACGAGCATTGGGATGGCTCCGTATAAGGCCTTGTATGGATGGAAGTGCCAATCTCCACTATGTTGGTATGAAGCCGATGAAGCAAGTGTTTTGGGTCCTGATTTGGTAGCAGAGACTACTGAGAAGATTAAGAAGATTCGAGCAAGGATTCTAACTACACAGAGCCGACAGAAAAGTTATGCGGATCAGAGAAGAAAATCGTTGGAATTTGAAGTAGGAGAGCATGTATTTCTGAGGGTTACTCCAACAACTGGGATTGGAAGAGCAATCAAGATAAAAAAGTTGAATCCGAGGTATATAGGACCATTTGAGATTCTAAGGCGATTCGGGCCAGTGGCATATCAAGTAGCTTTGCCACCTCACTTGTCTAACTTGCATGACGTATTCCATGTTTTACAACTCTGTAAATACACGTCGGATGCGGCTCATGTGTTAGAGCCCGAGACGGTCGAGTTGAGGGAGAACTTGACATTTCAAGTCACGCCGGTGCGTATTGACGACACTAGTGTGAAGAAACTACGAGGAAAGGAAGTTTCATTAGTTAAAGTTGCTTGGAAGTGGGCAGGAGTTAAAGAGCATACTTGGGAATTAGAGTCCGAGATGCGGAAGGATTATCCCGAGCTATTCTCAGGTAATCACTAAATTTTGAGGACAAAATTTCTTATTTGGCGGGGAGAATGAAAGAACCGCGACTAATTAACCGTTTAATTAATTAGTTAAATTGCCCAAATTAGATTCTGAAAATTTAGAAGGAGAATTAGGGAAATTAAATATGATTTTTTGACTCAGTAGATTTTTCTGAGTCAGAAAATGTATTTTCTGTGAAAAACTGAGTAAAATCGTGAACCGGCATCCGAACCGGTCGAACCGGTTTAAGTCTGTTCGGTACTGTGTGAGAATAATTGAAAACAGTAGAAAACCTTAGAAAAATATTAGAAATTGAAAATCGGGCATTAATTTTAAAGGTTTGGCCCAAAGTTAGGCCAAACGGGCCAAAAATGCTAACGAGTTGGACTGGACCCAAGTTGAGCCCAAGACCAACATATAAAACACCGCATTAATGAACCTATCAGCACACAACACACTCAAATATAACATAACTCAGCTGAGAAGGAAATAGGGAAGAGGGTTCCAAATTTACTATTCATCTTCAACTTCCTAAGCTCATAACTTGAGCTACGGAGCTCCGATTGCCGCACAGTTTGCGGCCACGTGATCACCGCAGAGAGCTCTACAAAACTCATACAAGAAACTGGTAAGAAAATCACGAAATCTCTCTCATATTTTCCTCTCAAAAATTCGAAATTTTAGGGTTTTGTATTGAGTGAAAATTTTGTTTCGGTTGTTTAGGTGCTAATCATTAGTGAGAAAATGTTGGGTTCTATCCTAAATTTCAGTGATTAAGGAAAGTTTTCTCAAGAACCCTTGTAAATTGATTAATTATGAGTGTTAGGTTTTGATTTATATGAAATGTATGATGTTAGTTTGAATATTGGAGCTTGTTGGAATTGCTTTGGACATTTGGGAGAATTTGGAGTGGAATTGGTGACTTGGTTATGGTTGGAAGCTTGATTTGCATTCAAATTGGATTTTATGCATATTGGGAATCGGCCAAGGTATGGTTTTGGTTTTCTCTATGTAATATATAATATTTCTGGACAGTTAGGTTAGTGACCCATAGGATACGTTTGGATTGAGTTGGTTGTTGAATGATGAATTATGATGATTTGATGATTTTGAGTATGTTGATATATTATGATGTTAAAATTGATAAAAATGGTGCGGAAGATTTGGATTGAGCTGGAATGAGATTGATTTTGATGCTTGGTATTGATGGATTAATGATTGATGAATGTGATGGTTGAGAATGGGTGCTAGTGTGGTATAATTGATATTTGAGTTTGAGAATTATATGATATGAGTAATGGATTGTGACACAAATGGTAAAATCTAATGTGGGATGGAGTTGAGGTGGTTTTGGTTGTGAAATTAGAAAATTGAGAACCTTGTAAAATTTTGGTAAAAACGGACTTTTGGTGAACTTTGACGGATCATAACTTGAGCCTCAATTTTCAAAATTTGTTGAAAGTTGCTTTAAATTAAGGTTCATTGAAAAATCTTTAAATGGATACAAAGTTTAAAGAAAATGGATTTTTGTAAAGGGAGTTATGTTCTTCAAAGTTTGGTGTCAAAATCTGAATTCTGCAATGTTACAGAATTTTAGGATTTTTGGTTTGTGTGCGCACGCACAGCCTTGTGCGCATGCACACCCCGTGGATTTTTGAACATGTGTGCACGCACACACGGAGATATAGCTACGGTTGGGAGTGCTAGCACGCTCTGTGCGCACACACAACCAACGAAGTTTTGCAAGCTGTGTGCACGCACAGCCTTGTGCGCACACACACGCTGGAAGGTGCAGTCTGTTGAGGGCGTTCGCACGTATTGTGCAACGGAACAGAATTGGAAAATTTTACTCTTGTGTGAACGCACACCTCTATGCGTACACACACATCTTAAAAATCTTCTTGGGCGTGCGCACGCACACTCCTGTGCGTACGCACATTGCCTAGTTTTTTAACAAAAATCTTGTTTTTAATTGTTTCACCTTCCCGGCAAGCTTGTAAACTTATGTGACACCTATCTAAGACTTTTTAGCTTGTTTTTGGATGTTAAAACATAAAGAATGTCTTGGGTGGAATTATTTCGGTATTTTTAGTAAAAATTAGAGAACGGAGGCTTAAGTTTCTGGTGTACTAAGGATGGGTTTGGTTGAGTGAGAAGGAAGAAGAGTATATTGGTGGTTACTAACAATGAATTGAGAAAGTGATGAACTAATGAGTTCGTGATGAGTGGTGAAAGTGGTGAACTAATGAGTTTAGAATGAAATGATTTTTGAAAACCACCGAATTACTATTTTATGATGAGAATTATGAGACGCTATGCACCTGGCATGGACAGTGGTTAATCCCGCCTGTTGAGATCACGGCGGTGGCGTAAGGACAGTGGTTAATCCCGCTTACGTTGAGATGTGAGGTCTGTGGCAAGAGTATCCTGCTCGCATCCCTTCGGATCACTAGAGTGTGCAGGCACAAAATCCTGGACGGTGTTCCAAGCACCATATCTCAGGGATTTCCATTATGATTCTGAAGGGCGACATCTCCATAGAGATATGTCGGGTTGGCAGTTGAACCGACAATGTGATATCACAGCCAATAGGACAGGTATTCATCATGTGCATCTTTTATCTATTTGTTTGCTTTGCCGACTTGAAATTGTTTGCCTAATTGCCTAATTGAATTACTTGACATATATGCCTATACTTGTGTTTTACTTGCATTGTATTAATTGTGTATTCTACTGGGATTGAGGAGGTTCGGAAGGCGGTGGCGATGGGATCGCATGGAGGATAGGTGGGTGAAGGCTGTGGGACAGCGGAGAACTGTTAGATTAGAAAATCCCCTAAGTTAGATTACCCCTTTATTATGTTATGGTTTTAAGTTATGTTTTAATGTTTTAGTTATACTTTAAGATGAATCTTGTGATGGATATAAAGTTTTAAGATTGTCTTTGGCATCCCAGAAAGTATTGAGGGATTTAGTAGATAACAAATGGGTTACTTTTTAAAAGCGCTCCTTTTGGTGTAAAAAGTGTCCCCATAGCTATTCAGATACGGCTACACTTTATAAGTGATATTTAAAATATCTAAGGAGACACTTTTAAAGTGATGCCTCAATAGTATTTCCTATTCTCTTATAAAAGAGCACCCTGCGAAAAAGCGTAGCCTATTTTAGGAATAGACTATACTTTTCAAATGTAGCTTAAAAAAAGTATGGCTGAATGGGTGTTTTTCTTGTAGTGCGCACTCTAGCATTCCTTATATCAAATTAGTGACACCAATTAAGTAACATGAATCAACTTTGGCTACTATATTAGCTACAATTAAGAAGTATTTAAGTCAATTAACCAATATTGAACACTATACTCACGATTGACTAATTGTTTAATTGTGAATGAGGTTACGAATAAGGGAAAAATTAGAAAGACAAGTTGACTAACTGTTAAAAAATTGATGGTAAGGGTAAAATTGAAACTTAATTAAATGTTGGGTTTAAAATCGAATCATATTAAACGTTAGGGATAATTTTAAAAATTTTCGAAAATATTAGGAACAAAAAGCATATTTTACTATCTTTATCCAATAATATTATAAAGGACAATTTAATTTATCATTTCACAATATTTAAAAAAAATACAAATATGTATGTAATGGATTCTCTATTTGTGTTTCTTATTTTGTTTTTTATCTCATATGATGATGATGAATTCTATTGGCATGTTCTAACATGAAAATAGAGTTGGTGATTGTAACACCCTACCACACAGAGCTTTACGCCTAAGACATAAATCAAAGGTGGTAAGGCGCTACGACCTCTAAAACAAAAATACGTATATATATATATATATAACCCCAAAAATAAACCAACAGATAAATATAAATCCTGTTTCTCCAAGATAGTTCTTCGCTTCCAAGAGTTACCAGAATGCTCAGTGCTGTGTTTCTCATCCTGCATCTAAAAACAGCAACATAGATATGGAATGAGAACCGGAGGTTCTCAGTATGGTAAAGGTGCTCACATAGATAATATATAAGGTCCCGAAAAAGCCAGAGGTGATCCTAGAACTCCGACACTCATATTAAGCCTTAAAGTTTATAAATGGAAAACCATAAACAGGGTAGGTCATCTAAGGTTCTTATTTCTAATTCCTTTCTAACTTAAGCCCTACTTTCTGCCTTCCTCCAATCCTCCATAACTCCGGTGCACAGACAAGCAATACAGACAAAAAGCAAACACAAGTAGGATACAGATACAGCAGGTAGCAAATATAGCAACTAAGCATAATAATCACATAGGCAAGCGCAATTAATGCACAATCAAACAAAACACACATATGCATATGATGTATGTCCGCCTTATGGCCAATGAGTCTCATCTGTCGGTTATCAAGCCAAACCCGATATGTCCGGTAGCTAACCCTAGACAGAACACCAAACACGGAGCAAGTGGAACACACCGCAACCCTTGCATCTTACTCGCATACCCGGAGCAGGAGAAAACCTCACCACTGTCTCTTACCTAGGCGGTGTTACAATTCTCGACCCGGAGCAAGCGACGACAGAACTCAGCCCTTGCATCTTACCCGAAGCCTCAAAATTTTTCAGAGCAAGTGGATAATCACCATTGTATCTTACCCGGCTTATTGACTCTTACCAGGAACAAGTGGATAACACCACTGCATCTTACCCGGAGTGACATTCAGAAGTTTATTCTCATTATCATTACAATTTCATTCAAAATCATACTTTAAAATCATAATCTCATCATTCTTCATTGTCATTCAATCATCATTCCTCCTAATCATGTTCATCAATAATTCAAACTCAAAACACCATTCATTCTTTTCTAAATAAAACAAACTCAAAGCGTAATCATTTTCTTAATAACCCAAAATCAAATTATAAAATCCTTAAAAAAACAAATCTTACTAAATAACCACTCCAAATGAAGCCACCTATTTTCATAAAATTTTTGGTAATATCTCCTCTAAAACTTGGACTTTTGCCACCCTTCAAGGGTCTCAACCACCAAACCAAACACCTCTCAGTCATTCAAATCATTCCTAGTATCAAATTAATTATTTCAAAATCAAACCAACTCTAATATCAAATCGTTTACAAAATCAAACTACACATTTCTCAATCAATCCATTTGATTCAATTTCACAAGTCTACCATCAACCCTCAACACATTAACAATCATTATTAATATATACTCATCAGAATCATAATCTAACTCATACAAATCCATTCATCCTTTATACACACATTATATACCATATACACAATCTATCAATAATTTTTTTAATTCATTCCTATCTTAAGGTCTTCTAGCCTAAGTTTTCACGTGACATTAAACATTAACTACGAGAAACCATACCTTGGCCGATTTCTCCCTAAGCCACAAGGCACCGCAAGCCCTCGATACACAAGCTCCAAACCTTCACCAAGTGAATTTCCAGCTCTGAATACCCGAGCTCAAGCCTCCAACATCATCATTATTGTTCCAATTCACATTTACACAACCTAATTTCACATAATTGCATATACAACCACTAATTTTACTATCCAATCTCATAAAATTAAAGAATTTACAAGGGTTATAAGTTCCTTACCATTACCCATGAATAATTGGGCAAAACTCGATAATTTTCTGTTGCAAGAGTTCACCTGAATCATCAAAATCATTCGATTCTTCAATACTATAAACCCTAAATTTTGAAACTGAGACGAGAATATCTGGGTGAGAAAACTCAAGTTTCTTACCAAAATTTTTAGTGGATCTTGTAGAATATTTGTAAGGCCCACATCGGTTGGAGAGGGGAACGAAGCATGCCTTATAAGGGTGTGGATACCTCTCCCTAGCATGACGCATTTTGACGAGTGAGTGTGGGGGGCTTCGGCTATCATCCCTATCGTCAAAGGCAAAACCGTGAGGCCTTGTGTGCCAAAGCGGACAATATCGTGCTAGCGGGTGGTCTGGGCTGTTACAGATGGTATTAGAGCCAGAGCTCGGATCGATGTGCCAGCGAGGGCACTGGACTCCCTTAGGGGGGTGGATTGTAAGGCCCACATCGGTTGGAGAGGGGAACGAAGCATGCCTTATAAGGGTGTGGATACCTCTCCCTAACATGACGCGTTTTGACGAGTGAGTGTGGGGGGCTTCGGCTATCATCCCTATCGTCAAAGGCAAAACCGTGAGGCCTTGTGTGCCAAAGCGGACAATATCGTGCTAGCGGGTGGTCTGGGCTGTTACAGAATTGTAAGGCCCACATCGGTTGGAGAGGGAAACGAAGCATGCCTTATAAGGGTGTGGATACCTCTCCCTACCATGACGCGTTTTGACGAGTGAGTGTGGGGGGCTTCGGCTATCATCCCTATCGTCAAAGGCAAAACCGTGAGGCCTTGTGTGCCAAAGCGGACAATATCGTGCTAGCGAGTGGTCTGGGCTGTTACAGATGGTATCAGAGCCAGAGCTCGGATCGATGTGCCAGCGAGGGCGCTGGACTCCCTTAGGGGGGTGGATTGTAAGGCTCACATCGGTTGGAGAGGGGAACGAAGCATGCCTTATAAGGGTGTGGATACCTCTCCCTAGCATGACGCGTTTTGACGAGTGAGTGTGGGGGGCTTCGGCTATCATCCCTATCGTCAAAGGCAAAACCGTGAGGTCTTGTGTGCCAAAGCGGACAATATCGTGCTAGCGGGTGGTCTGGGCTGTTACAATATTCCATGATGAACGCGTGGCCACTGACGGCTCGTCAATCGGAGTTTTGGATTGAAAGTTATGAGCAAAAGGGGATTAAGTTTTTGTCTCCATGCTTCTCCTTCTTCGTGGAATTTGTGAATGAAAGGAGAAAAGAGGCTGAACATTCAGCTTATATGTGGGTTAAGTGAGTGGGCTTGGGCTCACTTGGGCTCGGTTTGCTCGATTTAGCCCATTGGTCTAATTTTAGGCCAAAATTTTTAACATCAGTATCAAAATTCATGTTTTAGTTAATCCTACTTCATTAAATTATAAAATTAAATTTTCTAATTTTTTTGGATTAATAATTAATTTATTGGCTAATTATTCACTAATTACTCGAAGTTTACAATGATAATTTGCAATCCTTTGGCATGTTCAATTATAGCTAGTTGCACTTGCAATTTTTTTTTAATGAAAAAAAATCAAATATACATAACTAAATTTGAAGTTTCAGACTTTACGTATACAATATATGGAGTTAAATTATGAAACTAAATATATGTTTTAATGTATAATTAATTTAATAAGTAAAAAAATATAGAAAGAGCACTATCTCTACTTTTGGTCTTTTATGATTGACAAAAGATATGAAAATGAAAAATATATAAAAGTAGATGAAAACATAAAAATAGGAAATGAATTAAGGAAGAAATTAATGTAGATAAAAATTACACATTGTTAGTAAAATATCTACACTATATTGGCCGCAAAATCACTCACTCACATAAATAATGCTATCATATTTTTCAACTTTCAAACTTACTAATACTCATAAAATAAAGGAACACCTCTCAATTTTCATAACACAATTTTATTATTTGAAACACACATAATATACAAAGCATGTATGTCTTTATATAGATTAAACTTTTTAATAAAATAATAAATTTTTTTTCTTAACAACTAAGATTACATTAGGGATGATCATGAAGTTTGTAGAGCTTGTATGCTTTGTCATTATTCTTTTAATAATTAAATACCTCTCTTGAACATTCTTGGTAATTCTTCAAATTTCTAACATCTTCTAGTAAAATAGATGATTATTATTTTCAATTCAAACTTTGCTTCTTCAATTCTTTAACCATGTTTGATGAAGATTCTAGTCCATGCAAGTTGATTTAAAATTTTGTTTCTTGTCAATACAAGTAGATTTCAAAGTAGTCGATACCTGGTTTTTGTTTGTATCCCTTTGCAACTAATCTTGCTTTGAAACGATCAACTTCACCACTGGGTTTGTACTTAGTCTTGTAAACCCACTTTACTCCAATCGGCTTCTTATCTGTAGGTAAATTTGTCACCTCTCATGTGTCATTCTTTTCAATGGAATGAATCTCCTCACCCATTGCTTTCTTTCAATTGTTATCTCTAGAGGCTTCTTCAAAGTTCAACGGCTCACAATCTGAAAATAGAGCAAAATTTATGATTTATTCATTGAACGAATCGTTATCATTGCCAACTTCATAATCTACTAATCTAGCAGGTAGTCTCTGCTCTCTTTGCAATTTCTAGATGATTCTGGTTGTTCAATAGTGTCAGGTTGCGTTTCTTCTACTTCATCACATGTATTTGGAATTATAGTCAGCTGCATTTCTGTCTTTGTGTTCCAGTCCCACATGTCTTTCTCGTCAAATGTCACATCTCTGCTGATAATCACTTTCTTTGATTTTGGATTATATAGCTTGTATGCTTTTGAGTCTGTGCTATAGCCGATAAAGATACACTTCTCGCCTTTGTCATCTAACTTCTTCCTTAATTGACATGGAACGTGGGCATAAGCTATACACCCAAAGACTTTAAAATGATGGATGGAATGCCACTTTCCACTCCAAGCTTCCTCTGCGGTTTTATCTCGAACACTCTTTGTTGGACACCTGTTTAAAATAAGAACTGCTGTTGTGACTGCTTGATGAATCCACATTTCATGGTATTTATTTGCTCTATTTGGGTGGATTTTATCAACATTTCTTGCACTTATCCAATGAAATAGCATAGTTTCATGATTTCTTCCTAAATTGTGTATGAAAGTGAAAACATGCTCTTTTGTACTTAATTCTAGTCAATTTTATTCACTTTAATCCCATTTGGTGCCTTGATGTATTTGCTAAGTCATTTAAGATTTTCAAGGCAAGTATGGGTTGAAGAAGTGAGAAAAAGATCATGCAAAAGGGAGGAAACCATGAAGAAATGGAGTTTGGAAGTTTCAGCATGTGTCCGCATGCACAACTATGCGTGCGTACGCACAAGGAAGATTTGCGAGCGACGCGTACGCGTGGAAGTGAAATTTTCCAGGCGACGCGTACGCGTGATCCACGCGTATGCGTGACTCGAGTTACGTCAGCTCATTAATTGCAAATCATTGGGGGCAAATTATGGGCCTCCAAAACCCAGTCCAACTCATTTCTGAAGCTATTTCAACCCCAATTCAAGTGGAAACAAGGGGGGGCAATTAGGGTTACCTTTTATCATGTTTTAGTGTAGTTATCTAGAGAGAGAAGCTCCCCCCTCTCTCTAGAATTAGGGTTCTTTAGTTTAATTTCTTGTAATTTCTACTTTTAATTCTTGTTTTCATTTACTTTTCCTTGTCATTTATTGTTATTGCATCTTTATTCTTCTTCATTTCTCTTGTTATTTCCTTTATTTTGTCATTTTTATGTTAGAAACACTCTTTGTTAATTTTAATTTCATTTAATGCAAATTTATGTTTTCATGTTCATTTATTGCTTTCTTTAGTTGTTGTTATGATTTTCTTACTTTTGGTAGTTAGATTTTATTGTTAATGTATTTTAATATTATTTTATTTTCAAGCACACCAAGTGTTTGATAAAATGCTTGGCTAAGTCTTTACATAGTTTTTCTTCACTCTTGGCTTGAAATTGGTGACTTTGGTGATCCTTGAGTCATTGATGTTTATTCTTGTTTGATATATTAGAGTAGTTAGTTGATTTGGTCTCCCTTGACTCTATGTGACCCCTTAGTGTTGACATAGGACTTAGGGATTGAAATCAACTATGCCTATTTGACTTATCTTCGATGTAAGGTTGACTAAGTAGGATTAACTCTTCATAATCATCATGTGTTTGTGGTCAATGTCTAGGATAGGTAACTGTAGCTCTCAATTACTTGCCAAGAGTTTTCTTGCATTTTAAGTTTCCTTCCCTTGCATTTTATTGCTTTGACTTTTATTGTTTTGACTTTTAATTTCTTGCATGGTCATTTAATTGCTTTGATGTTTAATCTCTCGCATGTTTAGTTTTCACACTCTTGGTTGAGAAATTGGATGTTTGGTGGAATTGAGTTGTGGATGTCCATTCCGCATTGTGTGAGGATTGTTAATTGGTTTGGTTTCCCTTGAATCTAAGTGACCTACTAGTGTTGACTTAGGACTTAGAGATTGGAATCAATTATGCCCTTTTGACTAATTCTCAAGTAGGATTGACTAATTGGGATTAATTCCACACAATTGACATATTTGTGGTCCACAACTAGGATAGGAAACCTAGATTACCCACTTCTTGCCAAGAGCCCTTTTTTTTTTACTATTTGATTTCTACTTGCATTGCTTTCAATTTCTTTCCTTTTAATTCCTCGCATGCTTGTTTCAATTCTTGCTATTTACATTTCTTGATTTCTTGCTTTCATTCCCAATTCCCATGTTCTCTCATAGCCAATAATATGACACTTAATTGCAACTCCTAGGGAACACGACCCGGGAGTTAAATACTCTCGGTTAATATATTTGGTTTGAATTGTGATAACTTTTTATTGATAGTCAATTTGTTGGGTTAGGACTATACTTACAACGCCAATTCCATTTTGATAATCAAATTCCTAACCTATGCAAATTAGCACTCGTCAAATTTGCTGCCGTTGCCAGGGAGCCGCAACGGTGTTGTTGTTGGCTATTGTACATATTGTAAATATTGTGAATAGCTTGATTTTGGTTTATTGTACATATGTTGCTTGCTTATTTTTTGTTATTGTGAATATGTTGATATGTGAATATATTGCTTTTTAGTTGCTATTGTGAATATATTTCTCTTCTTTGCCTTTTTGTTTTTCTTGTTGGGAGCTCATAACTTGTTGGACACCCCATCCAAGCTTAGTGCAATCAATTGGGAATTTTGGAGATTCAAGCATTGTTGGAAGCTCTAAGATGAATATAAGCACAAGCCTCCTTGGTTAGAGCTCTCCATAAGTCCAACTTAAGAACATTAAACCAAAGTACTAGGTGGGAGACACCCCACCATGGTAACATTGTTCTAACTCTTCTCTTTTTGTATATATTTTGACTTAGTTGCATTTTTGTTTGATTGGTTAGCTTAGAATTAGTTTAATTTTCATAATTGTTAGGTTAATTTTGGTTTGAATCATGAATTTATGGGTTCTTGCATGTTTTGGTGTTGAGTTTTGACTGAGCTAAGGCTTGGTACCTTGGAATTTGAAAGAAAATTTTTTTTGAAAAACATGGCATATGTGCGTACGCACATACTTGTGCGTGCGCACAAAACTTCTATTTTCTGCGTCCTGTGCGTGCGCACCAACCTGTGAGCACGCACACTCATGATTTTGCCTTCTGTTCACAGTGCCAGCACGCGTTGTGCGCGTGCATTCCCCTATTTTCTGCGACCTGTGTGTGCGCACCTTCTCGTGCGTACACACACATTCCCTTTTCGCACTCTCTGTGCGGGCGCACAGGCTTGTGCATCCGCACGCCAACTTGCATCCCTTCTGGTGGGAGCGTTAGCACAGCCTGTGCGCATGAACCCCCTGCCCAATTTTGTTTTTTGTGCGCGCGCATGGACCTGTGTGCGCACGCACACATGATCCATCCCCAAAAAAAAAATTCACCTTTCTGTGCGTGGGCACAGAGTGAACACCTCAAAACAAAGCCTCTGTTCGCAGCGTTTGAACGCATAGTGCGAATGCACAACCCATTTGAGTTTCCTCATCGACGCGTACGCGTCACCTCGCATTCTCTCCACTTCACGCATACGCGTCCCTTACACGTACGCGTCAATTCCCGTTTTTCGCCACACCACGCGCACGCGTCCCTTACGCATACGCGTGAGCCTTTGTGCATGCGCACAGCCCTTTGTGCGTACGCACGCCCCTATTTTCACCCACTATACTTATTTTCTTCTCTTCTCTCTACTTCTTCTCTTCTTTTCTCTTCTCCTCTCTTCTTTCTCGCCTTCAACCACTACTCACCACTACACTTCACCACCCACGACACTCACCTTTAGTTAGTTAGTTAGTTAGTTAGGTAGGTAGTTAGTTAGTTATTTAGCTTAGTTAGTTTAATTTTCTATTTTGATGCTAGGTGTTGGATAATTGAGTTGACTTATTGATTGTGCTAAGATATTGCTGCTGGATTATTATTGTTGTTACTATTTATTGAGGTTGTAAATTGTTACTTGGTGTTGAATTCTTATGTTTAATTTTGCACACAGCAAGTTCTTATAACATTGCCTTCATGAACTTCTTGGGATTTCTAAATTGCATGTTTTGGCCACCATGTAATTTGATTTCATAATCCATCATTAGGCAATTTAATTGTAGTTGATGCATTTTTTGTTAGGTGATGCTTGTTATGATTGATTTTTATTTAAGTCACCTATTTGATGCATTAACATTGAGAATTGTGGAATTGGAACATAAGCTTGCCTAACGACACTTTTTGAGCTTTTTAAGCTTTGTGGACTATGCTTGTCATGTTTTCCACTTCATGTCAATTAGGTGTTGCTTCATTACCCAGTTTACAATTCCTTGATTCTTGCTTGAATGCTCTTGTACTTCTTCATTGCTTGTTTGTTTACCTTAACCTACAAGTTTTCTTGAAAAGTATTTCAAGCACACTAGGATGAGTGAAGTGCATATTATTTTGCATAATTGTGATCTAGTTATCCATGCTAGTATGTGTGCACTCTAAGCCGTGCAACTTAGAATACAGACACTTATTTTCTTCATGCCACAAACTTATTCACTCACTCATTCTAGTGCTTATCACCTCATTCCAACATTCCATAATTCCTTGTTTTTCCATTCACTCGTCTTACGGTGTTATTTTCTATTTTTCATGAATGATTCATCGTAAGTAACAAGGGAAGCAGGAGAAAGAGCATACAGCAGTCGATTGATCCGCCAGCTGAAGGTGGCAATCCGAAGTTACTTCACCCCCTAGCTCACCTTTGAGTGCACGGAGGACCGTGCAAATCCGTAAGTGTGGGGAGGACGTCTCCGATCAACCATCTTGGGTGACATACTCTAATCCTAACACTTTCGTCTTCTTTTTGAGTTCTTAGTTGCATTTTCTTTTCTTAGTTTGTATATATTTTAGAACTTTAATTACATTCTCTCTTAGTTTATTGCATGTCTTTGTATATACATAATAAGCTTAGTTAATATAATGAAAATTTTTCAAGAAAAACATTCTTGATAGGGCATTCACATCCTAATTGATTTGAGTTGGTATTTGTTTGATTGAAACTTGCTTGAAATATATTGTGGAACATGTTTTTGAGTTATGAGCACATAACCTTGTGAGTTTTTTAGCCTAATTGTGTGGTTACACCATATAACCACTACTTTTATTCTTGTGTGTGTTATTCTTTTTTTATTATTGCAATCTTTGATTTGTTTGATTCTTTATGTCCATTGTTTGATGTATATATGCATTTATATGATTAAGGTCATCTTTTCATTAAGCTCACTTATCCCAAATAGCCTACCCTTTTATCTTCCTTTGTTAACCAACTTTGAGCCTATTTCAATCTCCTCTTGTTCTTAAAGTTTGCACATTACTAGCCTTAAAGTGAAAAATAATAAATGTCCTTTATTTGGATCTTTGATTAGCTTAGGCTAGTGAGAGTGTATCATCTAAGTGTGAGGAAGTTTGGGAACTTTGGTTGAGGTAAAAGTGGATTTTTGTACTCTTGATTGAAAATCTTGGGAATTGGGTACATGCTCATGCATCAAATACTTAAACCATATGCATTGTCACTTTTGTATATATATTTTAGTTTGAAAAAAAAAAAAGAAAATAATAGAAAGGGGACAAAATGCCCCAAAGGTTGAGAAATAAAAAAAATGCATATGAGTTGTGACTAAAAAGAAAATGCATGAGTATGTGAGAAAAGTGAGAATGGGTAGTTAGGTTTGCTTTGAGTTGTATAGGTTGTTATGTAGGTTTGGTAAGAGCTTAGGCTAATCAAAGATGCAAATATCAAGCTCACTTGACCATATATATAACCTTACCTTTACCCTAACCCCATTACAACCTTGAGAAGTCCTCATGATATTTGTATGCATACATTGAATAAGTGTTGATTGTTAGATGAAAGACAAATCTTAGAAAGCATGATTAGAAGAGAAATGAGTGAATTGACCCTATACACTTGAGTGATTAGAGCGGATACACATCCGATGATGGTTCAATTGCTCAATTACATGTTTTCACCTTTGGTTAATTGCTTCTTGCAAGTTGTTAATGCTTTTCAATAACTATAATCAATTATGGATTTGACTTGGTTAAGATTGCTTTAGCCCTTATGTTCATATATGTATTCTTGGAAATTGATTTGTTTTGACTAAGTAGTTGCATTTATGTAGATAGATTGTATGTAGGTAGTTTACTTGCATTAAATAATACCCCTTATTTCTTTCTTGTGTATAGCATGAGGACATGCTATTGTTTAAGTGTGGGGATGTGATGAATCCACATTTCATGGTATTTATTTTCTCTATTTAGGTGGATTTTATCAACATTTCTTGCACTTATCCAATGAAATAGCATAGTTTCATGATTTCTTTCTAAATTGTGTATGAAAGTGAAAACATGCTCTTTTGTGCTTAATTCTAGTCAATTTTATTCACTCTAAGTGATTTTAGGTTCCCAAGACAAGTATGGGTTGAAGAAGTGAGAAAAAGAGCATGCAAAAGGGAAGAAACCATGAAGAAATGGAGTTTGGAAGTTTCATCATGTGTGCGTACGCACAAGGAAGATTTGCGAGCGACGCGTATGCGTGGAAGTGAAATTTTCCAGGCAACTCACGTGTATGCGTGACTCGAGTTACGTCAGCTCATTAATTGCAAATCGCTGGGGGCGAATTCTGGGCCTCCAAAACCCAGTCCAACTCATTTCTGAAGCTATTTCAACCCCAATTCAAGTGGAAACAAGGGGGGCAATTAGGGTTAGCTTTTATCATGTTTTAGTGTACTTCTCTAGAGAGAGAAGCTCCCCCCCCCCTCTCTCTAGAATTAGGGTTCTTTAGTTTAATTTCTTGTAATTTCTACTTTTAATTCTTATTTTCATTTACTTTTCCTTGTCATTTATTGTTATTGCATCTTTATTCTTCTTTATTTCTCTTGTTATTTCCTTTATTTTGTCATTTTTATGTTATGAACACTCTTTGTTAATTTTAATTTCATTTAATACAAATTTATGTTTTCATGTTCATTTATTGCTTTCTTTAGTTATTGTTATGATTTTCTTGCTTTTGGTAGTTAGATTTTATTTTTAATGTATTTTAATATTATTTTATTTTCAAGCACACTAAGTGTTTGATAAAATGCTTGGCTTAGTCTTTACATAGTTTTTCTTCACTCTTTGCTTGAAATTGGTGACTTTGGTGATCCTTGAGTCATTGATGTCCATTCTTGTTCGATATATTAGAGTAGTTAGTTGATTTGGTCTCCCTTGACTCTATGTGACCCCTAAGTATTGACATAGGACTTAGGGATTGAAATCAACTATGCCTATTTGACTTATCTTCGATGTAAGGTTGACTAAGTAGGATTAACTCTTCATAATCATCATGTGTTTGTGGTCAATGTCTAGGATAGGTAACATTAGCTCTCAATTACTTGCCAAGAGTTTTCTTGCATTTTAAGTTTCCTCCCCTTGCATTTTATTGCTTTGACTTTTAAATTCTTGCATGATCATTTAATTGCTTTGATGTTTAATCTTTCGCATGTTTAGTTTTCACACTCTTGGTTGAGAAATTGTGTGTTTGGGTGGAATTGAGTTGTGGATGTCCATTCCGCATTGTGTGAGGATTGTTAATTGGTTTGGTTTTCCTTGACTCTAAGTGACCTACTAGTATTGACTTAGGACTTAGGGATTGGAATCAATTATGCCCTTTTGACTAATTCTCAAGTAGGATTGACTAATTGGGATTAATTCCACACAATTACCATGTTTGTGGTCCACAACTAGGATAGAAAACCTAGATTACCCACTTTTTGCCAAGAGCCCTTTTTTTTACTATTTGATTTCTACTTGCATTGCTTTCAATTTCTTTCCTTTTAATTCCTCGCATGCTTGTTTCAATTCTTGCTATTTACATTTCTTGCTCTCTTGCTTTTATTCCCAATTCCCCATGTTCTCTCATAGCCAATAATATGACACTTAATTACAATTCCTAGGGAAGACGACCCGGGAGTTAAATACTCTCAATTAATATATTTGGTTTGAATTGTGATAACATTTGATTGATGGTCAATTTGTTGGGTTAGGACTATACTTACACCGCCAATTCCATTTTGATAATCAAATTCTTAACCTATGCAAATTGGCACTCGTCAAATTTGGCGCCGTTGCCGGGGAGTTGCAATGGTGTTGTTGTTGGCTATTGTACATATTGTAAATATTGTGAATAGCTTGTTTTTGGTTTATTGTACATATGTTGCTTGCTTATTTTTTGTTATTGTGAATATGTTAATATGTGAATATATTGCTTTTTAGTTGCTATTGTGAATATATTTCTCTTGTTTGCCTTTTTGTTTTTCTTGTTGGGAGCTCATAACTTGTTGGACACCCCATCCAAGCTTGGTGCAATCAATTGGGAATTTTAGAGATTCAAGCATTTTTGGAAGCTCCAAGATGAATAAAAGCACAAGCGTCCTTAGTTAGAGCTCTCCATAAGTCCAACTTAAGGACATTAAACCAAAGTGCTAGGTGGGAGACACCCCACCATGGTAACATTGTTATAACTCTTCTCTTTTTGTATATATTTTGACTTAGTTGCATTTTTGTTTGATTGGTTAGCCAAAAAATGAAAATGTCCAAACCGCATATGTCACTGCTAGTTATCATCAAGTATCACAGAACTCATGCAAGAGGGATTAACATGTTGAAGTTTTAATGGAAATGTTTTGTTTGAAGTCATCTTTGCTTTATCTATGAACCTTCCGTTATTGTCAAACACAGTGCAATATCTATGATAAGTTATCATCTTATATCTCTTCTCAGATAATTGCCCCATACTCAATAAATTATAATCAAGTTCAGGAGCATAGAAAACATCAAAAAAAACTCAAAGAACCATCCTTCAATCTAATTAGTATGTGCCATTTTCCTTCAATAGGGATCTTTGTACTATTACCAAACTTCAATAATAGTTTAACTGAATCATCTAGTGAAGAAAATAACTCATTTTTACCAGACATATGATTACTACAAGCATGATCCAAGTACCATATATTTTTATCTAGAGCAGGTGAATTACTTGTAAAAAATAAAGTCTGAGTACCCGGATTATCATCAGTATTTTGATGCTGATTTTTTGCAACATGTGCTTGATTGTTATTCATCATTTTAAATCTGCAATCTGCTGCTTTGTGTCCATACTTTTCACAATGAAAGCAGTTGAAATTGATTCGTTCTTGATAAAAATTGCCTCGACCTCTTCCTCGATTGACAGGCCTGAAATTTGTTCTATGTAAGAATCGGAATAACCGCTTTAATAAAATAATAATTTTAATTGTCCAAAATAGGTTTGTAAATATGAAAATATTATTTTGAAAATAAAAAGATGAAATTTGAATTCAATAAATTTTTCTGAGAGAGAAAATGTATCTTTTATGAAAAGTTTTTGTAAAAATGCGTACCAACACTTAAGTCGGCAGTACCGGCTCTAGTCTGTCCGGTACCTTGTATTGAAAAAAATAAGATTTTAAAATTTAATTTATTATTTTGAAAGGAAAAAATAATTTAGAATTGAAAACCGGGCGCTAATTTTAAAGGTTTTGGCCCAAAATTGGGCCAAATGGACCTAAAACGCTAACGGATTGGACCGAGTCCAAAACGGGCCCAAGATCCAACATATATATACTCTATTTATGAGCTTCAAGCTCATTTTAATGGGAAGAGAGAGAGAGAACTCGGATAGATGAGGGTGAGGGGTGAAACCCATTGTTACTATTCATCTCCTCCTTCTTTTGGCCATAACTTGAGCTACGGTGCTCCGATTGACGAGTCGTTTGTGGTAACGCAAAGCTCTCATCAAGCTCTTCATTTCTATCAAAATAAAGTGGTAATATTTTTGAAATCCATGCTCCAATTTCCATCCCTAACAGTTTCATGTTTTTTGTTCTAGTTTTTTAGTAGATTTTGTGATTTTGTTTGTTTAAGAGTGATCTAGCATTGGAATATTATTGGATTTTCTCCCTAATATCATTGGGTAAGGTAAGTCTCTTCTATCTTTTGTAATTTGATATTTTGGGTTAGCCATAGTGATATTTTTGTATGTTATATGATGTTAGACTGAGGTTTGGTGTTTGTTGGAGTGAGCTAGATGGTTTTGAAGCTTTGAGTTTGAGCTTGGTGTTTTGAGTTGCGTGAGAATCGGCCAAGGTATGATTTCGGTTTCCTTTATGTAATATATAATATTTCTGGACACTTAGGCTAGTGGACCCTAAGATAGGATTGAATGGTGTTGGTGTATGATTAATTATATGTGCATTTATGTTTGATGATGAAGAGGATGATATAAAGTGTTAGAATGTGTGATATATGAATTAGAATGATAATAAAATGAGTATTGGTATTGTTTATGATTATGGTGATTGATGAATTATGATGTTGTTGTTAGTGAATGGTGTTGATTATGGAGTTTGAATAATGATAAATATGAGTATTTATGGTGAGATATAATAAATAATGTGTATGATGAGTAAATTGTGCAAATTGTTGATGATTGAGATCTTGATTGAGAATTATGGTTATGTGTTAATTTATGGTGGAAAGGTTGAGTGAATTAGGTGTGGAAGTGGTGGAAGTACAATGGAATGGTAATGTGTAGTAGGTGATAGTGTTTTATGATGTTTGGTTATGTTTTGGTTTGGTTTGGTTATGGAATTTAGAAATTTGAGAACTTTGATATTTTTGTGTAAAACTTAATTTTTGGTAAACTTTGACGGATCATAACTCAAGCCTCAGACATTGAAAATAAATTATTTTTATTTTAAATTAAAGGCGATTTCAAGAGCTTTAAAATGATATAAAGTTTGTTTAAAATAGAGTTTTGTAGAGAAAGTTATGAACATTTAAAGTTTGGGGGGTCTAAAACTGAAATTTCTGTAACTTAACTTTTCTGGATTCTGATATACATGCGTATGTGGCCCAGGTATGCGTATGAGAAATGGCCCAATTTTTGTGTATGCGTACGCGGACGTATTGTATGCGTACGCACGATAGGGCGGGGGTGCACACGCACAACCCCTATTTTGTCTGAAAATGTGTTTTTCTTCACTTTTAAGGGCTTCCTAGCCTTCCAAACTTCCATAACTTTTTCTTAAGACTTGTGGCTAGTAATTAGACTCTAAGACTAGTGAAGATGAGTTAGTTAATTTGAATTGGTAATTTTTTTTCTGTGATATGAGTTTAGAGCCGGTGACTTAGGCTTTGGAAAGTTTGTGGAAGAGATTAGTGAATGTGGTGTGGTGAGGTATTTCTTTGACGAGACTTTGATATTAGGAATGATTATGTCGTATTTGAGGAACTTGAGGATTGATGATGGTGATGATGAGATTGGAACTTGAGAACCTGGAAAAAGATGATAAATCTGTTGTATAATGAGAGTGTGCAGGGCACTATATCCCTGGGATTCTGAGACTTGAAGGTTGAGAATAGATGGAGATGAAAAGATGGTGAACTTTTCGGATATGGAATGACAGTGTGCAAGGCACTATATCCCTGGGATGAAATTATGTTTGATAACCTTTTCTGCCACATGAGTGTGCAGGGCACTATATCCCTGGCGTGGCAGATCTTCTGTCGCAGGAGTGTGCAGGGCATTATATCCCTAGCGTAGTAGGTTCTCTGCTGCATGAGTGTGCAGGGCACTATATCCCTAGCATGGTAGGAAAGCCAACATCCAAAAGGATATGTTGGGTTGGCATTTATGGACCGACAAGTAATATCACAAGCCAATAGGACAGGCATTCATCATATGTATCTTCTACATGCTTGCATGCTTTGATTACTTGAATTGTGCCTATTTGAGTAACATGCCTAAATGCTAATTGTTTACTTGTTGTATATGTATATTACTTGTGTATTACTTGCTTGCATTACCTGTTTTTGTCTGGTGCTAAGGAGGTTAGGTAGGCGGTGGCAATGGGATCGCAAGGAAGTTGGGTTGGAGAAGGCTGTGGGATACAGCAGTGTAAATGGTATTAGTTAGATATCCCATAAGTTTAGATAACCCTGTTTATTGTTTATGGTTTAAGTTATTTATTTTTGTTAAGTTTGAATATCTGTATCGATGTGAAGTTTTAGGATTGCCTTTGGTGTCCTAGAACCTTACATCTTACATATTGGGCATTGTTACCATACTGAGAACCTCCGGTTCTCATACCATATGTTGTTGTTGTTTTTCATATGCAGGTCGTAACCCACCTCGGTGAGTTGCTAGATGGTGACGGAGCGGAGGATCTTACGCATTCTTTTGTATTTTGATTATTTGTTGTAGTATTTTCTCTCACCCTTTTATTTTACGCGTTATGGCCTTAGAGGCTTGATTTGAGAGATAAGTTTTATAAGCTATTTTAAACTTCCAAAACTCTTTTGTATTCCAATTTTACTAGCCGGCCTAAACTCTACAGGCTGTGACTAGTCTTCTTTTTGGTATATCATACTTATATATATCTTGTTTATTTTAATCATTACCTTTTGTATCCTAGAGCTATCTACAAGGTTTTATATATATTATGTCTTGTTCTGTCCGTGCCTACGCATTTAGTTATCGTGTGTGAACGCTTCGCATTTTGTAATTCCGCTTTATGCGACTTTGAGCTTTTATTCCTTCATCAGGCTTCTAGTTATATAAATTCTTGGATATATATTATATATTATAAGTTTTAGAACTGTCGTGACACTTTGTTATCCTTTGCTTTACGACTAGAGGTAAGGTTTAGGGTAATGGGGTGTTACATTCCACCTCTTCCTTGATTAGGTGGTGTAAAATTATTATAACTTTTTTTGTTGTAATTACCACAACCTCTACCTCTGAAACTTTCTCTACTTCTATTTTGAAGATTGAAGCCACAACATCGTCCTTTTTGTGTACGACTTGATTCTGCAACATTGTTTAAATTCACTCGGCTTTTCAGGACTTCTTCCGTTGATTTTTTTTACTTCTCCAATATTCTGCTGATGTGGCTTTCCATGGTTCCTTGCAACTCTGCGATCGTCATGGTATCCATATCGTGTGACTCTAGTATCGTAGTCACCACATGGTCATACTTCATCGGCATGGTGTGAAGAATTTTCTCCACCACTTTACTATTGGACATATCTTCTCCATAAACTCAGATCTTATTGACAAGATCTGTAACACGAGTAAAATATTGTTCAATAGTTTCTGAGCTAGACATCTCGTACATTTCATATTCTCTTCTCAAATACTGTAATTTTGCTTTCTGAGCTTTATCTACGCCTTTGTATGATAGCTTCAATGTGTTCCATGCTTCTTTTGCACTTTTGGCATTTGCTATTTTTTAAACACCGTATAATCTACTCCTTGATGAATTTGAGATAACGCCAATTGATCTCTCCTCTGTTGGGCAGCATCTGCTCCTTGTTGCAAACCTGGTTCAATGAAATTCCACAGGTTCTGGGCCTTCAAATGGGTAGACATCAAAGTCTCCCAATAACTATAATCAAGTTTCCCATCTAACTTGGGACCAGACCACATAATATTAAAAATATTTGACATACCGACTCTATGAATAAACAACTATGTGAGAACTCTCCCACACCTCACAAACTCTCAAACACCAGGCACTGGATTAATCAGCTCTGATACTAAATATTAGTAAAATACCCACACTATATTGGCTGCAGAATCACTCACTCACATAAATAATGCTATCATATTTTTCATCTCTCAAACTTACTAATACTCATAAAACAAAGGAGCACCTCGCAATTCTCACAACACAATTTTATTATTTGAAACACACATAATACACAAAGCATGTATAGCTTTATATAGACTAAATTTTTTAATAAAATAATAATTTCTTTTTCTTAACAACTAAGACTACATTGGTGATGATCATGAAGCTTGTAGAGCTTGCATGCTTTGTCATCATTCTTTTAATAATCAAATACCTCTCTTGAGCATTTTTTGTAATTCTTCAAATTTTCAACATCTTCTAATAAATAGATGATTATTGTTTTCATTTCAAACTTTACTTCTTTAATTCTTTAATCATGTTTCATGAAGATTCTAGTCCATGCAAGTTGATTTAAAATTTTTAATCAACACACATAGAATAAAAAGATAACAACAATATAAATGAAAATGTGTTAATATATATTACATTTTTACTAATTTTAAAAATGGTAATTGTGTTAACTACTGTTTATTAATATTAATAGTGAAAATGAAAAAGAATAATCAATTATATATTATTAATTTTACAATTAAAATATGCAACATATCATTTTTTATTGTAATTGAAATCAAATCTTTTCCTCCAAAATTAAACAATTCTCTCTTCCTCTCACCCATTTTATCTATCTCTCTCATTCCTTCACTCATTTTATCTCTCTTATATATCATTTATCAATGATTAATTACAAATTTAATAATTAACATGTGCAACATGACATTCTCTAATTATAATTAAAGTTGAAATTAAAATATAGTTATATTATTATATTATACCTAAAAATATATATTATTATTATTGTTATTATATGCATACATTTTTAGTTTTTTTATTTAATTTTAATTTTTTATTATTTATTTTTTTAAACGATATTTTCACTTCTCTTCAAATATTTATTACATTTAATTTATAGAGAATGTTAATGTTGTGATTAATAACTAAAATCAAGATTTAATTGTTTCAAAAAACGCGCCCAAAAGGTGGCCTCATCTACTTACCTCTCGGACACGACAAAAGTAGTCCAACCCTACTTATCTAAATAAGTAACTACCTCTTAAGATATCTCCCACTTATTTAAAAAGGAGATCTCAACAACTTCCCTATCAAGAGGGAACGACTATCCACCATCAAAGGTGGAACTACTCTAAAAGGGTGGTTACACATTCTATTATAAATATACTGACACTCTCAAGTATATTCCAGACCTAATCTACTAAAATCTTATTAAAGTCTTTGCTAACTTAAGCATTGGAGTCTCTTGCAGGTACCACTCTCCACCTCCTCACGAGGAACTCGGATGGCGGCACCTCAACATCAACACAAAATCTTGCCTCAAAAGGAGACTGGACCTCACGTCCAAGCCCAAATAATAACCTTCGAGACAAGACTTAATACCTAATTAAATGTAAAAGTATATACATTAAATTATTTCATAATGAATGTTAAAATTAATTATTTATTATTAGTAAAAAATTAAACTCTTTCACATAAAAATAATTATTAAAAAATTTATTAGTTAATTTTTTTTGTCTGCTAAAATCATGTTCTTCTTAGTTAACAAAGATTTTTATCCCCTACAACTTTTTTGTAAAAGTAGTTTAATTTTATAAATTTTTTTGTGCTATAATATATAATATTATAACAAAAATAACATTTTAAAATATTTATATTTCTATAGTATTATTACAGACAAAAACACTATTTGAAATACTACTCTCCATATTTCCTTTATAAATTGTTATAGATACTAAGGGTTGAACTACTAATAAATAAAATTATATTGGCAAATAAATACCAAAAAACTACAGAATTTTAATGATATCAGAAATAGTGGCAACGGCGGAATTGATCCATGTAAATCAGAGTTAGTAGAGCTATATATTTCTATAAAAATATTACAATGAATAAAGTACTGTGTATATACCATATGTTGAAAAAGGTAACATTATGAATCATTTTAAGAGGAAATTATATCATTTTTCAAGGAGCATGAGTTTCATTCATGCTCCTGTTACAAAAATTGGTGACCATTTTTTATCCTTTATAACCCTTAGTGTGTGTTCATTCCTCTCATCCTATTTACATGTTTTTTAAGGCTTAATAGTAAAAAGTGTTGTCCTTGTGATTTGGAGCATCCTTGCACAGCATGGATCGAACTTCCATGATAGATCGAGGTGCCTCTAGATCCTTCTCTTGTAACGCATTTCCAAGAAGTTGCTGCATCTGCGACGCAAAGGTGTCATCCAAGACCTGCGCAATCAATGATTCGATCAGGAATTGCAAACTGTGTGACAAACAAATAATTAATGAGAGAAATTCTAATATATCCATGGTGGAAGTGTTTTCTTCCAAAAAGCAGCAAGTAGAGTAGTAAGTATAACCTATTTATTGTATACAGTTCATAAAATTTGTGAACATCCATGGCGGAGTAAAAAAATTTCCCTCTATGGTTAGATGTAAGAACTCAAATTTCAACTATTAAATGGCATGTGCATTGGTGCCTGCTTCCCCGTCATCACAGAAAGAGCAAATTATGTCACCATGTACAAACAGTGGTATTATGTTAAAGGTTTATTACTCTTTTAGTTTTTATAATTTCACTAATATTTTATTTAGGTCCTTACAACTTAAAAAATTGGTAATCAGATCCTTATATTAGATAAAAATTTATAATTACATCCTTACTAGTTTTTATTTTTCAGAAAAACACACTAATCTTTAAAATATTTGCTTTCTTAATATTCCATAATTCATCGCATATCAAATACAAAGCGAATATTTCACACAGAAAATTGTATTTTTTAACAAAAAATAGTTAGAAAGGACTTAATTGAAAGTTTTTATCTAAGTGAAGATTCAATTACAAACTTTTAAACTACAAGGACCTAAATAAAAAATTTGATGAAACTATAAAAAGCAAGAGAATAATTAAACATATATTAAATAGTTTTAAAAACAATGGCATTATGTTAAATAAATTTTTATACAGTAGTCACTGAAGAACAGCATTAGTTAAATGGATCACATCTTGAAGATTTTCTCAGCATTCATGCTCAATGTTTTACCATATATAAAAGAGTTTATAATTAAGCTGATTAGGGTGTTACTTACAGAAACAGCCACCCTTGAACCTTTGTACCATGACCTGTTCTCTTTTCGATTCTCCAAGAAACTCAAAATCTCCTGTGGAATACAAAGATACCATGAATCATATGGAATTGCTATCACGGACTCCGGCATCTATATGGAATTAGTATCGTGGAGTCCGGCATCTAAATTAAGGCAAGCAAATGAAATCTAAAATCTGAATGCAATCAGTTTTACCTGTCCCATACGATCCCAATACCCTCGACAGATGGCAATGAAGACATGAGTCTCGAAGATGCTGTGAAGGTGACTTACGGTACTAGCCAACTGCTCGTTCAAGGGCTGAATTCTTCCTCTTAAATCAGATTCGACCACAGTTTCCTTTGAATCTTGAAGAATTTTCTTCAATTTTGTGGTATTTTGTAGCTTTGTCTGAAACATCATAAAAAAGATGCATATGCGGGACACATTATATACTTTATCAGTTCCTTCTCATTAATCTAGAATGAAAACAATTAAGATAATCTTCTACTGCATAAATATGTTGAACGTAGCATTTGCAATTTGATCCCAATGCGGAATTATATAATCCCAGGTCGTTATTGCGGCAAATAAATTAATTACAAAGAGATACTTACATTCTCCACGAGTTTCTCAACAATAGCTTGCACGTAATTCCTGAACTTTGCCCTCAGCATCACCGTCACTTCACTAAGTCGCTCACCAGGTGCTGTGTTTCCAGCATTCGGCAAGCACGAACCCCACGACCTGAACTGAGATTCTACCCTTGGACGCAATACGTCCAGCATTCTCTTCAATGAATTCAAAAGAATTCCAAGCTGAAAGCATATAGGCTTAAGTTTAAAGTGCTTGTACAAGAACAGAATATTTAAACTACTGAGGAATTCATTCCACCTACCTCATCAGGAACAACATATGCACATGTGTTCCGTTTGGCGAGTTTCTGGACATATTTCAGCCCAAATTTCTTGGGAGCAATGCTATCCTTGAGAGGAGACAGTACATCTGCATATTGTTTGTCTAAAGCTTCCACTATAGCCTTCTCAATATCAGCAATGGCCTTTTTTTCAAATAAACAAAGAAAACAAATTAATACTTTTTTTATCCTGTACAATATCACATGCATGATCAATAAATAAAATATTTTATAATCAAATATCAAGTATTACTCTCCTTAGAATATGTAACCAAGAACAGGAGAGGACAAAGCTTATTCATTTTTTTGTGTGGAGTTCTTCGAAATATATAAACTTTGCATTAAAGTGATTTACCTCCATAAATTAATAGGAAGATGAAAATGTGATGAAAAATCCGGGCCATATTACTTTCGAGTGCATATTATAGCATAAAAGATGCAGGATTAATGAAGTAATAAGGAAGATCTGGCATACATTCTCTAAGACCAAGGTATATTCTGGCCATCGGCAAATGATGACCTCATAGTCCGTCAATGTCTCCTTCAGCCGCTCGTACATGTCATCGACAAAAGGAGTAGTAGAATGTTGTGTTCTAACTCCTGACCACTTCACCTGGAAGAACAATGCATTCAGTTACAATCCTATTGCAATAAGAAAATTTACCACCTTTGATAGGATTGTGTTGAGAAGAAATACCTTATCTAATTTGCACGACTCGAGTAAAGATAGGCGTCTGTCTTGGATCCAGACAAGAATATACAAATGGAATAACTCTTTTGCATCTACACCACCTTTGATAGGACTAACAGGGAGATAAAATAAGTTAAGATTATTCAGTATCATTCAAAGCGAATAAAACTAGGGCTATACAGAACACACCTAATATTCCAGCTATTAAGATCCCTCTGAAAATCTGATGTTGCGATAATAAGGTCAGCTACCGGCGATGCCGGACCTGTTGGTGGACAAGATATGAGGAAAGCTCGTAATCTACTGCAAAGCTCAGTGCTGTATATTGATGCAGAGAGATTTGGCAGGTCCACAAAGCTGTGAAAAATACAGAATTACAGAACAAGATAGGTTAGAAGCTGAAATTGACAAAAGTAGCTAGAAAGAACTACCACAAAAGGACACTTGGACAAAAAGATAATAAAGTTTGAAATGCATAAAACTGATTCATAGGAAAATCCTATGCCAATGAGTAAAATTATGCCACCACATATTCAAATACTATGTATTCCTATCCAAGATCACATTTATCAACTATGCAAGCTAGAAGCTAGTTTATTGCTGCACATGCACATGCTTGCTTAACCGGTTATTATTAACAGAAGCACTGGGCTACCAAACTTTTTCAGTTAGAACATACATAATTTGGGCAACATTTAGATTCAGTCTGAATTTCTGATGAGAAATTGAGAAAATAATAAAATAAAATAAAAAGGCAAAAATCCTATTTCCCACTTGTATTGTTTTGATTAAAAGCACATCAAAACAAGTTTTCTAGGTTTGGTACGAAGTAACAATGAACCGCAATCTTATCACTTATAGCTCGTTGAAATATAGCTAAGCTTAAACACAATTTTCTAATAAAGATGATACCAAATTACCAATAAGGGGCAGTTGCATTAAATATTTTCATCAACATATCCTGATATAATCATCTATTCGTTTTGTGTATCGAGCAACTAAAATTTAATCTTGTATTTCAGCAATGATACTCTAGCAGATACATACAAGATTATGCAGGACGTAAATAATACCTTGGAAGTATATTTTGATTATGAATCTGGATATCGGTATGAATCTCATTTCCAAAGTTTATGCATAGGGACTTCATCTTCTGATACGCAGTTGACATAGTCACACTATCCACCAGAGCGCCTTCATTACTGTTTGTAATATATTCATCTGTTTCAGTCAGGTGCCTTCTGGCCCTCTTTTTCGCAGCAACCTGGGAAGATACTAGTGATCAATAAGTGGACAGTTGCTTTAAATAATAATTAAAAAAAAAAAGAAACTCAAGTTCATCTAACCTGGAAATAATGGCAGAAAGCAGTTTGAGCCTCGGGGGATAAGATGTCATGAAGAAGCTTGTAGAGCTTAACAGCAGGTTCCAAGGCAGGGGCTGCATGGCCAGATGCCGGTCTGAAAACCTCTACGATACCCGAAAAAGATGATTCGTCAAGTGATTTGTAATTCTCAAAAACAAGAGTGAGTATCTGTTCAATTTGATCCTTGGTCTCTCCTAGTATACGATTCTGATGAGAGTAACAAAAAAAATATGTTAGCCAATATAGGAAGATCGATCTATTTGAAGTAAGCAGATGTTGAAAAAACAATCAGTTCAAGTATATCAAATACAATCAAGTCGAAGTTACAGAATAAACTTGCCAAATACAAGAAGAGTCAGTTACATGAATTACATAAATAAAAAATATAAATGATACCTCTTGGTGGCTTAAAGAAGTCTTGCCATTTCCCTTCATGAGAACTGGTGTTAGCAGATCATACACCAGGTTAAGGCAGTCTTCTGTTGGTGTAGCCACATCCATGACATAAGATAGATACCTATTTAAACAGAATGTCATGAAGACCGCAAATAAGATAAATTAAAGTGTTTGGAAAATATATATTTAGTTAATCGTTAAATATTTCAAAAGATAATAGCAAATGAACTTCACATTACCTCAACTTAGTATATATCTCAGACACACCATAATAAGATGCAAACTCTGTCAAAAGCCATTTCCAAGGACCATGTAGCAACAGATTCCTTTGCTGAAAGCCCTGAACTTTCATTGCAACTTCTAAAACTACGTCATATGCTACTGTCTCTGCTACAGAACCACACTGGAATGAAAGGGTGAGACAAATAAATATTGGTTATGTTAAGCATAATACAACTAAAACCAAGATAAAACTTTCAGCAAATGAAAACACCAAGTAACCTTAAACCTTAAACATTCATAACAAAAAAGACTATTTTCCTATTTCAATTTCAGAATAGTTATAGAAGAAGCCCCAAGGAATCATCATAAGCCAATATTACTTTTCTAGTTGAGTCGTTGCACGTGTTCAATGTGTTTGGACTAGCTTATTGTGTTTGAAATAATATCTAATAGAAATATAAATGTTAAATTAACAAAAAAAGAAAAACAACAAGAAAAAGGAAAGAGTGATTACTCAAAAGACAAACGTGCATTTACAAACAGAACAAATGGAAGTAAGATTTAGACTGTTCCTGTGACAGTATGAGTGTGGTTTAAGAAAGCACACCATGAATTGAGGACCTGACTATTATAGTTCAATGCATACATAGCTAACCTTAAGATGACTATTGTCATCTGCACTTGTTGAATAAAGTATATACAGTTGTATCTTGCCAACAAGCTCATGGCCAGGCTCACGATAAATCGGCCACCAGCGTAATTTGTCAGCCTGCAATCAGATTGAACATCACCAATTTTACAACAATTATCATCATTCATTACAAGCACTAGAGACTCCATGAATAGGCAATATAAAGTACCGGATCGTCAGCTACAGTAGCCACTTGGACAAGAACACGGCCAAAATGCTTTCCTTTGGAATCTTGAACTTCAACAAGCAGATCATCTCCAAGGCTATCCGGGAAACTGTAAAAGTTGGAGAAAAAAATTAACTCAAGTCACCTAATCAACAAAAGGATTTTCTGTTTTTATGGGGTGGGTACGGGACTAAAAGAACTTACAACATATGGGATTCACTGGATCCAGGCTGCAACCTAATGGAATCTTCCTCTGCTGTGCTCTTCAGTCTTAGAAAACAAGAGTACGTCTCTGATCAAATGCATAGGCAGAGAAGTTAACAGAATTAAACAGGCCCAAAAAAGAAATAAGAAATATGAGAAAATAAATTAATCATCATGTATATTGAAGTCAAAGGTCCAACAGTTAGCCATGACAATATTATCACAAACTAAGAAAAATAGCTAAAAAATTATCATAATTTAAATACTGAAGGAAATGAAATTTTCTTTTTCAGTTCCCCTATAATGTGGAGATATATCATAATAATGAGTAACAATATGGAAATTGCATTTTAACATACCTTGCACAGCTTCATAGGACGTTGAATTGTTCCGTAGAGTTGTCACACCAACTTTCAAGAGTCCAGACACTTGCTGTAGGTAACGGGTACTAGCATGAACATATGCCAAGCTTTGTCGTGCAAAGGAACCATTTGCAGGCAAACGGGGTGCAAATCGAATTCTTTTGAGTGATTGCCATCCAGAAGATAGTGACAACTGAAAACTAGAGAAGCGATGTCGCACAGATTCCATTTTAAGTTTATCCGTCACAAACGATGACATGCTACAGCCAGTTGGCGGGTCTAAGCCCATTTTTACTCTACGTACTGAAAAGTAAGAAAAGTATCAGCTATGACTCAATTTGGAGAAGCACATAATTTAAATGGTAAACTAGCATGAAAACCTACCTTGCACCTTCATCTTGCCAATAAGCTTTTTTGGTTTGGGAGCAACACCCTCACTGGAAGGCTCTGATTTGCTCTTCATCATTAGTTCATCCTCCGACTGTAATAATACCTGCCGCAATCTACAAATAGAAAAAAAAACAACAATCCGATAAGAATGCAAGGATCCGTCAAAAGCTTAAAGTGATAGTTAATAGCTTACAAATAATTTTATAACCCATGCACCCGAAAATAGAAGAGCTCCTTAGACTTAGCAACTACACATGATAGTTTTCAGATAACAATGATAGTGGACATTCTAATACAACTAACTTCTACCTACTAGATGGGGCAATTTTCAAGTGAAAAAGAAATATAAGAGCACTGGATATGCATCAAGGATAAACAGGTCCTAAGCATCAAAATAATATCTGTCAAAACATTCTATTGTGCCAAAGCAATACCGATATCGGATGTTACAATAAATTAGGCTAAGCTTGGAATATCCAGTTCTTTTACTTTAGAAAACGTGTAAGAGTGTTCATTATCCCTGCTTAGTTATTTCTGAACTTGGGAATTTCTTAATAGATTACTATAACCAAAGGGGAGCCTTGGAACAATGAGTTGTCTCCGTGTAACCTCATAGTCACAAGTTCAAGCCATGGAATCAAACAATGACAATTATTAGGTTAGGTACATGATCTCAATGCTTCATACTTGTGTACTAAGCTGTCGTTTTTATTAATATAACCTT
>NC_029791.2:39328388-39330400 GCF_000816755.2 Arachis ipaensis
TTACAGTTTGGGTGTATATTGGGTTACAGTTTGGGTGTATATTGTTCCTGAATAGTTTTTTTTATGTCATGATTAATTTTCTGTGCTGTGCAACACTCCTGAACCCCCCCCCCCCCCCAAAAAAAAAAAAAAAGAGAGAGAGAGAGTTTGGGAATTTTGCAATTATGATTAACTAACTCATAGCTGCATCAGTTTTAGTAGCTTGTGGGGGAAGCTACACTGAGGGTTGTATGGGGAATACAATGGTAAGTTAGTTACTGATCTGTCCTAGCTGGCAGTTTTACTCTACTTAGACTTAGAGTCACTTACAGCTTCTCCTAACTTTATTATTTCCCATTGTTTTCACTATAGCATAGTTTTTCCCCCTATTGTGTTGCCAAATGCTATATGACATAGGAAATGCACAGTTTAGATTCTCCAAGGCACTGTGCAATCATGGAACCAGACCATGCACAGTTTATTAGCAGCACTGTCTACATGAAGCGCAGAGCACTACTATCTTTATCAAAGTTAATTATATCAAGCATCCATGAAGAGGACAGAAATAGTAGTGAAAGGAAAGTCTTAACTCACCCAAATGCATCCCTAAGTAAAGCACATTCATTTTCTAGAAACATAGGAGCTTCCATGCACTGCATTGCCCAAGCATGGAGGCAAAGGCGAACACAAGCGTCGTATGCAATCACACCATGCCACGGTCCAAGGGCGCTGAAATGGATTTACAAAGTATATAAGCACATACTTAAGGGAAAACTTTTCAGGATAATCAAAAAGGATAATACCTTGCATGAAAGGTTGGTATACGAGCTGGCTGTGAATTTGACGAAGCAGCAGCCTCTGAACTAGGAGCGTTTCTGCAAAAATATGTTACAGTACTAACAATTCAGATTATATAAGATTACTACGCATTTGTATATTGTGTGACTAAGCAACAAGTATGCATGTTCCGTTAAAGCGGTTATGAACTTATGTGTTGTGAGACATACTTATTCTATCAAAGATACTAACCTAACAAACTGGTCAGACTCAGCTCCAATGTTCTCTTTTGTATCCTCAGACATGGATTTCAATGTACTTGATTCTGCTTTATGTGGAATAGCATGTACACCAGAAGTGGGAATTTTCTCATGTACTTGTCTAATCTCTGGAGCAGCTCCACAAAACGGGGGTGCACTAGGAATGTCGTCATCATCATCAGACCCTCTTCCATTCTGCACAAATCATGAAATTAGGATGATTTTAGCCAGCCATGAATGTTCAATTTGTCGAGGATAAGTATTTAAAAATCCAATCATGAGAACTTCTTTTGAGGTAGATAATATGAGCCAAGAAGAAGACATATATAGCCTATACAAGTACGAAGATAGTAATTGGGAAGAGAAACATATGTCGCAAAATCAAAATACAGTAAACAACTTTGCATGATTTCATTAATTAGTAACTTCAAACCTTATTTTAAACTCAACATCTGTTATACAATTTCAGAACTTTGTACAAAAACAGCCACATTCCTGCCCAATATATCCATGACTATGAAAATTTTTGGAGGCATATAATGACATTACTTCAATACATATCAATAATAATTGCATACCTTTTCTGCAGCACTTTGCGTGTTCATCCTTGAAGGCACACTAGAAGCGTACCCTTCTGATGCTCTATTTCTCGGCACAGCACCATTGATACTTCCTACCTGAGTGGTAGAGAATTCAGAGCTGGCTGCAGAATCCGATGATTCATCCTCAGTAAATCCACTATGCATTACTTTCCTGACACCCCTCAACAAAGGATCCCTAACAAAACCATTTCTCCCAACCAGTGTCTCCCTTGAAGAACTGACCTCCGAGTAAGTATAATCACTTCCATACCGCGGCGCCCTACGAGGGAGGTTCCCATATCTCCCAGGAGCACCATTCGGGACTCGGGGGTCCTGGGGTGACGAATCCAGCGAATACCTTCCACCATAAACCTCTTCCTCCGAATCAATGCTATCATCGTTATCAGAATTAGAA
>NC_029791.2:39331473-39382509 GCF_000816755.2 Arachis ipaensis
CTACCACCTACCACTACCACCCTTCACTACACTGATGGGATCATTTCGAGATCTTAATGTGGTGCTGGAGATTGGAATATCCTTCTAATTACCAACAAAATAACCCAAACAGAAAATATAAAAGAAAATCAGAACTTCACAAATACTAATTTGATGTAAAGTGTTGCCGATTCATAAAACTTTCTTCTAAATAAAAAATAAAACTTCTAAATTCTAATCACCAACATTCTACAAAAAAATCAGAACTTTACATCGAGGTAAATTGGGAGAAACACCCATGTTTGTGTACACTCATAAACGAAGAAAACAAGAACAACAAAAAGAAAGAGTTAAAATTTCGAGAATGGAAGCTACCTCTCTAACCCATCTAAGTGCATTTTTATCAAGTCCTTCAGTGAACATCTTCACCTGCAGAAACAGGGTAACACCCAAAAATCTCGGCAACCAAAAACGCCTCAATGCAAATGCAACATCAAAAATTGGAAGCCAAAAGGGTGAGACCTTACCCAGAAGAAAATAAAAAATTGAACTTTTTTTACCCAACCAAATGAATGCTACTAGTATAACAAGTGATGACAGAGAACAGAGAACTCTGACATGTGTGACAAAGAAGGTTAAGGTTTTGTTTGAGTGAAGAACAAGAAGAAAAAGAAGATGGGTGTACCAAACAGGAATGTGAATCAGCTTAGGGAAGGTAGCAAAAAAAAAGAAAAAGAACAAAAAAAAAAAAGAAGAAGAAAAACCTAAATGGGGTGCGAGATTTGAGGGAGAAGAGCAAAACTAAAAGATGAAAAAAGGGGGATGCTTACTTAAAAAAGCTTTTTGCTTTCACAGATTTCACTCACTCGCTTACTCAGAACATGAAGAGAGAGAATAAGACACTCAAAAAGCCACTACGCTGCTCTCTGCTACTTGTTTCTTACTCTTTCATTGCTTCTTTTCAATTTTCAACTAATATAATTTGTACTCACATTTTTCAAAATTTATACACATAAATTAATAAATTAATAAAATTTATTTATTAAAAATAATTAGTATTTACGCTAAATAAACAAAGGCCAAAAATATTAAAAATTATTGACCCGAGAGTTTCTCTAATTTTAATTAGTAATTGCTTAAAATTTTAAAAATATTCTACATTCTACTTTGGCAATGAGATTTAGCTGAATCTCTAAAAAATTAATTAGATTTAATTAAGTTATTTTATTGAGTTTGTTTTATTTGGTGTAATATTTTTTAAGAGAATTTTAATTCAAATTTTAAGCATATTTTATCTTGTTTAGTTTTAATTGTGCAATAAATATTAAATATATACTAACAAAGTAAAGAGTTGTGTCACCTCAATTAGATCTTATTTTCAAAGTATAATTTGATCGAGGTTTTAAACAGTAATAACTTACATATCAATCAAATTTGACTTTTTATAATGTATTTTAAATGAACAAAATAATTTCTAAATAAAACAAGTTTTAATATTTAATGAAACTCATTGGTAGCAAAAATACATTTCCATATTCCAATTCATGCGTAAAATAGTCTTCAGGTCATTAGTGGTCAACTAGAACTAATATGGTAATATACAATTAGATTTTGATATAATCTTTATTTTTACAAGATATTTACGTACTTTACAAGTAATCGCTTAAATTAATTCGAACAAATTTTATATTGAAAATTTTAATTTTTAACAAATCCTTATCTTATTTAATATTTATTAAATAAGATAAATTATAGTTATTATTAGTTGATTTTCTTTTGGTTATTAAATATTTCTGTTTATTTATTTTGGCAAGTTGCCAGATTCTCAAAGGAGCGTGCCAAAATCCTTAATAATTTGATTTCATTTTATACGCTGCTAATTACTTATGGTCGGTTTAAGAAGACATTATTTTATTTGAAGTTTTATTTGTTCTAAAATCTAAACGGCTAAACAAAGACATTGGTTACTACGAGGTCGTATGTTTTAGCTCAATAGGAGACTAGGAGTTACGTACACATTTACTGATTTATAAATAAAATAAAAAATTAGTCTCCCATATCTTAAAATATCAAACAACTTAATTTATAAAAATGTTATTTTTAAAAAAGATCAAAAACTAATATATATCTTTTTTTAAAAAGTATTAAGAGAATAATTTCTCCTTTTCATTTTATTGTAACTAATTCATCTTATATTAAAAGAAATTGAAAACTATCTAATTAAAAACTAATCTATGTAAAAAAAGTATTGGAAATCAATTTAGAGGATTATTCTTTAATAATAATAAGCTTATCATATAATACTTGTTAGTTGTAACCAGTGAAACTGTGAAAGGGAATGAATGGTACATTTAAATTTTAATTTAATTGCATCGGAAACTCGAACGTTACAAGTGGGGACACCTTTATGGTCCTTATCTTAATATATAAAAAACATAATAAATAACTATAATTCCAAGCTTATGATATGAGAAATACAAAAGCCAAAGTTTTAAAGGGTCCCAACTAATGCCACAATCACATGGTGGGTCACACTTTTGACGCCTACGATAGCTTTTTCTTTGTTCTTGGCTTCTTATATTTTATGTCTGCACAACTAACGTAACAATTTTAGTAAAAGTTCAAATTCATTTTATGAGTGAATCAAATTATTCTTCAAAGTATTCTTTATATCAGATCAAATTTTCAAATTAACTAATGTATATTAGTATAGATTACATAGTATAAGATATATTTATTGAAATGTTATAAGAAATATGAAATTCATCTAATATACGTTAATTAATTTGACTGACGCATAAATTTGAGCGATATATATACTTGCTCTAACATTCAAATATTGAAACTTTAGTTAGGACTTTAGGCGGTGACCATGTGATTCATCTATTCAAAAGAAGATGAAGATATATGGTTAGGGAATAAATCACCATTTGTATCTATAAGAGATGAAAACACTGATATTTATATTAATGATAGTCTGAAATTAAAGTTATATCCATGATAGATGTTTTTCGTGTGACAAAAGTGCTCTGACTTGGATATGAGCTTGGTTTATGAGAATCCGATCCAGGGGCGGAACTTAGTTCAGATAAGGGGGGCCATGGCCCCCAAACTTTTGTTAAAAAAATTAGTAATACTTCTTTAGAAAATAAAAAATAGTTCAGTTTGTTCAAATACTTTATTATGACTTAAAATATCAAAGTTCAATCTTCATCTCTTGCTTTTATTGCACAATAGTTTTTAGTTTTAAACGTTCAAACCTTGATGGATTTGGACTGAACTGAGTGTATTCGCATTTCGCAACTCTCTATTCAATAAGCAGCACTCCTTCTACCTTTGAGTTCAAATATAAAAAATTAGGTATTTTTTATTTATGTAATTTAATATTATTTTATATTTTACTATTTATTTAATTTAATTTTTTATATGATAAAAAAATTAGAATATTCAATAAGTATTGATATTATTGTATTTGTATAAATTAATAAAAAAATTCAATAAATATTATAAATTTTAATATTTATCCTTCTAATTTTTTTTTTACATATTTTACAGGATATATATTCAAATTTTTATATAAAATAATCATGAAAAATCAAAGAATTGATCCATTTTTAAGAGGAAGGCTAATATTCAAGAAGGAGAACATATACTTTTTACAATATCAACACCTGTAGATAGTTTTTCTACTTTAATGAATCACGAAGTACGTGAGATACAACCTTCAAAAGTTCAAAGAGTTGCATCTGATGAGTTTGATCTTAATTCTTTAGAACGAGACGCTGAAAAACGGCTTTAAATTTGGCAATATCACCCAAATCAAAGAGATGAGGTTAGACGAATTTATCTTAAATGGGGTCCATATCAAAAGCATCTTGACAATTATCTTCTATCTGGCCCCCAAAATTGTATTTCAAGCTCCGTCACTGATCCGATCCTAGGTGGCACTCCAAACCACCAAATCCATATCTTAGTTGTCCATCTTAGGGTATTCCAAATCCCCGTGACCGCCAGATCCAGAAGACCTTCAACAACATCAAGATCACCATCCTCTACGGTTTCGTCACCATCCTTGTCCTTCGCGGCACCATCGGCATCAACCTCTCCTCCTCTGACGCTGATGCCGTCAACCAGAGCCTCATCGAGGAGACCAACCGCATTCTCGTTGAGATTCGCTCCGACTCTGACCCCGATGACAACGACACCCCTTTCGGTCCCAACGCCACCGCCGCCTTCTCCCTAAGCCCCAAGATCTCCGATTAGGATCAACAATGGCTCCAGCAAAGCCCTGAATACCCTAATTTCGTGAGAGGTAAAGCTCGAATCTTGCTCCTCACTGGTTCACCTCCAAAATCCTGTGACAACCATCTTTGGATTCTCCATTCTGCCGTAAGAAAAACTCGGTGACAGCCCCAAAAGATCAAACATTTCCTAGTCGTATTTTCCGAAGAGCTTCTCTCCTTCCCCACTCATATCCTCTCTTCCCTCGAACTCTTTCGCTGTTGAGTCCAGCACCGTCGAACCCTCCTCCGCATAAACCCTAGTCTAGGTCCCAACCGCGAAGGCAAAGAGATAACGAGGCACCGGCTGCTCCATCACAAACTCCTCCACCACGCGGTCTTGGCTGCACCACTTCAAGTTTAATGAGGCAAGCGTAGCGGCGTTGTCGTCACGTGGAGGGCGTTGTCATCACGCAATTTGCAGCCATGACTGCGGAGAGCTCAGAAGGGATGTTGAGGATGGCAGAGTAACAAATCGTTCGGGCAGAAATGTTGTGGGAGGGAAAGATAGAGCGCGCATGGATGGCTTGGCACTGAGTGTAGACGTAAGGGTGGATTTTGTTGCAGATTTGTGGAGGAAAGAGCCGTTAGAGTGCTGAAGAGGAAGGGAAGGTGGAGAAGGTGAGGATGAAGGAAGAGTGGTTGGAAAGCATGAGAGTGAGGAGGGTGTCCTTGATGGGATCAGAGGTGGTGGAGAGGGAGAAGATGATGGCTTCATCAGCGTAAAGGGCATAGTGGATGGTGAGGGAGCGAGCGTTGAGGAAGAAGGGGCCAGAGTGAGGTTTGGAGAGTGAAGAGTGTGGAGGCGTTTGGAGAGAGAGAGAGAGAGCGTGTGAGTGAGAGAGAGAGGGGTTGAAGATAAGGGATGGAGTGCCACCTAGGATCGGATTCTCACGAACCAAGTTCAGATTCAAGTCAGGACACTTTTGTCACACGAAGGGCATCTATCATGAGTATAACTTTAGTTTCAGGCTATCATGGGTATAAATATCAGCATTTTCATCTCTCATGAGTACAAATGGTCATTTATTCTATCGTTATTTTCTAAATACAGTCTTGGGGAGTGAAGTGTAAGTAGTAGTTTTAATTTGAAAAAAAAAATTGAAATCCGACAATGTAAGGTAGATAAACTTTTTCTTGTACGCTATTTGACATTGGCTTAATTTCAAATATTTAATCATTGCACTATCATTTTTGGACAAGGTACCTTCTATGCTAAGCTTAGTGAATTAATTAACTAAGGCGCCCACCGAACTTAACATTTTCAGCATACTTCATAGCCAGAATAGAATACCCAATAAACTTTGAGAACGACAGAAATAGAAGCTATTGCATATTTGCATGCATCCAATAAGGTTTAAAGAAGTGTTAGGGTTAGTAATTTTTGTACTTTGTAATCATTAATTGATTATTAATAATGTTTTTAATTGTGTAAAATTACATCAAATAATAAGAAATTATTCATTTTTTTTTGATAGTTAAATACTAACCATAAAATATAAAAATTATTGGCTCCTAAACTTTCTCTAACATTTATTTAGAAAATATTTTGTTTAAAAATTCCTCTCTCCTCTCTCTCCCACGTTCTGCTAGGTAGAAGAAGTGTAGTGCCCATGTCCGTACTCAGTAGCGGAACTTGAAATAAAATTTTGGGGGTTAGATAGAAAATAATTGTCAAAATATTTTTTATATGGACCACATTCAAGATAAGCTCGTCTAATCTCATCTCTCTGGTTTGGGTGATATTGCCAAATTTAAAGTCGTTTTTCAAGATCTCGTTCCAAAAAGTTAAGGTTAAAGTCATCAGATGTAACTTTTTGAACTTTTGAAGGTGATATCTCACTTTCTTCGTGATTCATTAAAGTAGAAGAACTATCTACAGGTGTTAATATTGTAAAAGTTATATGTTCTCCTTCTTAAATATTAGCCTTTCTCTTAAAAAATATATCAATTCTTTGATTTTTTTATTATTATTTTATATAAAAATTTGAATATATATCCTGTAAAATATGTAAAGAAGAAGTTAGAAGGACAAATATTAAAATTTATAATATTTATTGAATTTTTTTATCAATTTATACAAATACAATAATATTAATACTTATTGAATATTCTATTATTTTTTATCATATAAAAAATTAAATTAAATAAATAGTAAAATATAAAATAATATTAAATTAAATAAATAAAAAATATCTAATTTTTTATATTTGAACTTAAAGATAGAGAGAGTGTTGTTTATTGAACTTATTAGATACTTTAAGTCATAGTAAAGTATTTAAGTCAATTGAATTATTTTTTATCTTTTAAAAAAGTACTACTAAATTTTTTATAAAAAGTTTGGGGTCATGGCCCCCTTGTCTAAACTAAACTCCGCCACTGTCCGTACTCACATCGAGTCACACCACGCCAAGTGCAGCAATACCTCGGTGATATCCTGTTCCATTCAAACACAACCACATGTAAAACTCCAATATAGATAGAAACAAGCCAAACGTAGCCTCGGATGGAGATGAGGAACCTCTGATTATATATGATAATGAAGATGTTCAAGAAGGAGTACAAGGATGTAAAAATAGCCTGCTTGAAAAACTATTAACAGACAAAAACAATGCAAAACATATGGAAGAACCCAGATAGATCTAGAATAATGAAACTAAAGCCAAAGATTTATCAGGTTTTTTTCCACAAAGAAGCATATCTGAACAAAGTATTGAAGGGAGTCCATGGTAATTCAGAAATTCATGGCTGCTAGTCAAATAATGGGATATAAATGATGACCCTATTGATAAAGGACTCGAAAAAGCGGAGATCAAGATACAACTTTAGAACCTACCAGAATACTGCAAAACCACCAAACTGGGGATAAAGGTAGCTTCTGTCATTGGTGAAGTCAAAAGTTGTGAGATATATGAAAATGCTAGAGATCAAGTTTCCTGAAAGCAACAATCAACCTCAATATAAAAAAATCCACAGCTAAAATAGGAGAATATAGGGAGCAAAGAGGATGATTTCATGTAGATAGATTTCAGATATGAAAAATTTTCTAATTTTTGTTATTATGCGGTTTGATAGGGCATGAGGAGAATAATTGCGAAAAGGCAGCTATGGATGAAGAGAAAGGAGAAGTCTGATCTAAAGAGTTGGAGGCATGGATGAAAGCAGACAACATAGGAGTCATTGTGAAGCCAAAAAACAAAGGAATGAGTGTAACACCCTACCACACAAAACCTTACGCTTAAGTCGTAAAGCAGAGTTACGAGGTATTACAACATCTAAAAGTAAAATACGTACATAAATATAGTTGAAAGAATTCATATCTAGGAGTCTTGAAAAATAAGCTAAACAAAAGCGAAAACGGGAAGTCGTATTACACTCACAAAGATATGCGTAAGGGAAGATAACACATATGTATAGAGATTAGAGTTCCAAAAATACAGATATCAAGTTCCAAACTCGACCTGCGAAGCTAAAGCCGGCCAGAGTATATATATATATATATAATCCAAAGTTATCCCAAAACATAAATAAAACACATGCTTCTCCAAAAGCAATCTCAAAGAAGGCAAAATACAAAATATACATGTGGAGATTCTATATACATATATACATAGCCTAAAATAAAATATAACAGCCCAAAAGACAATTCTTCGCTTGTAAGGAGGATCTCCAAACGTTCAACAAGGTGCCTCTCGACTTGCATTTGAAAAATAACAAAAATATGTATGAAATGAGAATCGGGAGTTCTCAGCATAGTAAAGGTGTCCACATATTTAATATAAAAGGTCCCATGAAAACCAAAGGCATTCCTAGAACTTCCACACTTAGATTAATCTTAAAATTTATTCTAAACTGATAATATCGATAATCTAACTAAAGGATCCTAGACCTATTCTAACTCTGTACCTTCCTCAACTCTAAATCTCCCACCGGTGGAACAACCCTCATCACTCCTCCGTCAAGAGAGAGTCTCTTTGAAACATACACATACAAATCAAATAAAGAAAACACAAATAGAGGTATGTATATATATATATTATAATTTGCATACATATTAACAAAAATCATCATAGCTTGGTGACTGTGAATAGTTTTTCTTTTTTAGAGGGGCCAGTTTTTTTTGTTGAATTGACCGATCCGGTCCGATTTTAATAATACTGTTCAAAAGTATTTTCTGTTTTCTTTTTCTTTTTCAAACGTAACTTGAAAAAAGAAGACGAGACAGAAAAACTGAAGCTCCATAGTCAGTAAGTTTTTGAGGTTAGATCCTTCCATTTAAAAAATTTCAACAAAAATTTTAACTGATTAAACTGTTCGTCTCTTTCTCCTTTTTACAATCATATTAGATTCGTCAAAGTGAGAAATTTCTTCTCGAATTTACGATGAAGATTGAGATTCGGTTATTATGTATATCGTGGTTTAAGCATTGTTTTGACTAAATATAGAAAGAACATGAGCTACAAATTATTGGGGAAGAATCGATTTTTGTGAGCTAACACTGAGAAGTAAGTTTCGGTAACTTAATTAAGAATTGAATGTGTTTTGATACTTGGTTGATGATTGATTTACTTGATATATGAAACTGTGTTCATGTGACTTTAGAAGTTCTCTAGAAATAAAAAAATTGGGAGTCGGACGCCCGCACATTGAGAACTACTATAGGCACTAGGCGCCCCACATACATATATATACTTGGACGCTGGATGCTCTCTTTATCATATATGGTTGGTGCCCTACTTGGAACTTGGCGTCCTACTTGAAATTATGGTGCTGAGCACCCGTAAAAATGAAATTCCGAAGGCGTTTGACACTGCATGCGCGTGTTAAAGACTATGTCATTTGAGCTATGAAGCAAAGATAAAACATTATATTCAAAACATTCTTTATCTTCATGAATAATTCTAAATTTTATATTCAATTTATTAAATTATCTTTAATTTTATTACTTTTTTCCAAATTATTAATTTATATTTTTATTATATTCCTTCATTGTATCACACACTATTATTTCTCTTACTATTATTCTCTATACACATATCTCTCATTGTCTCAGCGCAACTGTTATATTGCCTTGTTCTCCTTTCTCTTTTTTTTTCTCCTTCCACCTTTTCTTCACCCGATTGTAATTAATTATCACCAAGTATAATTGTTACAATTTTTAATCTGATCTATCACTTTGATCTATAACCATCCATTATGTTCATTTTTATGAGTTGTTAAAGTGTTATTATTCGTTTTTGCCTCTTTTAAATATCTAGATGTATAAAAATAATAGTCTTTTATTGACGTGCGTGTTAAGTAATTTTATTGTTCTATTAATAAAAAATTTAAGACATAAAGCATTAAAAAATTTTGTTCAAATTATCAAAATTTAATGTTGGTAATCTTTAAAAACTAATATAAAAATATATTAATTTTAACTAATATAATAAAAATAGTATATTATTGTAAGTTTTTAACTAATAATTATAAATTTAAGTTACAATTTAATATAATACCTTAAAACATATGGTTCTCATTACTTTTTATATTTGACTACTATTATATAAGTTTCACGTTTGCCTTATTGTGCACATTAATTAAACTATACTTTATTATTTCATTTGGTATGTTTTGAAATAATGCGATCGTACTATAAAGATGACACTAGTTTTTATAACTAATGCGAATCGTTTTACTATTTTATTTGTCATTTAAATACGTACTATTCATAAAAAATAATTACTTAAAGTAAAATACTATATAAAGAAAGATAGAAAACTTTTGAATTTATCATTCGGGTTTGTATCTTAATTCTCACTTGATATTACTCAAATTTAATAGGTTGATGGTGGTGATTCTTTTTATTAATTAAAAAATTTAAACACCCTCTCTCTCTCACTCTCTTAATTTTATTAAATAATTTTTTTAGGTAAAAATATTTTTAACTTCCTCTATAATAAGTATTTTTTTTAAATTATTTAATGCATAAAATATCACATCCTTTTATTTTATCTTAAAAATTTCATGTTTTTTTTTTATCAAGACATTACGGTTTATTATATTATTATATATTATTTTTATACCACAAAATAAAAGGTGAAATTTTATATCTTTTTTTTGTTACTTATTTTATTTTATTTTGGCTATTTAAATTAGAATATATATGATCAATATATTTTCTATTAGTTATGCAATATTTTTACAATATTTTTTTTAGTTCCAATCGAAATGCTTTTAAAAAATCATCTTAGGATTACCTAAGTCATGTAATTCAAAGATCATTACATTCATATTCTAAAATTTCAAAAAAAATAAAAACTTTTTGTATTATTATAATTAGTTGAATGGAGAAATAATAACGATCACATCATAATTTTAGTTAATAAAGTAAAATAATTTATCAATTTATATTAAATTATTGGGTTATTCCTCTTGAATAAGATAGAATTGAAAAAAATGTAAAAGACAAAATTATAACATAATTTGAAAACTAAATTGATAGTTTTTGAAGAAAATTCTCGAATAAATAAATAAATAATATTAAAAATAATTAAATAAAAATTAAAGAGATGAAATGTAAGTTGTAAAATCCACAAAATTAGTAAATAATTAGCTAATAAATTAATTATTAATAAAAAATTAAAAAATAAAATTTTATAATTTAATGAGGTAGAATTAATTAAAACATAAATTTTGACAGTAATTTTAAAGGATTTGGCCCAAAATTGGGCCGAATGGGTCAAACTGGTTGAACCGGACCTGTATTGAGCCCAAGGCCCAATCCAACCCAGCCACACTTAATCAAACACATCCTTCCCTCTCCCTTTCCTCATTCACGCTGGGAAACATTTTGGAAAGGGGGAAGAGAGCTCAAATCCTTGTTCTACTTCAAATCACCATATCTTGTTACTCCGAGCTCTGATCGCCGCATCGTTTGCGGCCACGTGTCCGCGACATCGAGCTCTACAAAGGCCAGTGACTAATTTTGGTAAGGAACCTCAGTTTCATCTCAGATTTCTTTTTCCCCTTAATTTTTGAAATCCTTGAAGTTGGGTTGTTGAAACTTGATATCTTGGTGTTTAAGCTCAAATTAAACTCGATGGATTAGCGGATTTTGCTCATTTGAGGCATGGGTATGGTAAGGTTTCTCTAAACCTTGTGGATTCTTAGATTATTATGTGTTAGACATTGAAAATTGGTATATGGATGTGGTAATGCGTATAGGTAGTGTGTAATTGTGTTTTTGGAGCACCATTGAGGAGATGGAAACTTGATTTGGGTCATTGGATTGTTGAATTTGGTGGTGAAGCTTGATACTTTGCCTAATTATGTTGCCTTGGGTTATATGAGCAAATCGGCCAAGGTATGATTTTGGTTTCTCGTATTTAATATATAATGTCTTGTAAAAACCTAGGCTAGATGACCATAGGATAGGAATGAATGCATGAGCATGTTAATTGTTTAGTACCTTTGATGATATTTATTGATGTGGATTGAGCATTTGTTGGTGTTTGTTGATTATGATGGAAATAGAATGATGAATGATGGTTTGATGATGATTGATAAGTTGGTAATAATGACTGTGTATATGATGGTATGTTGAAGGTTGTTGGTATAATTATGAAGTTTATGTATGGTGGTTTTGTGTATCATTGTTAGAATTAAACCGGTGATTGAACCGGTCAAATTACTGATTTACTAGTTTATTGGTTCAACTGAAAAGTTACTGGTTGAACTGATAGAACCGGTCGTACGTAAATAAAAAATATAAAATAGTAAAAAACATAAAATTAAAATTTAAAATACATATATTTACTAACATTTTAATATGTAAATATATATTTAAAATTATAATAAAATAAAAATATTAATAATAAAATTAAAAATACAATATTATTATTGAAATATAAAATTAATATTTGATATAAATTAAATTTGATTTAAAAATTATATATAATATTATATGAACAAATATATAAACATATTAAAAGTAAGAAGATATAGAATTATATAGGAATGTAAGTTGCACTAGATATAGATTATATATAATTATAAACACATTATGTAGTAGGAAGATAGTTGGCCTAGTGGTGAAATTTTGTGCAAGCAATGCTAAGGTTCTAGGTTGAACCTTGTTTTAAGCATTTTTGCATATTAGCTGCAGTTGACCGGTCCAAAACGAGTTTGACCAGTTTAGCTTTCAGCATTTTTGCATATTAGCTGCAGTTGACCGGTCCAAAATGAATTTGACCGGTTTAGCTGTGATTCGCACCAATTTTGACCGGTTCAAGTGAGTTTGACCGGTTTGTTACCTTAAATGGTCAAAACATCAAACCGAACCAGATAGGGGTTTGATTCTCCAATTTTCTAGTTGAATCGGCCGGTCCAGTTCGATTTTTATAACTATGGTTTTGTGAAAATGAGGTATGGATGTTGATAAAAGGGTGTGATATTGTGTTAATATGATATGGTATGTTGTGGTGCTGATTATATATGTAGAATGTTGAGGTTTGAGTTTGAATTTTGATGAAAATAGAGGCTGAGGGATTTTGTATAAATTTGAGTTTTAGTCAAACTTTGGCTAGCCATAACTCAATTTTTAGACTCCCGAATTGTGTCAAACTTATTTCATATGAAAATTGGGTCCGTGAAGTTTACGCCATTCGAAGAACGAATGAAAAATATTTTAAAATGAAAAAGTTATGGTTGTCGGAAGTTCGAAGCGCAAAAATGGAAATTCTGCATCATTCAGCATTTCTGCAAGGCTTGCGTACGTGACCACTGCACGTGACGCGACTAATCTATTCGGGTTGGACATCTTGCGTACGTGAGCAGGGTGCTTGCGTATGCGAACAGTGGTTTTTGAGGGGTTGCGTACGCGACCACCATCGCGCGACGCGACCAACCTATTCAGGTTGGGTATCTTGCGTACGCGAGCATGGAAATTTTCACGCCCACACGTATGCGTGGCCCACGTGTACACCTGACTCCTGTTTCAGCAAACATAAATTTTGTGTTTTAAAGCTTGATTTTGAACCTCTAAACCTCTATTTTTACTCTTTTAATTTAGTCCCTACACTTTAGGGGTATGTCTAGTAATATGATGAAGTTAGGAAAGGTGGTAACTTGGAGATGAGGAAAGACTTTTAAAAGGTAACAGGTGGTTGGGGAAGATGGTATTTGATTTGATAAAGATGATGAAAGTGGTATATGAGGCAAGTAAGAGAGTAATGTAGTATTGAGAATGATGTATGAGATAATTGATGATGTTAATTAATTGAGAACGATGAGATGAGTTATGAAATATTATTGAGCATAAAAATGATATTTATGAGATATAATTGATTATTATTGAGACGTTTGTTGACCCCCTATACGCAAGACGTGACTGGGCACTCTAACTCCCCGGGTTCCCCCATGGGCATGCATATACATATATTATTGAGCTTAGGGTGTTGCCTTTCCCATGTCAACTTGGGAATCTTCCGATGGAATATTATTGAGCTTAGGGTGTTGTCTCTCCATGTCAGCTTGGGATTCTTCCCATGGACATTGTTGAGTTTGGGGTGTTGTCTCCCCCATGTCAGCTTGGGTTATATCCCATGGTTTATTTTTTAGCTTGGGGATGCACATACAGAGGGACTATCCATGGTTAGCTACTAGGACATATCGGGCTGGTTATGTAACCGACAGTTGATATCACCAGCCATAGGACATGCATACATCATGTGCATATTGTTTGAATTGCTTGCTTGTGCATTAATTGAGATTTCCTAAATGATTTTAATATGCTAATTACTATACTTGATATCTGTATTATTTGTATTCTATCCATGTTTGCCATTGTCTGTTTGTTTGTTTTTGTAAATTCACTGAAATTGGAGGAACGGAGGAAAGGCAGAGAAGTTAGGGATTTACTTAGGCTTAAGACTGGGTTAAGTTAGGAATCTCTAGAAAACTACCTTGACTTATGGTTTCTACTTTAGTTCTTTAAGCTTTATAATTTGAGTATCGGCGTTCTATGATTGCCTTTGGCATTTCCAGGACCTTATATCTTATGTATGGCACCTTAACCATACTGAGAACCCCCGGTTCTCATCCCATACAATATTGTTGTTTTTCAAATGCAGGTTGAGAAGCACCACTCTGTATTCTGGAGACTCGGATGAAGCGAAGACCTCTTGGGGATCAGGGATGTATTTTGTTTATATTTATATATGTATGTAGATTCTCCACCTTGTATTTTTTAAGTTTGTCTCTCTTAGAGGTTGACTCGGAGAAACAGGTCATCGTTTTTCTGCTTTGGATCATTTTGGGATTCTTGTGTATATATGTAAATATATTTATATGCTCTGTCCGATTCTAGCTTCACGAGCCGGGTCAGGAGCCTTGTTATCTATATCTTGAAACTCTCATCCTACTTCGTTACGTTGTCGCTTCGTGAGTGTTGCGCTTTTCGTTTTACCGCTTTTGTTTTGACTTTTCTTCAAAGGTTCCTAGTTATGAACTTTTTCAAACTATAATATATACAATTATACTTTTAGAGGTCATAAGACCTCACCATATCTATTTTATGACTTAAGCATAAGACTCTGTGTGGTAAGGTGTTACAATTTTGATGTATAGTATATATATATATATAACTCTCCAAACAACTTGTGTTATTTTGTACCTCTTAGAGGTTTATGGAGAACTAAGGTTTTATATATGTATTTTGGACTTTGAGTTACATATATATGTATCTAAAAATTCTCCGGCTAGCCTTAGCTTCGCAGGCTGAGTTAGGAGCTTGTTATTTTGTACTCTTGACTGATAAACCCCATTTGTAGGGTCTATCTTATGCTTCATTTAAGGGATTTTATCACCTTTTACCCACATTTATTCAATGAAATAACATGGTTTTGTAAATTCTCCTTTAATTGTGCTTAAGAGTGAACACATGCTTTTTAGGACTTAGAATAGCTAAATTTAATTCACCTTGATTCCATTAGATGCCTTGATATGTTTGTTAAGTGATTTCAGATTTAGGAGGCAAAGATTGGATCAAGGGAATGAAGAAAAAGCATGTATAAATGGAGAACTCATGAAGAAATGAAGGAATTGCAAAAGCTGTCAAGCCGACCTCTTCGCACTTAAACGACCATAACTTGAGCTACAGAGGTCCAAAGGTTCCAGTTGTGTTGGAAAGCTAACATCTGGAGATTCGAAACGATATAAGATTTTTCATAGTTGCTATATGTATGGTGATGCGTACACGCACACGTCGTTGCTGCCATATGATCCACTTAAAGCAATTAGTGGCCAGCGAATTCTAAAGCCTTGTGGGCCTAATCCAACTCATTTCTGATGCTATTTGACCCAAGGATTGAAGAGGGATGGGACATCTAGTCATTAGTTTAGTTTTATTATGCTTTTAGTTAGTTTCTAGAGAGAGAAGCTCTCACTTCTCTCTAGAATTAGGAGTAGGTTAGATCTAGTTTAATTTCATGCTTTGATTTACTTTTCCTTTTGTAATTCTTCTTCTTCTACCTTTTCTCTTTCTAGTTTTACATTTAATTCATGTTATTCTCTACTTTTATATTGATGCACTTTTGTTTCTTCTATTTTCCTTTAATACAATTTATGATTCATGTTCCTTTATTGTTCATTTGATTTGTTGTTGTTTAATTCCTTGCAATTCAGTAGTGTAGATTTACTTTCCTTGTAATTTTACTATGCTTTCCTTTTGTGCCTTCCAAGTATTTGATAAAATGCTTGGTTGGATTTTAGAGTAGAATTTTATGCTCTTGGCTTGGGAAGGTAACTTAGGAACTCTTGAGTTCCTAATGTCCAAGTGATTGACGATTGGGAGCCATTAACTCTAGATTTCACTAATTGATTTGGTGGAGAACTAGGACTTATGGACTTGGATTGACATAGCTCACTTGACTTTCCTCTACTATTAGTTAGGGGTTAACTTAGTGGGGTTGGTCCTTGCCAATTCTCATGTTGTGGTTAGTGATTAGGATAGAGATCCTTGACCACCAAACCTTGCCAAGACCTTTTTGTAGTTGTTAGTTTATTTTCATTGTATTTTACATTTCTTGTTTCCTATCTCAAAAACCCCAAAACATAACTCATAACCAATAACAAGAACACTTTATTGCAATTCTTAGGGAGAACGACCCGAGGTTCAATACTTCGGTTTATAAATTTAGGGGTTTGTTACTTGTGACAAACAAAATTTTTGTATGAAAAGACTATTGTTGGTTTAGAAACTATACTTGCAACGAGAATTCATTTGTGAATTCTAGACCACAAAAAAGTCTTATCATCATTGACCCTCTACTCATGTCTTTTATATATATATGTTAGTGAACCATAGCTTTCTTAACGGTTATTTATGCAAGAAAAAAAGACATTAGAAAAAACAAAACTTTGATTGAAATTACAACTTAATTCTTGATATTGGATTTTTTACTACAATTCCTTCTTTCCTTCTCCTCGGTACATTTTTATTTTCAAACATTAGTGCCATAATCCTAGCTACCACAAAAATCAACAACATATAAAAATTTTTAAAAATATAATAACAATACTTTAGAAAAAATATTTATTATTCATAATAAATTTAATAATATTATTCATTTTTTTAAAAATGCATGTATGCATATAATGAATTCTTTATTTATGTTTGTTAAAAATTGAGACCGAATTGCAAGTCAGAGTACAGTATATCACAGAGTACGTAGTGAGTACTAAACCATATAAATTAAGACTATTTTTTTTGTCTTCATTTCTTCTAAAGTATACTTTTTTTCCTTAAAAATAGCTTCATTCTTAATTTTCTATGTAAACCATATGAATGCAAAAAATATATACTCCATCTACTCTCAATCTTTTTTTGAGTGTGCCTTAATCTAGTATAAATAAATATCTTTCGTACTACCACAAATTGTTAAAAGGTTATAACCACTTTTTTTTATAGTTATCATAAAAATAGAAGAATTTTTGGTATGGTTAATTATGAGTAATTTTTTCTAGCAATTTTTTGGAGACAAAAAAATAAAAGTAATACATAATTAATTTAATAAATGAAAAAAGATACAGAGAGATAAAAAAATAATAAAAGTAGACAAAGACCTGAAAGAAGAGAATGGAATAAAAAAGAAGATGAAGTGATTGGAAGTTATGCGTGAAATAGAAAAGTAATCGCAATAGGAATGAAAAAAAGTTAATTAGTAATTTACTTTTTTGACCTTTTTCAAAATAAAAGGTTATATCAGTTACTCTTTATTAATAGGGTTAAGATGGGAAAGAAAAAATTAGATACCAAACTTTCATATTTCCTTTATATATTGTTATAACTTGTGGTGTTGTCTCTCCGATGTCAGCTTGGGATTCTTCCCATGGAATATTATTGAGCTTGGGGTGTTGTCTCTCCCATGTCAGCTTGGGTTCCGTCCCATGGTTTATTTTAGAGCTTGGGGATGCGCGTACAGAGGGATTGTCCATGGTTAGCTACTAGGACATGTCGGGGCTAGCTATGTAACCGACAGTTGTTATCAACAGCCATAGGGCAGGCATACATCATGTGCATATTATTTGAATTGCTTGCTTGTGCATTAATTGGGATTGCCTAAATGATTTTAATATGCCAATTGTTATACTTACTATCTATATTACTTGTATTCTATCCGTGTTTGCCATTATCTGTTTGTTTGTCTATGTAAATTCACCAAAATTGAAGGAACGGAGGAAAGGCAGAGAAGTTAGGGATTTAGTTAGGCTTAAGACTGGGTTAAGTTAGGAATCCCTAGAACACCACCTTGACTTATGGTTTCTACTTTAGTTCTTTAAACTTTATAATCTGAGTGTCGGCGTTCTAGGATTGCCTCTGCATTCCCAAGACCTTATATCTTATGTACGTGGTGAAGGATTACCATGTGTTCATAAGATGCTGCAGAAGAAAAAAAAGTAATTCTAAAGATCTATTTTGTGCTTAAACTTTGTTCTAATAATAAATATATAGTAGATCAGATCTAAATACCTGAGTATGCTAGTAAAAATCTTTTTCTCCTTCAATGGTAGGAAGGCGCTATGCGTGTCCACACCGAGACCAACCTTTGCTGTCAACACTTTGACCAATGAATATCTTATCTAAACTGAAAACCTCTTTGCAACTTTTTGCACACCATAAAATTCTTCTCCAAGAATTAGGCTCACATACATTTATGTGTGTAGAGGTAAAAAAATAAAGTTCTTGTTATTCTCTCTCATTTACTCTACTCTTGGCATACATATATATAGTATGAGATTTGTTACTGATTTTAAATTTGATTTTCAATTCAAATTTAAATCATATCTTGAAATTCCAAATCTGAATCCTTCAAATTTTATGAATTATATCATAACAATTTAAAACATAATCGATTTGGATCTCATCCAAATTTATAATTCAAATTCAAAAATAGAATAACTAATTATTCTCAGATCTCATTTAATATTCTCAATTATCATATTATTATATTCTTGGTGCTAGTAAAGAATACAATAATATTCTATTTAAATTAATACAATTATTTATTTGATCAAATCAAAATAATAATTAAATAATTCTATAACAAAGATTAGAACACTTGTTAGTGTGTGACCCCATAGGTTGAATACTAAGTGGGTAGTATATTAGTAATACTAAATTTACTAATCAAGGTTGGCGTCTAGCAACACTCCTCAACAACCCGATAGTATGAAGTAATATATTTTCACTAAGAACCTTAGAAGAACAAAGTATAATTCTTTCCATCTTTTCAGTTCTTGGTTAACCCTTAGAGTATGGTTTAATTGTCAAACTCTAACTTGTTATCATTATTATAATGAACTGTGAATGACTTAAGAAACTCATTTCTTCATTCATTCAATCTCCTTGGCCAAGATTTTATTCATCTCAGTCATTATAATCATAGAGCTCATACTCTTTACCAAGAGTTGACGGATTCCTTATTGACTTATCATTAATTCTACAAGTATTTAAATTATACCCAATATCATTCAACTAGCACCTAGGGTATTAGGTGTCCGGAATCAAAGCATAATAAATACATTGTTAATTACTATAATAGTCACAGGTCAAAGAAAACTCTATTACTATGTTCATCTTGAGAATAACAAAGGATACTCTTTATATATGTATTTTAGACTTTGGGTTATGTATATATGTATCTAAAAATTCTCCGGCTAGCCTTAGCTTCGCAAGCTGAGTTAAGAGGTTGTTATTTTGTACTCTTGACCTTCTACTCATGTCTTTTGTATATATATGTTAGTGAACCATAGCTTTCTTAACGGTTATTTATGCAAGAAAAAAAGACATTAGAAAAAACAAAACTTTAATTGAAATTACAACTTAATTCTTGATATTGGATTTTTTACTACAATTCCTTATTTCCTTCTCCTCGCTACATTTTTATTTTCAAACATTAGTGCCATAATCTTAGCTATCACAAAAATCAACAACATATAAAATTTTTTAAAAATATAATAGCAATACTTTAGAATAAATAAATAAATCAAATTTGATTAAAAATAAATTAAACAAAAATTACAAATTAAAACAGAATTACCGTTCTAAACTAAGATTTAAAATAAAACTAAAAAATGACTAATTTATGGTCAAATAATAGAATCAAGAATCATGTAAAATAGAATGTGACCTAACAAAATAAAAGATGTTATGAATAAAAAATTATTCATAATATCATTTTTTTAAAAATGCATGTATGCATATAATGAATTCTTTATTTATGTTTGTTAAAAGTTGAGACCGAATTGCAAGTCAGAGTACAGTATATCACAGAGTACGTAGTAAGTACTAAACTATATAAATTAAGACTATTTTTTTTCCTTGTCTTCATCCCTTCTAAAGTGTACTTTTTTTCCCTTAAAAATCGCTTCATTCTTAATTTTCTATGTAAACCATATGAATGCAAAAAATATATACTCCATCTACTCTCAATCTTTCCTTCACTGTACTTTAATCTAGTATAAATAAACATCTTTCGTACTTCCACAAAATGTTAAAACGTTATAACCATTTTTTTTATATTTTTCATAAAAATAGAAGAGTTTTTTTTAATTATGAGTCATTTTTTCTTGCAATTTTTTGGAGACAAAAAAAATAAAAGTAATACATACATAATTTAATAAATAAAAAAAGATACTGAGAGATAAAAGAATAATAAAAGTAGACAAAGACCTGAAAGAAAAAAATAGAATAAGAAAGAAGATGAAGTAATTGGAAGTTATGCGTGAAATAAAAAAGTAATCGCAATAGGAGTGAAAAAATTTAATTAGTAATTTACTCTTTTGACCTTTTTCAAAATAAAAGGTTATATCAATTACTCTTTATTAATAGGGTTAAGATGAGAAAGCAAAATTGGATACCAAACTTTCCTATTTCCTTTATATATTGTTCTAGATATTGTTAAAGATATAAAAGTATGTTGTATACTATATAATTTAAGGTAACTTGGTGTAAGTATGATAAAAGTGGCGTTGGGCGTGCAATAATCTCCCACATATATTTAGTTTATACTATATAAGATAAATGTAAAAATCAACCTCGTCAGGTTGAGAGGAAGTTAAGGACATGCAACTTTGTGGACTGGGTTTTGGTAAATCCGGAGGGTACTGCAGGTGGGCTTGCTCTAGCATGGAAGGATGGGGTGGAGACTGAAGTTATTCTGTCCAATCGGTTCTTCATTGCTGCCAGAATTAAAGACCCAGTTAACAATGAAGTTTGAGGAGTTGTAGGGGTGCATTTAAGTACGTCAGATCAGACACAGGCTTATCAATTTGGGAAATTATCATCATTTTTTCTTCAACTGCATAATCGTTTTCTTGTCCTTGGAGATTTTAATGCTATCACCAGTCTCCAAGAGAAGGATGGCGGGGGAGTCAAATCTAATACTTCCATGGCTGCTTTTTCTGGGTTTATTAACGAAAATGGCTTGGTAGACTTGGGTATGGTTGGGAGACCATTTACTTGGTCCAATAAAAGAAGAGTTAATCCAAGAACGTTTAGATCGATTCATGGATGATGATGTGTGGTTCAATTCCTATCCGGCCGCAGTAGTTACTAGATTGTCTGAGAATGGATCTGATCACGCCCCATTATTGTTAGACTCAAATCCTCCACTGGAAAAATCTAAAAGAAGGTTCAAGTTCTAGGAACGTTGGTGTGGTTTGGAAGGGGTTCGGCAGCTAATAGCAGAAATTTGGAATGTTGAAGTTACAGATTCATCAATATTTAGACTGGCTGAAAAATTGAAGCTTTGTCGGCACCGCTTGGTTCAATGGCAACAGGAAAATCGTACTAACTCTGCAAAGCATATTCAGGAACTGAATGCTAGTATTGAGGAGTTGCGAGGCTTAGGAGTACAAGGAGGGGATCAACTAGATCAACTTGAACGAATGTTAGAGGCTGCCCACATCCGGGAGGAAAGTTTTTGAAAGGATAAGTCACGTATTAAATGGTTACAACTTGGTGATAGGAACACAAAATTCTTTCATCGAAATTTCCAAGCAAGGAACCGAAGAAACAAACTTTGGAGACTAGTTGGAAATAACGGTGCAATTGCCACATCTCATAGAGACATAGCAACAGTGGCGGAAAGATATTTTCAGGAGATCTTCACATCAAATAACCCTACTGATCCTAGTCACGCTTTTGAAGAGTTTGAGGCTAAAGTTACACCAGCTATGAACCGTAAACTAATCTGGCCAGTTTCAATGGAAGAAGTTAAACAAGTAAATTTTAACATTCATCCCCAAAGTGCTCCAGGTGAGGATGGTTTTACTGCAAAATTCTTTCATTTCTATTGGGATATAGTTGGTGGGGATGTTTTTCGTGCAGTGAAGAGTTTCTTTATGGATGGTCGGATACTGAGGAGCTTTAACCACACCCAAATTTGTCTCATTCCAAAAATCCCAGATGCTAGGGATATGACACAGGTGAGGCCTATCAGCTTATCCTCAGTGTTCTATAAAATTATTTTGAAGGTATTAGTTCACATATTGCAAGAAATTATGAATTCTTTCATTAGTCCTAATCAAAGTGCTTTCTTGAAGGGTAGGCTCATTTTCGACAACATTTTAGTTGCTCATGAATGCATACACTATCTAAAGAATAAGAAAAGGGGTTTAGAAAATGAAATGGCAGTTAAGCTGGACATGAGCAAAGCCTATGATAGAGTTGAATGGCAATTCTTGTGGTTTATTCTGGAGAAACTCGGTTTTGATCCCCGATGGATTTGATGGGTTCGGGAAGTCATCACAACTGTTTCTTACTCGGTTATTATGGAAGGACAACCTTTTAGTTTTTTTTAAACTAAATAGGGGCATCTGACAGGGTGATCTCCTATCCCCATATCTTTTTCTTTTCTATGCAGAAGAACTTTCCTTCTTGCTACACAAGGCTGAGCAAAATAGTGTTATCCGTGAAATTCAGATTAACAGAAGATCTCCTAGGGTGAACCACCTACTATCTACAGACGACTCAATTCTCTTTAGTAAAGCTACTACTGATAATTTCCCACACATTCTTGACTTGCTAGATGATTATGAGGGGTTTAGCGGGCAGAAAGTAAATCTGACTAAATCAGCGGTATTTTTTAGTAATAATACTTCTTCCCCATTGCGGCAAACCTTGGCAGCCACACTTCACATTTGCAATATAGGGTTGCAGGATAAATATTTAGGACTATCTTCTGTAGTCTAGAGATCTAAAAAGGCCACTTTTGGGATGATTAAAGATAAAGTTAGAAAGAGGGTGGAAGGGTGGAAGCGAAAACTGCTCTCAGCTGGCGGTAGACACGTTCTTATCAAAGCAGTTGGGGAAGCCATCTACAGCCTCTCCTATTTCAAACTACCAGATAGTCTTCTAACCAAAATCCATGGAATCTTATCTCAGTTCTGGTGGGGACAGAAGGGAGGGGAGAAAATACTGTCTTGGATAAGTTGGGAGAGTATGACGCGACCTAAGAAGGAGGGGGGTCTGGGTTTTAAGGACCTGCAAGCCCAAAATTTGGCACTTTTGGAAAAACAATGTTGGAGATTAGCTACTAGACCAAACTCTCTACTTACTAAGATGCTAAAAGGAAAGTACTACAGATACCAGTCTATTATGGAGGCAGGAGTAGGAGCAATACCTTCGTGGGGTTGGAGAAACGTCCTAGAGGGCCGTAAAGTTCTTGAGAAAGGCTTGCTTTGGAAGGTAGGGTCAGGGGGAAGTATCCGTGTTTATGTAGATCCATGGCTGCCATCTCCTCATCCCATTGTGCTCCTATGCAGTCTGCAACAACAAGGCAAAATGTGACTTGGGTGAAAGAACTTCTAACTGAGAACAACGAATGGAATAATCAATTAATACAGTGTTTGTTTCCTCCAGAAATTGCTCAAAGTATTCTTTCAGTTAATATTGAAGACCAAGAGGACCGAATATCCTGGATTTTTTACAAGTCTGGTAATTATGAAGTAGCATTAGCATATCAAGTGGCTTACCATTTTCACCACCCACCAATTGAGTTATGTCCACCTATAGCTCAATGTAGTGATATTTGGAAAGATTTGTGGAAAATGAGATTTCCCCCGAAGATCAAATTCTTCCTCTGGCATGCCCTCCATGGAAGACTTCCTATCCTGTTGAATCTCCAGCAACGAATTCCATTAATTTCTGCAATTTGTCCCTAGTGTCAGATAGGAGAGGAATCGACTATGCACTGCTTATTCACCTGCAATAAGGCAAAAGAAGTATGGCTCAGAACCCCATTTGCAGGTGTGACGATAGGAGAAGAGGAAGATGAATTCTATCGGTATTGGAGGAGGAAGAAAACATACCTATCAAGGAGTGGAGGTGACCAATAAAACTTGCTCTTGGTTGGAATTATGTGCTGGAATATTTGGAGAGCTCGAAACTGCTTGGTCTTTGAACATGAAGAAATTCCACCGGAAGAGACGGACCGAATTTCTCGAAGAATGTTGATGGAAGTGGTGACTATTCCCGCAATTCCCTTATAGTGAAATGTTAGGGATTAAAGCTCCTTTTAGATCTTCTGTCCTTTTATTATACCCTTTATAATTCTTCCTTTTATTATGTTGCTATATAACTCAGCACGGGACTTGATTGGGAGTTCCCCGTTCTCTTTTTTTTGTTCTACATGGACCTCTTGTATTCCTTGGATTATGAAATGAATACCACTTGACTTTGAAAAAAAAAATATAAGATAAAAGTATATATAATATATAGTATATGTTTTATATATATATATAAGCGACTTGGGTGTTGGGCATTCCACTGTTGAAGATTTTTGGCGCTGGACGCCCATTAATCAAATCCCTGAAGGCGCTCGATGTCAAAAAGTTGGCGTTTGGCACTTGCAATGCGTAATGGACATTTTACGTCTCAAAGACGCTAAGTGCTGGTTTGGACGCTAGGTACCAAAGTACAATTAATAAGATTTTGTAAATAATCAAAGAAAAATATAATTTAGTGGAAATTCAAAGTTAAAAATGTAATTAGTTAAAAGCTAAAAGGTTAAAATATAACTATTTAAAACTTATGAATTAGAATATAAATAATTAAAGTCTTGAGGTTAAATATTAATATTTAAAAGTTAAAAAGTATAAAAAGAATTAAAGTGAAAGATGAAGACAATAAAGCAAACAATGTAAAGGTTTAAAAAATATGACAGTAATCAAAGTTAAAGACGTAGAAAGATAATTCAAAAGTCTAGAATTTAGGAATTTTTTCATAAAATACCTAGAGTGGTGTATGAAGAGAGAATTATGCCAATTAAAATGTTAAGAAATAGTATATTGTGAGTAAAAATGCTGAAAGAGCCTTCGAGGTAAAATATTGACCGCAGGAGCCCTCGGGCTGAGATAATAACCGTGAGAGCCTTTGGACTAAGAAAATTATTGCAAGAGCCCTCAGACATAAGATTGTTGTCGAGAGAGGCTTTGGGCTGGGTCGACTTGGAACACTGTAAGATTGTTGTTAAGAGAGCCTTCGGATGGATTCGAGAGAGAGCCTTTGGCTGGGCCGACTTGAGCCACTGTATAGTGGGGACGCTCACCAACTGAGAACTGCTTTCCAGACCTTTTTACCTGCTATAGAGAGCAGAGCTGCCATTGAGGGCAAATGAGATGTTGAAATGTGCACAGCTCTGGAAAAGTCATATCCGAGATTTGCGTCGGGTAATATCGGGAGCAGGTAGACAACCGACACAGGAGCTCATAACTTGCGTAGGACCAGGCATCCATCATGCTTGTTTGCTACATATTTCTCTGATATGCATTTCATTTGTATGTGCACTTTCTTTATTGTATGTTTTTTCTGTATTCTCTGCTTGCCTACTATATTACTATATTTTCTATTTTCTGTTATTTTCTATATTTTGTGTTCAAATATTGATACCTGGCAATAATAAAGAAATTAATGAATCTAATTAGCAACTCCAACCTTTTTAAGAACTCCCAAGTTCTTACTCTTTTTCTCCCCTTCAGATAGAGCATCAGTGGCCCAGTAATGATGTATGATTTGTGGAGGAGTGATGGATATCATCTTGTATTTTGATGGCGTCAGCTTGGCTAAAGATTTTGAAGACTTAGAGTGTTATCCTCTCACGTTTGTAGTTTAGAGGGATTAGGGTATATATATATATATAGTGATATTAATCAACGTGTGATGTATATACGTGAAAATTTTGATTCTGCTTTATCTGTTATTATCTGTGATTTTATCTTCAATTTCAATTTACTCTATTTGCGTCTTAATCTAGTCTCTAAAATTTCAATTTACTTTATTTGGTCTCTCAACTTAGCATTTGTGATTCACGTTAATCGATTATTTTTGACTTTATTTTTGTCATATAATCTTTAGCAACATGTTAAGATAGACTAATGATGACCCTACTAAACTTTTTAAAGGTTATCTAAAGTGATAATTGAAACTCTTTTATTTCAATTCTCTCCTTATAAATCATTTAAGCCCTAATTCTAATTTTACTTAAGAATTTTAAAAGTTACTTAGAAAATAAATTAAGGTAAAAAATTTCAATTATCACCTTATATAGCTATTAGAAAGTCCAACGTAATAGCCATTAACCTATCTCAACTCGTCATTAATAATTCTGTAAAAGAAACATAATCAAAGATTAATATAAATTACAGATGCTAAGTTAAAGAACCCAATTAACTAAATTAAAATGATGAGAAGCAAATTAAAATACAAATGTAATTTCATGGATTAATTTAAAATTAATTATAATTCTTTTGCCTAACATGGCATTTTTTATTTTAATAAATAAAATAATAATAATAATTACTGAAATAAATAATTTAAAAAATATTTATCGAAATAAATACCGCTCTCTTATCTCATTTACAGCGTAAACGAGATATAAGAAGACAAATTTTCAGCTGTTATAAAAAGATGTGTAATCTTTGGCATTCTCTACATACATTTCATATCTTTTTCTGTCTTGTTTTTCCCACAAAAATAATGCAATAATGGCCAGTAATAGCGTATACATAGTTGTGTATGTTTATCCTAATTGTCGTTGATAAACCTCTATTTCATGGTTTATCTTGTGCTCATTTGAGTGGTTTTTATCAACTCTTTACCCACTTATTCATACTATTTGCATGGTTTTACATTTGCCTTCCTAATTATGTGCTTTGATTGAAAACATGCTTCTTTGGACTTATAATTTCTAATATTAATCCTCTCTTATCACCATTAGATGCCTTGATATGTGTGTTAAGTGATTTCAGAGATTACAGGGCAGGAATGGCTCAGAGGATGGAAAGGAAGCATGCAAAAGTGGAAGGAATACAAGAAGGTGGAGAAATTGCTAAGCTGTCCAGCCTGACCTCTTCGCACTCAAACGGCTATAACTTTAGCTACAGAGGTCCAAACGACGCAGTTTCAGTTGCGTTGGAAAGCTAACGTCCGAGGCTTCGATTTGATATATAATATGACATAGTTGCCCTGACGCTAGGTGACGCGATCGCGTGACCCATGCGGCCGCATCGCAGTGACGAAAATCAGCGTGTTTGAATTCACAACCAGCGAATTCTGGGCTGTTTCTAACCCAGTTTGCGGCCCAGAAAATACAGATTAGAGGCTATAAAGTGGGAAAATGCATCCATTCATCAACAAGCTTTCATATTCACAATTTTAGGAGTAGATGTAGTTTTTAGAGAGAGAGGTTCTCTCCTCTCTCTTAGGATTAGGATTTAGGACTTCTCTTAGTTTTAGGAGTGACTCTCAATCCCAGGTTCAATGAAAAATCCAATTCTCATTACAATTGATAAGGATAACTAGGATAGGACTTCCAGTTCTTCATACCTTGCCAAGAGATTTTATTATTGTTAATTTATTTTACTTGTCATTTAAATATACCTGTGCCTATTGCCCAAACTTAACATTCCCCAGAAAACTCATAACCAATAATAAATACACCTCCCTGCAATTCCTTGAGAAGACGACCCGAGGTTTAAATACTCGGTTATCAATTTTAAAAAGGTTTGTTACTTGTGACAACCAAAACTTTTGTAAGAAAGGTTGATTACTTGGTTTAGTAACTATACTTACAACGAGAGTTTACTATAACTTCTAAACCATCAATCCTCAGTTCTTCAAAATGGCGCCGTTGCCGGGGAATTACAAACGTGTGCCTTATTATTGGTTATTGTAAATATTTGCTTTTTGCTTGTTTATTTGTTTTTATTTTTGTTTTTATTTTTTTTCGTAAATTAAGAGGTTATTGGTTTTTATTTTAAAATTTTTATCTTATCTTATCTTATTTCAAAAATCAAATTTCAAAAATGTAAAATTCAAAATTTCAAATTTTCAAATTTTAAAATTTAAAAATTCAAATTTCCAAATTTAATTTTCAAATTCAAAATTTAAATAACCTTTTAATTTAAATTTTCTTTTATTTTTGTTTTTAAATTTTTATTAACTAACTATGAGTTCTCACCCCTCTCGCTTCAAGTTTGATTCCAATGTTGTTGTTAGGAATGGAAACTATAATGAGAACAGACATCAAGGTTGGAAGAATCAAAGATGGGAGGAGTCACAAGGATTTAATCAACCCTCATGGCAACAACCACCTCCAATGGACTATCAACAACCATTCTGTGATGCATATCAAGGCAATGGCTATGGTGAGCGCTCTTTTAACTATCAACAACAACCACCATACGCTTATGAACCCCCTCCTCAACATAACTTTGGACCACCAAACTCACAAGCCCCTTTCCGCCATTCACCTCCATATGACCCTAACCCTCAACCACCATACCAACCACCTTATGAGCCATATGAATCATATATAGAACCACCCCAATTCCAACCCAATTACTCACAAGAACCACCACTTCAATATTCACCATCTCCATATCCATCAATCCAAGAGCACTATGATCCTATTTATGAAAGCCGAGTGCATCAAGAGACAAAGGATCGTTTCAAGGAAACAGTGGATCAATTTCAGGCAACCCTTCATCAATTGGGGCAAGCGATAAATCAATTAGCTTCCCGACGTTTGGATACTCAAGGAACCCCCATGGCTTCATGTGGAAAATCTACTGAAGAACGTAGCATGAAGGAGACATTAGAAACTCCAGTGAACAGTACGGAGCATGACTTTGTACTGGAACAAGTGGAGGAAGCCAGAATTATTGAAGAAGAAGAAGTGGTTGAAGACTTAGGAGATGCAGAACCTCCATGGGAAAGTCCAGTCATAGAACCCCCTTCCAAGACGTTTGAAATTGATGTTGAGGAGGGGGTACAACCTCCAAGGCATATCACAGTTGAAGACTTGGAAGAGGTTGATCAAGAGATGGAGATTCAAGAAGAAGAAGCACAACCTCCCACGCCCTTGGAAAGCAATGAAGAGGAGATTGAATTGGAAGAAAGCTACCAAGAGGAAGAGGTTGAAATTGAAGAAGCTTGCAAAGAGGTGGTAATTATCAGAGAAGAGCACAAGGGAGTGGAGCTTGCAATTTCATTTAAAATACCTCCCCCTAAGTTGCCATCATCCTTCACAACATTCAAGTGGATAAAATTCATATCCCTTAGCTTTCTAATTCCACTTGAATATGGGCTACTGGAGACGGATGGTCAACTTAGAGCTCTTTGTGACATTAAGAGTAAGAGGAAGATGGTCAGTGATAAAAACTGTCCTGCAAGGTTCATTATGGTTGGAAGCTTTAAGTTTAAACGCAAAAGTTGGTGTAGAGCTCAATTGAATGGGTTTAGGAAGTTGTTTGGCCGCTTCAGTGAGAATTCTAAAGCTGAATCACCCGGATGGAATCATGATAATCAACTTGAAGACGGGTGCAAAAGCAAGATTTGGGACCCCGGAATTCATTCTGGCAATCAACACTCTTGGGGCCTTGTAACTTGCTTTAACTTACTTGAAGGCCTTCTGCGCCTAGTTTGGGACCCCGGAGGTTACTGGAATCATAAACATTGGTGGAGATTCCTGGATGAATTCAAGCACAAGCCACCATAACAGGGAGCTCACCAAATGTCCAACTTAAGGACTTTAACTAAAAGTGCTAGGTGGGAGACAACCCACCATGGTATGATCGTTTCTTTTTCAATTTTATTTCATGTTGTTTGTTTTTATTTTATTTTAATTTTCATTGAACCTGGAAGTTTTCATAGCATTCACATTAAGCACTGCATTCTGCATATTGCATAAAAAAAAGAGAGAAAAAGCACGCACGTGACGCGGCAGCGTCGCTGACGCGTCCGCGTCACTAGTGCGTTGGGAAGAAAAGAATTGAACAGAGAGTCACGCGAGAGCGTGGCTGGAGGCGTGCCTTTGGCACAAATTGATCCACGCGACCGCGTCGCTGACGCGTCCGCGTCATGTGGGAAAAATGCCTCCCCACGCGTCCGCATCACCCACGCGACCGCGTGACCCTGTATATCGACGTAAAAAGGTGTATGGCCGAAAGTTGAGCTGGAATTGGGCTGGACTCGTGCTGGAAGCCCAAGCCCTACCGTGTGACCGCGTGCCCCACGCAGCCGCGTCATTTTAAGAAAATGGCCATCCACGTGATCGCGTCAACCACGCGACCGCGTCACCCTGGATTTTGGCAATACTAAGTTTTGAACAGAGAGTTGTGCGACCGCGAGGCTGCACTCGCGCCACTAGCACAAATCGAGTCACGCGATCGCGTGCCCCACGCGTCCGCGTCACCCAACCTTATCGCGCACCACGCGACCGCGTCGCCAGCGTCGCACAACCTATCCGGATTAGTGCCAATTTTCTTATCTTTTCTTTTCTAATCCTAATTTCTTCCTTCTCTCTCCTTTCTCACTTTCTTTTTCTTCTTTTCATCCTTTTTCACTCTCATTCTATTTTATTTAATTTATTTGCATACTTTCATTCATTGTATTATTTTCATTGGTGTTAGAAATTTATTTGGGTCATTATTTTTATATATATATTTTGTGGATTATTAAAATGGTTTGACAATTATATATTACCTTTTAAAGGGTTGCTTGCATGTTCAATTTAATACATTCAATAACTTATTTACCATGCATGCTATGTATTTGTGAAAAAGCCCGTATGGCATTGAACACTATTTTAAATTATTCTACTATTAATGCCTGTTGTTTTTCACAAAACCCCTTTCATGTTTTATTGATTAAATATAATTGTTATTACAAACATGTTGATAGTTTGAAAGACTTGGTAATCTAATTTGAACATTGAATGCTTGATCTATGCTACTCATGCCTTTGCCAGCATGTCAATAAACACCTTGCATTCACTTGTCATCATATGCACTAGCTATTTTCCATTGATGACTTTTCACATGTACTCATGAGCGTGTGTTAACGTCATTCTTCTTTATTGTGCATTGATTACCACCTTTCCTGCTCTCTTCCTTGCTCTAACCCTTAGCTTTAAAAGTCACTTTCTTTTTCCCTTTTCAGGATGGCCACCAAGAAGGGTAAAGAGAAAGCTACTCCCAAACTACCGGCAAGGAAAGGAACAAAAAGAGCCCCCAGCTGAGGAACCACAACCCCCGTCACTTGTATATCTTAGCAGGCACCGAGGACGGTGCAATCTTTAAGTGTGGGGAGGTCGATACCGATCTCCATGGGTTAGTCACTGTTCTATCTCAACACCATTGTTTTATTTTCTTTTTATTATTGCATTTGCATATTTAATTGCATGTTTATTTGATTTTATGCATTTAGCCACTGCTTGGTTAAAATAAAAAAAATTCTTTTAAGACCCTATCTTTGAAAATTTTCACTAATTTAAATTGAAAAAAAAATTTATGTTAAAACTTGTTTGAAGTTGTAATTGGAACATGGTTTTTGAGCCAAAGAACACACAACCTGTGAGATTTTGAGCTTATTTATATGGTTACATTATTTAACCATAAATATTTTATTCTTGTGTGTTTTCTTCTCTATAATTGCAATCTTTGCTTTGTTCCATTCTATATGTCCATTATTTAGTATATTTACATGCTTGCATATGATTGAGGCCATTGTTTGATTTTAGCTCACTTATCCCAAATAAGCCTACCCTTTAAATTACCCTTGTCAGCCACTTTGAGCTTTTTTAATCCCTTTTTATTCTGTATTTTACCACATCACTAGCCTTAAAGCAGAAAAATAATTAAATATCCCAATTGAATCTTTGGTTAGCTTAAGATAGGGATTGTGTAACAATTAAGTGTGGGAAAACTGTGGGAACATGGGTTAATAAGGGAATGTATCATGTTTCTAATTTATTTGAATATTGGAAATTTGGGAACCTACTCATGAAAAAACCAAAATAGAAAAATAATGAAAAATCCATGTGCATTGATAAGTTATGTTTGCTTTTATGATTCAAAAAAAAAAAAGAAAAGAAAACGAGAAAATTACCCCAATGTTAAGTTAATGAAAAAAATCAATGCACATTTGATAAATTAAAAAGAAAAAGTTGATACATGAGTATGTGATGTAAAAGTGGGAATTTTGGGTAGCTAGGTATGAATTAGAATTATATAGAGTATATGTATGTTAGGTAAAAGTTTAGGTTAATTAAAGATTCAATTTATAGCTCACTTAACCATATATATATATACCCTCACCCTTACCTTAGCCCCATTACAACCTTGAAAAGACCTCATGATGTTTGCATTGGTACATTAAATTTTTGTTGATTGATTAGATAAAAAACAAAGTTTAGAAAGCATGATTAGAGAAGAGTAGAGTGAATCACCCTAGACACTTGAGAGTTAGAGTGATATACACTACCAGTAAGGGTTCAGTGCTTAATTCTACGTTCCCTGCTTTCATGAGCTGTCTTCCTACAAGTTTACTTGCTTTTTATTGTATAATTTGAATTAGTGAAATTTGATTTATGTTTGTCTTGGAGAACTTATTTATTTTTAACCAAGTAGGTAGAAGCATTTCACATTTAGTTGCTTTCATATAGATAGGATTGCATTTCATATTAATCTACCATTCCTCTTCATCTTTATAGTTTCTCTTGAGCTTAGCATGAGGACATGCTACTGTTTAAGTTTGGGGAGGTTGATAAACCTCTATTTCATGGTTTATCTTGTGCTCATTTGAGTGGTTTTTATCAACTCTTTACCCACTTATTCATACTATTTGCATGGTTTTACATTCGCCTTCCTAATTATGTGCTTTGATTGAAAACATGCTTCTTTGGACTTATAATTTCTAATATTAATCCTCTCTTATCACCATTAGATGCCTTGATATGTGTGTTAAGTGATTTCAGAGATTACAGGGCAGGAATGGCTCAGAGGATGGAAAGGAAGCATGCAAAAGTGGAAGGAATACAAGAAGCTGGAGAAATTGTTAAGCTGTCCAGCCTGACCTCTTCGCACTCAAACGGCTATAACTTTAGCTACAGAGGTCCAAACGACGCGGTTCCAGTTGCGTTGGAAAGCTAACGTTCGAGGCTTCGATTTGATATATAATATGCCATAGTTGCCCTGACGCTAGGTGACGCGATCGCGTGACCCATGCGGCCGCGTCGCAGTGACAAAAATCAGCGTGTTTGAATTCGCAACCAGCGAATTCTGGGCTGTTTCTAACCCAGTTTACGGCCCAGAAAATACAGATTAGAGGCTATAAAGTGGGGAAATGCATCCATTCATCAACAAGCTTTCATATTCACAATTTTAGGAGTAGATGTAGTTTTTAGAGAGAGAGGTTCTCTCCTCTCTCTTAGGATTAGGATTTAGGACTTCTCTTAGTTTTATGAGTGACTCTCAATCCCAGGTTCAATATTTCTTTTATTTCTCCAATTTAATTTATGAATGTCTATGTCAGATTTAAGTTCTTTTGTGAATGCAATTCGAGGTATTCTCAGATTTAATTTTGCTTTGCTTCATTTATAAATGCTTTTAATTTAATTTAGATATTTTCCCTTTTGCCTTTGGTTAATTAATTGGTGACGCTTGAGTTATCAAACTCATTGTTGATTGAAAATTGGAATTCTTCAAGAATTAATTCGAGTTCCACTAACTCTAACTTTTCCAAGGAAAGACTAGGACTTGAGGAATCAGAATTAATTCATCCACTTAACTTACCTTCATAGTAGAGGTTAACAAAGTGGGAGAAAAATCCAATTCTCATTACAATTGATAAGGATAACTAGGATAGGACTTCCAGTTCTTCATACCTTGCCAAGAGATTTTATTATTGTTAATTTATTTTACTTGTCATTTAAATATACCTGTGCCATTGCCCAAACTCAACATTCCCCAGAAAACTCATAACCAATAATAAATACACCTCCATGCAATTCCTTGAGAAGACGACCCGAGGTTTAAATACTCGGTTATCAATTTTAAAAAGGGGTTTGTTACCTGTGACAACCAAAATTTTTGTAAGAAAGGTTGATTGCTTGGTTTAGTAACTATACTTACAACGAGAGTTTACTATAACTTCTAAACCATCAATCCTCAGTTCTTCAGTCGTCTGAGAAATAGCGACAATGGGGTAACATTTGAGTGTGAGAATCCAATCTGTTGCTCACTCAGCGTGTAAGTACGTTGTCGGAGTTGAAGAGTTTGATACTGAACAACCTCGGTGGTACAGAAGCGAGGGAGGTCGGAAGGGTGGAGTATAGGTTGCTAGCACCCATGGGTAATGGAGTTTTCTGGTTTTGACTTTTTCGGCTTCTAGGGGACGAGCATGTTCGACTCATGTTCGACATCCATGGGAGGATCATGGTGGAACAGGTGATGGAGCTTTTCGCCGAGGTTGGAGATATTGTTGTGGTGGTTCTACACACTCGACCTATGTCCAGGACAACCGACCTCTTGCACCACCACCGATCCATCTCGCCATTCCAGTTGACGAGGCAGAGATGGGCAACGAGGAGTCAGACGAAGAATACATGACGGATAGTGCCGATAGTGATTCTTCCGAAGGGGGCAATGAGGAGGAGTTTGTACCCGAGACGCCCGCCCAGACTGTGGCGCGCCATGTCTTGCCTCTACCTAACCCAATTCCGGCACTATCGGCAGTGCCAAGTTACTATCATAGTCTGGATCTAGACGTCATGCATGAGAGGACTCCATTTTCTGAAGTGGGAGAAGAGAATTACAACTTGGATGGTGGGGTAGAGTTTTGGGTCGGCCACAGGTTCAAATGCCGAGATGCAGTGCTACAGGGTGTGAAGATCTAAATATTCGCAGGAGTGCTGAGTACCGGATGATCGAATTAGACCGATTAAAGTACCATGTGCAGTGCCGTTAAGCTGCGAATGGGTGTCAATGGAACCTCCGTGTGGCCCTTCGGCAGAACCTCGGATACTGGTAAGTTCAACTTTAATTGTGCTTTTGAGTACTTATGTGCAATACATTAAGTAGGTTAGAGATATGGCTGAAACAATACTGTGTTGTTGTGTTAGGGAGGTTCGGAAGGTTGGTGGAGCGCACAATTGTTTAGCACCCACCATGTCTCAAGACCATCGTCAGTTAAACAGCAGTCTCATCTGTAGGGTCATATTGCCGTTGATACAGTCTAACCCCTCCGTCAGCATTCCAGTGTTTCAAGGTGCGGTCTGGGCGAGCTATCACTTCAAACCCTCCTATAGAAAGGTGTGGATGGCGAAGCAGAAGGCAATTGCACAAATCTACGGGGATTGGGAAGAGTCATACAACAAGGTGCCGAAGCTACTTCAGGAACTGCAGAGCTGTTTTTTTGGAACCATTTGTACCTACGGGTCAGACCGTACTACGATGGACATCTTCTAGTTCGCGATTGTTAGCATGTTTGACAAAGTATTTTGGACTTTCCCCTCATGTGTTGACGCGTTCAAGCATTGCAAGCCGTTTGTTTCCGTCGACGGCACACATCTGTATGGGAGATACGGTGGAGTGTTGCTTATTACGGTGACACAAGACGGCAACAGCAACATTTTGCCAATTATCTCGTTTACAGTGCAAACAAGATAAGAGAGGTGTAAGAACCGGCTTAACCGCTTTAGTAAAATAATAATTTTTTAAGTGTCCGGAGTAGATTCAAAATTTAGAAGTTTTAATTTGAAAAAATAAAGGTAAAATTTGATTTCAATGATTTTTTTGAGTTGGAAAATGTATCTTTTGCGAAAGATTTTTGTAAAAATGTGTACCGGTGCTTAAGTCAGTGGTACCGGCTCTAGACTGTCCGGTACCGTATTTTGAGAAAAATAAGATTCTGAAAATTGATTTATTGTTTTGAAAGGATAAAAATAATTTAGAATTAAAAACCGGGCACTAATCTTAAAGGTTTTGGCCCAATGTGGGTCAAACGGACCAAAAAAACTTAGCAGGTTGGATCGGGCCCAAGTGGGCCAAAGTCCAACATATAAATGCCCTAACTAAGAGACATTTAGCCTCATTTTCAGAAAATAAAGAGAGATGGATGGTGAGAAGAGAGAAGAGAAGGGGTTTGGGGTTACTATTCACCCAAACCTTGTTTTGATCATAACTTGAGTTATGGAACTCCGATTGATGAGCCGTTTGTGGCCACGCGAAGCTCTTGCCAAGCTCGTCATTTCTAGCTAGGTCTTCTAGGTAAGATCTCTCAAATCGTACTCCAGTTTCCATCTCTAGAATTTCTGCATTTTTGGGTTTGTTTTTGAGTAAATTTTGTGATTTTTCTTGTTTAGGTGATCTATAGTAGCGGGTAACTGTCGAGCCTTGCTCCAATCACCGTTGGTAAGGTAAGGAACCTCTATATTCTTGTGGTTTGGTATAGACGTGTAGTGTGAGCTTTAGTTATTAATGCATGGTTATGTTGTATGTATGAAGCTTGTTTTTGGAGTTGGTTGTGGCTTTTAGTTTGGCTTTGGTGGTTTGGAGCTTGGTGGAAGCTTGTTGGAATCAAGTTTGGTGTTTGAGCATATTGGGAATCGGCCAAGGAATGGTTTCGGTTTCGATTTCCGTTATGTAATATGTAATGTTTCTGGACACTTAGGCTAGTAGACCATAAGATAGGATTGAATTGATTACATGGTTGTTTGGATTGTGTTTGTGGTATGTGTATGTTGTGGAGATTGGATATAATGTTTGTGTTGAGATATGAGGATGATAAATGTGATACGATGATTGTGATATTATGATTGTGATGTGATGATGTTGTGCAATAATGATTAATGGTGGATATGGTGCAAAAGTGTATGATTTAGGTTTGGTTGATGATTGTTGAAAATGGTGGATTTAAAGAAGAATTGTTGAGGATTTAGAATTGTTATGAATTTCTTGAGTGGTGATTTAATGGTTTAGATGGATATAGGATTTGAGAAATGATTTTAGTGTGATATATTTGATAATTGGGGTTGAGGATCATGTAATATGAGTGAAAATTTGGTAAGAGTGGTGAATAAGACATACAAGGGTAAGTCCTGATGTGAAGTGAGGTTTGATGAGGTTTTGATTTAGTTTTGGTTGTGAATTTTGGAAAGTTGAGAACCTTATTGTTTTTTGTAAAAATCAGTTTTTGATGAACTTCGACGGAGCATAACTTGAGCCTCAAAGCTTGAAATTGAATGAATTTTATTTTAAATTAAAGGTTGCTTTGAGAGCTTTAAATTGATATAAAGTTTAAAGAAAATAGATTTTTATAGAGGAAGTTATGACTGTTTGAAGTGGTGCCAAAAACTGAATTCTTCAGCATTTGAAATTTTTCTAAGTATGATGCAGGATGTGTACGCGACCACTGGCACGCGACGCGACCAACCCTTTCGGGTTTGGCATCCCGCGTACGCGAGCAAGGTGCATGCGTATGCAAGCAAACAAAAATGCACCCACGCGTACGCGTGACCCCTGCTTTGCTGAAAATGTGTTTTTCTTCACTTTTAAGGGTTCTTTAGTTTTTGAAACTTCTTTATCTACTGTTTAAGATTGCTAACAAGTAATTAGGCCTTAAAACTATTAGAGATGGCTTAGTGGACTAAATTAGTAATTTATGCATGAGTTTAGAGCCGATGACTTAGGTCCTAGAATGTTGTGGATGAAATTAGTGTATGTTGAGTTGTGAAGTATGTCTTTGAGGAGATTTGGAGAAAAGAGAATGATTATAATGAAAATGGAAAGTTGATGATGGATGACGAATTGGAATGAGTATAAACAGAATTATGCTATGAGTTGTGTGGCATTTCTGAATTGTTATGATTTGTAAGTTGCTATGCTCCTCGGGCAAGGGATGTAGCAGTCTTCCGCTTGTCGAGGTAGCGGTGCCGGCGTAGGGGCTGAGGCAGTCTCCCGCTTACGTTGAGATGTGAAGGTTGTGGCAATCTCCCACTCAGATAACCTTCTTTGCTGCATGAGTGTGCAGAGCCTATATCTCTGGCGTAGCAGACTCCCTGCTACATGAGTGTGCGGAGCCTATATATCCGAGTGTGGTAGAATGCTTTCTGCTGCATGAGTGTGAAGAGCCTATATCTCTGGGCGTGCAAGAAGGCTACATCCGGAAGAATATGTCGGGTTGGCATTTACAGACCGACAAGTGATATCACGAGCCAATAGGATAGGCATTCATCATGTGCATTTTCTATGTGTTTGTTTGCTTTTCTTATCTTCAGTATGCCTAAATGAATCACATGTCTACTTGCTATTTGATTACTTGCTGTATATGTATACTACTCGTGCTTTACTTGTATGCATTATCTGTGTCTTCTGCTGGGATTGAGGAGGCTCGATAGGTGGTAGCGATGGGATCGTACGGAGGGTAGGTTGGTGAAGGCTATGGGACAGCGGTGACTAGTATTAGTTAGAAATCCCTTAACTAGATTCTCCTATTTATGGTTTAAGTTCTTTGTTTATTTATTTTCGATAAGCTTGGATATCTGTTTGGTGTGAAGTTCTAGGATTTCCTTTGGCGTCTCGGAACCTTACATCTTACATATTGGGCACTGTTACCATACTGAAAACCTCAGGTTCTCATACCATATGTTGTTGTTGTTTTTCAGATGCAAGTTGTAATTCACCTCGGTGAAATTGCAGACATAGTGACAGAGCAGAGTATGGTTTCTTCCTTGTTTATTTATGTTTTACTTTTGTTGTAGTATTCTCTCACCTTTTGTATATTTAACTTTGTTGCCTTAGAGGCTTTATTTTCTGAAAACTTTGAGAGATAGGTTGTTGCTGTTTTAAACTTCAAAACTCTGTTTTATTCAGTTTGACTAGCCGGCCTAAACTCTGCAGGCTGTGACTAGTCCTCTTTTTGTATATCATACTTATATATATGTCTTGTTTAATTTAAGTACTATCTTGTGTATCCTGGAGCTAGGGGTGTTCATAAAAAAATCGAAATGTGGTTAACCAGTTAAAAAACCATGACCACATTTTGGTTAACCAGTTTAATAAAACAATTTTAAAAACCATATCCATATTTTTAGAATTGGTTAACCAAAACCAAATTAAAAAAAAAACGATTTTTAACCGGTTAACCAAAACCAAAACCAAATTAAATTCTTCCTTTTCTCTCTCTCTCCCCTTCTCTCTCTTCTTTTCCCCTCTTTCTCTCCCCTCTCCCTCTCTCTCCCCGTTGCTTCCCCTCTCTATTCTTTTCTCTCTCTCTTTTCCTTCTCTCTCTCTTTTCCCTCTCCATCTCTCTCTCCTTTTTCTCTCTCTACTTCTCTCTCTTCCTTTTTCTCCCCCTTCTCTCTCTTTCTCTCCCTCCCTTTCCTCCTCTCTCTCTCTCTCTCTCTCTCTCTCTCTCTCTCCCTTATCTGTCTCTTTCCCCTTTCTCCCCCCCTCTCTCTCCCTCTCTCTCTCTCTCTCTCTCTCTCTCTCTCTCCCCTCTCTCCTCCCTCTTTCTCTCTCTATCTCTCTCTCTCTCTCTTCTTGCCCTCTTTCTCCACTTTCCCTTTCTTTCTCTCTCCCTTGTCTTTCTATCCTTCTTTCCCTCTCTCTCTCCATGCTCTCTCTCTCTCTCCTGTTTCCCTCTTTCTCTCTCTTCTTTGCTCTCTCCCCTCTCTCTTTCTCTCCTTCTCTCTCTCTCTGTCTCTCTCTCCTTCTCTCCCCGTTGTCTCTTTCTCTCTCTCTCTCTCATTGCCCTCTTTTTCCCTCTCCCTTCTCTCTCTTTCTCTCTCATCCCCTTCCTCTCTCTACTCATCTCTCCCTTTCCATCTCTCCCCTCCTCTATCTCCTCCTCCTCCTCCTCCTCTTCCTCTATCTCTCTCTCCTCTCTCTTCTCTCTCCTTCCCTATCTCTCCTATCTCTCTCCTTTCTCCTCTCTTTTTCCTTCTCTCTCTCTTTCTCTCTATTATCCCCTTCCTCTCTCTACTCATCTCTCCCTTCTCTCTCTCCCCTCCTCTATCTCCTCCTCCTCCTCCTCTCTCTCTCCTCTCTCTTCTCTCCTATCCTCTCTCTCCTATCTCTCTCATTTCTCCTCTCTTTTCCCTTTTCTCTCTCTTTCTCTCTCTCTCCACCTTTCCCTCCTCTCTCTCCCTCTCCCCTCTCTTTCTATCTCTCTCTCTCTTTTTCTTTTCTCTCTTTCTCTCTCTCTCTCGCTCCTCTCTCTTTCCTTTCCTTCTTTCTCTCTCCCCCCTTCCCTATCTCTCCTACTCTTCCTCTCTTCCTTCTCTTTCCTTCTCCTCTTTCTTCCCCTACTCTCTCTTTTCTCTTTCTCTCTCAGCCTTTTTTCACTCTCTATCTCTCTCCTCTATCTTTTCTCCTCTTCTCTCCAAAGCGAGAGAGAGGAGAGAGAAGAGAAAGAGAGGAGGAGAGAAAAAGGGGAGAGATAAAAAGAGAGATGAAGTGAAAGAGAGAGAGAAAAAGGGGGAGAAAGAGGGCAAGGAGAGAGAGGAAGAGAGAGGAGAGAGATACAGAGAGAGAGGGAGAGAAGGATAGAGAGAAAGAAATGGAAGGGGAGAGAGAGAGAGAGAGAGAGAGAGAGATAGAGAGATAGATAGAGAGGATGGGGCGAGAGAGAAAAGGAAGAGAGGAGGAGAGAGAGGATGGGAAGAGAAAAAAATGGGAGAGAGAGAGAAAAAGAAGAGAGGATAAGAGAGAGAGGAGGGGGAGAGAGAAATGGGAGAGAAGGGGAGAGAGAGAGAGAAAGACAAAGAGAAGGGAGGGGGAGAAAGAGGATAAGGGGAGAGAGAGAGAAGGAAGAGAGGAGAGGATGGGGAGAGAAAAGGAGAGAGATGGAGAGAAGGAGATAAGAAAAAGTTACTCGTATCGTTTAGAAAGAAAATTTTTTGCATTAGAAAAAATTATTTATAGAAAATTTTGAAAAGAGATAAGAAAGAAAAAGGAACGAAGCAATGAAAGGGATTTCATTATTTACAAATGTTACTCGTATCATTTAGAAAGAAAAAAAATTAATTTTTAGAATAAAAAAATTCAATTTTAAAAAAGGTTAAAATTTGGATTTTTGTATGTAAAAAAATTAATTTTTGTGTAAAAACCGGTTTTTAATTGTAAAAACCAATTTTTTGGTATAAAAACTAGTTTTTGGTGAAAAATCGGTTTTTAAAGTATAAAAATTGGTTTTTAGTAAAAAAACTAGTTTTTTTGATGTAAAAATCGATTTTTATTTTAATAATCGGTTAAAAACCGGTTTTAAATTTTACTAACCAGTTAATAACCAGATTTATAATGTAAAACCAATTTGGTTAATAACCAAGACTATATTTTTGGTTAACCAAAAAACTGGTTTAGTTTTTGGATTAACCAAACCATGAACACCCCTACCTGGAGTTATCTACAAGGTTTTATATATATATATATATATATATTATGTCTTGTTCTGTTCTATGCGTTTAGTTATTGTGTGTGAACGCTTCGCATTTTGTAATTCTGCTTTATGTGACTTCGAGTTTTAATCCTTCATCGATCTTCTTGTTATATAAATTCTTGAATATATATTATATATTAAAGGCTTTAGGACTGTCATGGCATTCTGTTAACCTTTGTCTTACGACTAGAGGTAAGGCTTAGGGTAACAGGGTGTTACAAGAGAGGGGTATTTATTTCGGTAAATATTTTTTAAATTATTTATTTCAATAATTATTATAATTATTTTATTTATTAAAATAAAAAAATCCAATATTTAGATGTATAGCGGGATTATACAAAATGTGAAGATTTAAATTATGCCTTGTGCATGTAGCAATCTATTAGCCAGCATCAAATCTTTTAAATGAAACTTTGATCCACGATAAATTAATCATTAGCCTGTCGAGTTAGGAGATACTGTGAGAAACAAACTAGTGTATTAATAGGAACTAATGTGCCTATTAAAATCGATAAAAATGCGCAAGAAAGGAGTTGAACTATGTTTCTAAACTTTTCAAATCTAAAACAAGAACTTAAAAGTTTTTCAAATTTTAAAACTTGTATGCTGTGAAAAATGTAACACCCTAAGTTAAATCCTATCTTTGAAGGTCTTTAAATAAGGTGCCACACTCGGTAGAAAAGGAGGATGAACTTAATCGTTATGCAAGGAAGGAGGAAGTGCGCGTGAAGAGGAAAACGAGTAGCAATAAAATGATGGAATTGAATATAAATATGAAATAACAACTTTCCCATGAGTACGGTTCAAAATAAAAAGCTTAGAGGTAATTATAACAAAATAAAAAGAAACTAATACGTCCTAACTAATTTCGTCTAAGAGGCTTCCATACTTGTGTCCTATCTTATCCTTGATCAGGACCCTTCAGTTATTCACGAATCGAGGTACCAGTGTTTTTCTTCCAACACCTTTTCGCGCAATGAAGATCTGGTTCCGTTGTGTGGGATGAACTAAGACTCGACGGGCAGCTGGGGTTCTCCTTCCATGAACTCTCGACCTAAGTAGATAGTTTGGAGTACGGTAGTAGTGGTCGTAACTACCCACGCATGCTTCGAGGGGTCATATTTAGAAGTTACCTTCGGAGGGCACTGCATCGTCTCTATCCGCGGTGCTATGTTCCTCTGGAGACAGTATGGAAAAAGAAAAGGGATGAGAACTTAAAGTCTCAGTAGGAGGACTATGAAACACCTCCATATCTATCTCCAGCCCACGTGCGGGATTTTAAAAAAGGTCATATGATATGGCATGTAATATGAACCTCTCGTAAAATATATAGGTAAAAAGGAAAGAACATAAAAAAAGTAGAAGGATAACATCTTTATGTAACATCAACATAATCATAAATAAATCTTTAAAAAAACATAAAAATCAAACTTTCATTTATACTTTCTCCTTTCTTAACTTATAACTTTCATGGAAGGTATTGAGCTCAAACCGGTATAAAAAATGGGAGTCCCATTTCCTTACCGAAGGTTCTTATCCCAAACGTTTTGGCGATCACCTTCCCTTACCGAAGGATCATCTCGTTCGATCACCCTCCCTTACCGAGGGATCATCTCGATATCTTGTCTTTGGAGGTCACCTTCCCTTACCGAAGGATCATTCCCTCAGTTCAATTTACAATTAAGGTTGTTTAGGCATACACAAGAAGAGATTTATGCAAGAATAGATCATGCAAGAGGGGGGAACATATACCATGATAAAATGAGCATGTTGAATAAGATGTTATAAGAAAGTATGTACTCTCGATCCTAGAGGGATATTAATAATATAATGAATAAAATATCATATAAATATACATTATATAAAAAAGAATAGGATATTTTAAATAGTTGAATGAAATAGTTATAAGGGGACATGTACTCTTAACTCAAAGAAATATTAGTAATCCAAATGGTATAAAAGTCAATATAATTCTACGTAATAAAATAGGGGATATTAATTAGTTGAATAAAACAATTATAAAGAAACATGTACTCTTGACCCTAAGAAGATATTAATGATATAATGTAAAAATATAATCTAAGATTATAAAAATATAATCTAAGTGCGTATAGTAAGAATATGGTATATTAAATATTTGAATAAGATATTATAAAAAGCATGTACCCTTGACCTTAAATTAAAGGAGTAATAATAACATAATAATATAAGAGGTCATTTAGTTGCACATAATAGAATATGGTACATTGAACAAGACATAAAAAAAGAGCATGTACTCTCAACATTAAAGGGATAATAATAATATAATGGTATCAAATGTCATGTAAAGGCACATAGTAAAATTAGGGTATGTTAAATAATTAAATAAAATGTTATAAAGGGGCATGTACTCTCAACATTAAAGAAATAATAATTAAAAGGTCATGTAAATGCACATAGAAAATATGGGAGACATATTAATGGATCAAGAGGGCATGATTGACATAATAGATAATCATGATCAATGTGGATGAAAGATGAGTAAAGAATAATTAATGTCATAAGATACATGAAAAATGGTAGCCATGCATGGATGGAAGGAAATAAAATAGAGCATACTACATGCCAACATAAAAGTAAGAAAAGCATAATTCCCTACTCTTTTCCTAACGCTTCTTTGAGCTTGCCTCTTGTGTTTGCACACAGAATATATTTTTTTGTAGAGAGAGAAGGGAGAGGATTAGTGTTTGAGATGAGTGATTTTCTACCTATAGGTACACCCCTATTTATATATATTTGGGGATAGGGTGGTTGGGATAAATTTTAATTTCAAAGGAGGGTGGTTACTAGATTCTAATCCATAAAATTCAAAATTCTAAGCCTATCTCTTAACTGATTTTCAAATTTCGAATTTAATTTTGTTTCTAGAAGGGGTGAAGGGAGGTTGTTACATTACCACCCTCATAAAAAAAGAATTTGTCCCCAAATTCTACATCCTAAATTGGTCAATAAAGATCATTAGTAAGATGCATGGTAATTTGGATATGGGTAAGCTAATCTTACTAGTAGCGGAGAGAGATATGAACGAGTGAGAAGCACCAGTATCATCTAGAATAGTTAAAGGAACTCTATCTCCTTGGACTCTCGAACCGAAAGGAGAAAGTACTTCTTGTAGAAAGCTTCTTTGAAGGTGACCCAACTGATATCTGTTCCAGCATCCTCCAACAATTGTCTTGCTCAATCCCACCAGAACTCGGCATCAGCTTTGAGCATGAAGTTAGCGTAGCTCACTTGCTGCTCCTTAGTGCATGAAAAAATTGTGAATACCTTTTCCATTTTTGCCAGCCATTCTTCTGCTGTATCAGGGTCGAGGACTCCACAAAACTCAGGTGGACCAATCTTCTTGAAGTCAGCAAAGGTTGTACGGGTCTGCCCCACCTCCAGCCTGGGAAGATTGGAATCCCTATCCCCAGTGGACAGTTGTGGGCCATCAGAGTGGTGGCTTGGGCCTGTTCCTTCATTGCCTTGGCAATCTCCTTCATGTTCTTTGCTAAGTTTGAGGAGCTCGAGCCCGAGCCACGTGGGCATCCACGACTTGCCATAGGTTTCCTATTCAAGGATAACCATAGGGAGAAATTTTATTAGTCATACCTCCTAAGATAGGATTCCTAGGATCGACTTTGCTCTGATACCAATAATGTAACACCCTAAGTTAAATTCTATCTTTGAAGGTCTTTAAATAAGGTGCCACACTCGGTAGAAAAAGAGGATGAACTTAATCGTTATGCAAGAAAGGAGGAAGTGCGCGTGAAGAGGAAAACGAGTAGCACTAAAACGATGGAATTGAATATAAATATGAAATAACAACTTTCCCATGAGTACGATTCAAAATAAAATGCTTAGAGGTAATTATAACAAAAGAAAAAAAAACTAATACGTCCTAACTAATTTCGTTGAAGAGGCTCACATACTTGTGTCCTATCTTATCCTTGATCAGGACCCTTCAGTTATTCACGAATCGAGGTGCCAGTGTTTTTCCTCCAATACCTTTTCGCGCAATGAAGATCTGGTTCCGTTGTGTGGGATTAACTAAGACTCGACGGGCAGCTGGGGTTTTCCTTCCACGAACTCTCGACCTAAGTAAATAGTTTGGAGCACGGTAGTAGTAGTCGTAACTACTCACGCGTGCTTCGAGGGGTCATATATAGAAGTTACCTTCGGAGGGCACTGCGTCGTCTCTATCCGTAGTGCCATGTTCCTCTGGAGACAGTATGAAAAAAGAAAAGGGATGAGAACTTAAAGTCTCAGTAGGAGTGCTATGCAACACCTCCATATCTATCTCTAACCCACGTGCGAGATTTTAAAAAAGGTCGTACGATATGGCATGTAATATGAACCTCTCATAAAACATATAGGTAAAAAGGAAAGAACATAAAAAAAAGTAGAAGGATAACATCTTTATGTAACATCAACATAATCATAAATAAATCTTTAAAAAAACATAAAAATCAAACTTTCATTTATACTTTCTCCTTTCTTAACTTATAACTTTCATGGAAGGTATTGAGCTCAAACCGGTATAAAAAGTGGGAGTCCCCTTCTCTTACGGTTCTTATCCCAAACGTTTTGGCGATCACCTTCCCTTATCGAAGGATCATCTCGTTCGATCACCCTCCCTTACCGAGGGATCATCTCGATATCTTGTCTTTGGGGGTCACCTTCCCTTACCGAATGATCATTTCCTCAGTTCAATTTACAATTAAGGTTGTTTAGGCATACACAAGAAGAGATTTATGCAAGAATAGATCATGCAAGAGGGGGGAACATATACCATGATAAAATGAGCATGTTGAATAAGATGTTATAAGAAAGTAGATACTCTCGACTCTAGAGGGATATTAATAATATAATGTATAAAATATCATATAAATGTACATTATATAAAAAAGAATAGGATATTTTAAATAGTTGAATGAAATAGTTATAAGGGAACATGTACTATTAACTCAAAGAAATATTAGTAATCCAATGGTATAAAAGTCAATATAATTCCACGTAATAAAATAAGGGATATTAATTAGTTGAATAAAACAATTATAAGGAAACATGTACTCTTGACCCTAAGAAGATATTAATGATATAATGTAAAAATATAATCTAAGTGCGTATAGTAAGAATGGGGTATATTAAATACTTGAATAAGATATTATAAAAAGCATGTACCATTGACTTTAAATTAAAGGAGTAATAATAACATAATGATATAAGAGGTCATTTAGAATATGGACATTGAACAAGACATAAAAAAAGAGCATGTACTCTCAACATTAAAGGGATAATAATAATATAATGGTATCAAATGTCATGTAAAGGCACATAGTAAAATTAGGGTATGTTAAATAATTAAATAAAACATTATAAAGGGGGCATGTACTCTCAACATTAAAGAAATAATAATTAAAAGGTCATGTAAATGCACATAGAAAATATGGGAGACATATTAATGGATCAAGAGGGCATGATTGACATAATAGATAATCATGATCAATGTGGATGAAAGATGAGTAAAGAATAATTAATGTCATAAGATACATGAAAGATGGTAGCCATACATGGATGGAAGGAAATAAAATAGAGCATACTACATGCCAATATAAAAGTAAGAAAAGCATAATTTCCTACTCTTTTCCTAACGCTTCTTTGAGCTTGTCTCTTGTGTTTGCACGCAGAATATATTTTTTTGTAGAGAGAGAAGGGAGATGATTAGTGTTTGAGAGGAGTGATTTTCTATCTATAAGTGCACTCCTATTTATATACATTTGGAGATATGGTGGTTGGGATAAATTTTAATTTCAAAAGAGGGTGTTACTAGATTCCTATCCATAAAATTCAAAATTCTAAGCCTATCTCTTAAGTGATTTTTAAATTTTGAATTTAATTTTGTTTCTAGAAGGAGTGAAAGGAGATTGTTACAAAAAATGTTAGAGCACAAATAAGATATCTCACTAATCTAAGAACTTTACATATTTTTTTTAAACCTTTTTAAAACTAGAGATTACTACTCGATCTATTTAAAGAAAGATATGTGAAGTACAAAAATTCATAGTGTTTATATAAGAATATTGAAAAGTCTAAAAAAATACCAACTAACTCTGTTCAAAACCCTATCTTGGTTTTAAGTAAGTTCTAAGTTAGTTCAAAAATATTATGAAATGAACACAATCCATTCTTAGATTTACATGTGTGTAATATAGACTAAGATACAAAAGGTAAACTACTTAGATTACAACTTTAAAATTTCTTTTTAAGAAATAAGAGTTACAAAAGAATAAAAAAACAAGAAAAAAGCTTAGAGAAAATTCTGCAGCATTTCATTTCAGCATTCTAACTTCTTCATTCTTCTAGAACTTGGAATTAAAATATAGGACATGGTGCATTAAAGATTCATTGAAAATCTCTCTTCTGTCTTTGTCTTAATGTTCTTTAAAATGTGTACAAACATGTTTAATTTTTTTTTATCTGCGTCATTACCTTTTAATGTAGCTTTTTACTATATTTTATAGGTGGTAAGAAAAAATCTAAATTTTTAAAAAGGTCTAACTTTGTTAGACACGCTCATTTTGAACTGTTAGTCAAAATGCGTGTCGCTTAAAGTCTTTTTGAGGTAAACGCTTTCATGTCGTTAGCTCTTTTCTTCTTATGGAACATGGACAATATTTTTTGAGATAGGTTATCTCGTGAAGGCAAACTTCTAAGATAAAAAGATTATTCAAATTCAATTTCTAATTATTCTCAAGTTTAAAATTCACTTAATTTGCTTATACTACTTAAAAAAAAAATTTTCAGTACAAATGCACACTTGACAAATATTAGATAGTAATTAATAAAATTATTAAATTACATTTAGATTTGTTAATTACCAAAATTCAATCTAAAATATCATAAAACTAACATTTATTAATGCATCTTTTTATAAAGATTTAATTACTCTGTTGGTTCCTATAGTTTCGTAAAATTTTCAATTAGGTTTTTATATATATATTTTTTTTAATTAGGTCTCTTGCACCAAATTTTTTTTTCAACTAAGTCTCTTTTAGTAGTAATTGGCTTAATTTTACAAGGACCTAACTAAAAAAAAAAATTAGTATAGAGACCTAAATAAAAGAAAAAAAAAGTATAAGGACCCAATTAAAAAAAAATTAGTGCAAGAACTCAATTAAAAGAAAAAAAAGTATAAGGACCTAATTAAAAATTTTAAAAAACTATAAAGATCAGCAGAATAATTAAACCTTTTATAAACTAATATGTATAAAATAACAAATATATGATGTTAGTTGAAATGATAAATATCGAATGTTTTAACCAAGAGATTTTTTATTTGAATCTTGAAATAACAAAGATATAAAACGATCTTTTTGGAATTTCTGTGATGAGAATTTGCAAAATTCCAGAATCAGTTCATTTCGTTTTGACGAGGCAGATCCATATTAAAAAAAAAAAATTAATTAAATATTAATTTTCATACAAGACAAAAAATATTTTTTTTAACGATAACATTTACTTATCAGATTCAATATCAAATGATAAGAAACTTTTATGATATTCTTGGAATCATTTAACTTTACTGAAATAATTTAGAAATATTTTAGAGCTGAGATAATATATAACCAATATCACTCATACTAGTATAATTATTTTTCTAAAGTAATACACTAAAAATAAATGATCAAATAATAACCACTTTTAATAATTATCCTCTAAAAATTAATCATAACCACACAATTCTCCATTCTTACCTTCATTCTCTTTTTCCAATTTTTTCTCAAACACAAATTAATTTACCACATGATAAATTAACTTGAAAATATGTACGATGATTGTACATAAAATAAAAGAAAGATAACCCTCAAATTTTATCTAATATTCTCCTTACTTCCACAACTTCTCTCTTCGTCATTTTTTTTCACATGTTAAACAATCTTACTTGGTGATCAAGTAAAAAGAAAAGATAATATCAAGAGAAAGAAAATGATAAACAAAAATTTTAATACTCATCCTTATCACTCCATGAAAACCAACATTATCTTTCTTTCTTTTTACCCTCATATGATTAACTTTTTGGATCATTACTACTTGAAAAATAAGTAAATAAAAAGGATGAAAAAAGGATAATTATCTTCACCCTTATATATATATATATCTTTTAAACGTCACTCTCTCTTTCTTTTCTTTTACTATTATCATCTCACCTTTATTAAAAATAGTTAAATGGCCGTTACTTTATTGTGGTGACGAATCTTGTATGTGTTCTTAAGAAAAAGGAATTTGTCTAATTTTCGAGGTTTTGAAAGGGACATAAAAATTTGAAGCTTAAAGTTTTCAATTATATTTTTTATAAAAATAAAAAATTAATTCGTAAAATTTCTGACATAAATATTTAATTAGTTCGAACTTGTTTAGTATTAAATTGGGATCGAGATAAAAAAATTTTTCAATAGAAGAATCCGGTGCTTCTTTTGTTGAAGTAAATATAAATGGTTTGATTGGAGATTTTCTAAGAATTGATCCAACAAAATTACAGATTTTTTATATCACAAAAAAAAAAAAATGATCCATCTTTTCTTTCACCATTATCATCTTACCGTTATTAAAAATAGTTACTAATTTAACTAAGGGAAAAAAAAAGAGAAAGAAAGAAAGAAATAACATTGGGGAGAAGATGAAAAAAAAGAGATAAGTGTTCATATGTTCATCCATTCTTATCATTTAATTTTTAATGAACCAAGCACTTATATCCAAGAATCAACCCTATTAATCATCTTCTCTCATCCTTTCTTCACTCTCATCTCAAATTTCTGAAGATTTGTGAAGCAAAGCCTTCTCTTTCTCTTCCTTAAAATTCGGCCATGTCTTTTTAAAAAGCAAGAAATTATTTTTGATGATGTCTTCTATTTCATGAATCATGTTTTAGAATTCTTAAGGATTCACACAACAAGATTTCAAGCTTCAAAGAAAAGTCTTTTAGTGATCATAAGGACAAAAAAAATAACTTAAAAAGATGATAAAGAAAATAAAGGTTAGGATAATTTAGAATATCTCATAAATATTTATAAGTTCATATTTGACGTGTGACGATTAGTTGATGATATATATTTGATGTTTATGAATGTCTATGTTGATGAATAAGTTATTGATATGATTTATAAGTGTTTGATATGAATTTTGAATGGATATACATGTGTTAATGATGGCCAAAAGTTAAAAGCCTCTTGAGACTAAATTATAATTTTATAAAAGTTGAAAATCAAGTAAATAATTCATAAGGTGATGATTATTGAAGTTAACTATGTAAAAGATTGAAGATTGAAAAAAAAAGTGAGTAAAAAAGTCTAAAAGTATCATAAACTCAAGATTGAAGTCTATGAAATGTATGATGCACCAAATATGAGCAATATGTAAAATTAGAGTAAAAAATGAGCTAAAAATATAAATAACAAAAGATTTGGGCTAAAAAATATAATTAAGATAAAATTTTGG
>NC_029791.2:39382566-39399588 GCF_000816755.2 Arachis ipaensis
GGTAATACTACAAAAAAAGGGTTAAAATGGCGGTTTTTTAAGGTAATTACGGCGGTTATAACCGCCATTATTACCGAAAATGGCACCCTAAGAAACGCCAGAATTCTGGGTGCCATTCTGGTTATTGCGGCGGTTTTCTGAAAACCGCCACAATTCCCTGAGTTAAAACGGCGGTTTTTGAATAGGTTAAAACGGCAGTTCAAACTGCCGTTATTTCCAAGGTTAAAATGGCGGTTCTTTGATAGGTTAAAACAGCGGTTTGAACCGCCATTATTACCCTAACAGATTGACGTTTTGGTTGGTTAAAACGACAGTTCAAACCGCTGTTATTTCCAGGGTTAAAATGGCAGTTTTTGGATAGGTTAAAATGGCAGTTTGAACCGCCATTATTACCCTGACAGAGTGGCATTTTGGTTGGTTAAAACGACATTTTTGAACCGCTATTTTTACCCTAACAGTAGCGTTTTGGTTGGTTAAAATGACATTTTTGAACCGCCGTTTTACCCTGACTGACATTTTTTTATTGTTTAAAAAATAATTTTTACCGTCATTTTTATCGCGTTAAATAAATAATTGTGATTAAAATTTCACAATAGGAAAAAATCATAATCCATAAATGAAATATTATATAACTCATAAACAAAATATTAATACAATATATAATTTTTTATTATTGAAAATCAAAAGTAATAACTCCTGTACAAAACCTTGTCTTACTAAACTTACTAAAATACAAGCATTGCAATAAACACTAATCAGTCAAATCTACCATCCAGTTTCCTAAACTATGTTAATATCTAATAATGTATTTAAACCATCTAATAAGTGCTGTTTTTACTACTTAGAATATGAATATACAAGACAAGTAACTTAGCTAAGTGTTGATGAATAAGATTTGGAGGCCAAAAGTTTTCTCCTTTTGTAATTAACTTTAAAACAAGCCTGCCTTGGTTTCTTGGTCTCTTCTGTGAGTTTCATCCCGGGAACTTGCTCCAACATCTTTGTTTCTTGCTCCAACACTCCAACTTCATTATCCAAACTCATCTCTTACAAAGATTTGTAGAAACCTCTCCTGAAAGCTGGTTCTTATTGAAATGGTTGCATTAGATTACAAATGCAATTCAAAACAGTTATTATAAGATGAAGAGAATACTGCTTCTTAAATCAGAATGATTTTATCCTTTATATTCAAAACAATTCAAATACCTTACTGATATTGTATGAAGCTGCAGTGGTGATAATTAATATAATGTTAAGACCATATCATAAGGACTACTACAACATATGTTTCTTGTACGGAAGCCTTTGTGTAAATGAGCAAAACAAAAACAATATAAGAAAACTTACCTTTACAGCCAAAGCTTTTATGACCTCTTTTGCTGCTTTGGACTTAGCAGCTTCCTCCTTTGCTACAAACCAACTCTCCTCAATTTTCTGTTGGCACTCTTGTATCTTATGGTTTTTGAGTTCACACTGTTCTTCAAGTCTCTTTAACTATCAAAAGAACATGCATAAGAGAACACATTAAATGCACAGTCAGATATTTTTTAAATACGCAAGTGAACAGCACTGGTTAATTTGCTACTCAGATATAGGAAAATCAGAATGAGAGGAATGAAATGAAGCAACCTAAAGGGCTAAATGTTGACCAGTTATCCTAACGGAAAATGCAAAAACAAATTTTACAAATTTGAATTATAGTTGAATGCTGGAGATACATACAGGAATATATTCATTTATAGAAATCTCAACAGGATAATTAACTGTTTCTTTGTCACAAATGCAGCATGTAGAACATTGAAACAAAAGTTACCTCAGCTCTCAGCCTCTGAACTTCTTCAATGAGCATCTTATCAGATTATATTTTATATCAATTATTTAGATTAAAGTTTATAATTTAGAATTTCTAATTAGAATTTAAGATTCAAAATTTTTAGTTCATACATGATCCAAAAAGCATAGCCATATCCCAGGAGTCTTTATCATTGATATGCTGCATGTGAGCATGACCAAGATATGTCCATTTGCAAGCTGTGGTGGACAAACTGCGAGTATCATCTCCAGTTGCCCTAAAAAGGTACCAGAAATAAATCAAGGCTAAGCAACACTTGACTCCAACATAGAATGACATTGAACATCAAGAATAACAAAATAAATAAATAAATAGATAAATACATAAGTAAGTACCTGTATGACAACCAATCACTTAAGTCCATCCACCTGAAAACCAAAGACCAAGACTCTTGCAAGTTTTCCTAAGGGTTCTTTTCAGAAATCAGGTGAAGTAAGGTTCTTCTTGTCTTCCATCAGTGGAAACAATTGCCTCAAGTAGTGAAATTATTACCTCAACAAAATAGAGTACCGAGCCAAGTAAAGATCCTACTACCGCAAGCAGTGTAAAAACAAATAAATTTAGGCAACTTTTACAAATAAAGTGAAGGAATCCATAGCATTTCTATAAAGAGACAATCAAATATCCAAAATAAATATGATTAGAATTTTATTTTGGGAGTTGAATCATTCTACTTAATTAGTAACCATCCAGGGGTATATGGAAGAGAAACTACAGGAACAGGAACTCCAATATCAAATATTGTTTAACTACTTCAATATCAAATATTGTTAAACTATTCAGGGATAGGAACTCACATTCAGAGGGCATATCTTCAAGTGAAGAGATTCAACATCAATAATGAAGCAACCAATGAATGAAGTATCAACAGGCCAGACAAAGTCATCATATGTCCTAAGTATCCTTTCATGGACTGCAGCATCAAAAGCAAAAAGAAATAAGAATCAAGCTGTGTTACAATTTCATAGTACAATCCTAAAACTGCTATTACAATCTCCTATAATAAAATTTCTAAGAATTGTTTATCCTATATAATATTACTAAATGTTTTTAAGAATTGAATATGGTTTACTAACTCTGATTGCTTAGTTTGCATCTTATAGATAGCAGCAATATATATTTATTGTTGCCTCTGTACTACTTGTGGCATTTAAATTTTAGAAAAGAGAAAGATAATTAAAAGAAGAAGAAATTATGGCCTACATTACCTCACAGAGAAGGACAAAATAAAACCCAAAATTTAGTTATAACAGAACATTATCATTCAAGTTTAGATACCAAATTTTCAGATAGATTAGAGTTATCAAGATCCCTGCAAAAAGTAACATAAGATGATCAATTTTATGGAACAAGTGGTTAAGATTTCAGCGCAGAGGCAGATAACAAATAATATTAGAAATAATATCCTTACTAAGACTGCTAGTTAACCTTCTCATTATTTTTGTAGATAACTAGTGAAGTGAATGCCTACTAACCTCAACTTATTCCCTTTAAGTTTGATAAATTATTATTCATAAATAGTGTCGGCTAGTGAAATATCTAATTTAATTAGGAACTCATAGATACAGTGATGATTAATAGCAGTGAACAAATAAAATTGGTAACTTGATTATTAGGAAAAGCTAATACTAGTGGACACAAAAGGAAAAAATTAACAAATTATAAATGTTAATCTCATGAAAAGCATATCATGATGAGAGCAACTAGCAATAAAAATTAACGAATCTCTCTACTTTCTAATTTCTTGCATTGTCGTGTTTATTTAGGATTATACAATATCTTCCACCATGTTCTAAAGGCCGAAAAATAATACTACTAATAAACAATAAAAAGAAAAAAAAAGTGCCAAGTATTAGTGCACCAAATTTCCATTATATTATCCTTCACTTTTAGTTTTCTTTTTAGTTTTTTGACGGTAGTTTTGTCTAGGACTCTAATTCTCCTTTATATTATTAGGATAAAGACAAGTCTCTTAGTCTTAATAATGTTCATTTATTAATAAGTATTTTCTCTCTCTGTATTTGAATTATTGAAAAAATGACCTCAAAAATAATATCAAAGGACAACCATAACGATTTCTGAATTCCTTTACAAATATTCAGTGTTTAATCATTTCAAGTCTTTCTTTCAGGAGAGCCAGAATGAGCAGTGACACACTCCACAGTCCTAAACCCTCTTCCTCTCTTAGTGAATGAGAACAGCAGCAGAAATAGCAAACATGCATCATGTTTAGAATAGCAAACATGCATCATGTGTTAGCAAAATACACAAACAATACAATGAACATACACACAGGAATTCTGAACGAATAATAAAATAATGATATAAAAATTTAAGATGAACTCAACAACTTACAAGAGGAAAAACAACCACTACTAATATCTGTACTGCACCAATCTCAAGACATGTACCAACTATTGGGAAACCATTCCTGAAAAATGAAAGTCCAACAGCAGCAATAGTGGGGGATACAACTACAGGATTGATCAATCTGAAAGGAGATCATAAAATGAAGTTCATTATCAGTTACACAGAACAGAAAATCTAAGACACAAAAAAAGATTAGGAAGAGTGATTGAAGTTCTTAGGAAAGTAACAGGTCATAGCTCCATAACAGAACAGAGGCATTAAGGAATCAAATTAAGAAAAACAAAGGAACAAAATGCAGAGGTTGAACCAAAGAGTAAAAAAGTGATGAATTTCAAACCTGACAAGAACAAAGGAACAAAATTGATATTCTATTTTTCGGTGGATTAATAAGATCAATACCTGGATATTAGGATTGTTTTCCATAACAACTCAGTAATAGGAGAACAACAACAAAAAATTGACATGATCAAAACATTGCTGTAGGACGGTACAAAACACCATTAAGACATAAATTGACGATAACAAAATGCAGATGTTGAACCAAAGAGAAAAAAAGTGATGAACTGCAAACCTGCAAACCTTGCTGTAAGTCTAGTGGAAGATTAGGAGGAAACAATTTCACAAGCTCATTGCTGGCAAAGTTTTGATAAGTGCATTTTCGGATAAGCGAGCGAAGGCATGCCAAGACCTATCATGACTAACTCACCATCAGAATATACTACACAAACTGCAACATAATCACTCATATTTCAACAACTTATGACAAAATTGAGTAGCAAAACATATCAACTTCAGAAGAAAAAACACACACAATTTGAATAACACCTTTACACTACTTGAATTGCTTCCTTTTGCTTGAGAAATAAAGAGAACCAAATAGAAGCAAGCAAAACAGAGCAAACATAGTTCAGTTATTGCCTCATAAACTAGTTCTCAATCTGCAAAACAAAATGGTTCCAAGTGCCTAAGAAGCAAGTCCAAAATCAAAGAAACAGCTCAACCAGTGTCCAATACACACATCAAAATAACAAAAAAGTGGTGAATTTTTTCTCAAAGAAAAAAAATCTTCTTTTACATATAAACCACAACCATCCATAATCAATTTTGTTCTAACTAATCTGTTTTGAGCTGAGTCAACTAATTTTCTACATTCAATGTGATTGGACCGCAATACTCTTTGAAACCTCTTCACTTTCTTTCGGTCCCATTCGAAACAAAAACCACTGGAAGTTTATTCAATAAAGCATATATAGCATATATAGCATGGTTTATTCAAGGGTTCAGTTAATGCAAAAAACATTGAACAGAGCAAGGGCAGCAGAGCTAAACAACTACAGAGATTACTCATTTATAGCTTTGCTTAAAAGAACCAAAAAAGAACCAAAAAGGCAAATAGAGAAATTGAGATTGGAGCAGTTTTTTCTGAGATCTGAGATCTGAGATCAGAGATCAGAGAAACACCTTAATAGAAGTAAGCAATAGAAGATCTGAGTTCAGAGAGAGAAAGAGAGAGGAGGGGGGTAAAGTTACGAAAGAAGACCTGAGATCGTCGTCAATCACCCCCGCACCAACGTTAATCCAATGCTTCAACGGAAGACCCAAAAATCCCTAATAGAGCTGCAGAGAAACAAAAAATCCCAAAAATCAGCACCAAAAGCAATTTTGAAACCCTAACCCAAACAAAAACAAAGAAATCGGTGCCTTCTGGAATCAAAATGCTGAGGTCAGTAGCCACTAGAGCCTTGCCTCTCGCCGGAATCTTCGTCTCCACAGCACAAAAGAAAAAACAAAATAAAACAGCATTTCAGTTTCAGTTTCAGTTTCGCGTTGAATGAGCCTAGGGATTACAATTTCTTTCTTTTTATATGCGTGTAAAAACGGCAGTTCAAAACCGCCATAATCACCAGAACTGCCAAAATATATAAAACCAATTATGGCAGCAGTAAAAATTGCCATAATGTTTCGATATTATGGCGGTTCTTTAAAACCGCCTTAATATCAATGCCATTTTAACCCTTTTTTGTGTAGTGTAAAATAGTTATTTGACAAAAATGTGAGGTTAAGATAGTAAGAATTGAATAATAAGGGTAAGATGGACATATTATAAATACAATAGAAACAAAAAGAAAATTATGAAGGAAAGAGGCATAAAAGTTTTTTAAGAAAAGATTAAAGGACACAATGATAATTTATTAAAAGATTAACGACACAAGTGTCCCCTTAGAAAATTAAAGATTTATAATAAGATTGCATCATAAAGTAAGAGAAGGGAAAAACGAAAATTTATTAAAAGACTGGAAACAAAAGGATCCCACATTGAAAATGAAACAATGTATTAAAAGTTTAACACTAAAAAAAGGGGTTAGAAACATTAAGATTTCAGAATGTACGCCTTTAGTGTATGCCTGACAAGAGTAGCGGTTGCATCTCTCTTGTCCAGTGCTTGGTTGAAATTGTTAGTGGAAATATTCACAGAGTTTGTACTATTTTTTCAATTGTTAGCGTACTATAGCGTCCACCTTTGTGATAATTACTAGTTGTCAGAATGTACGTGACTTTATCCATTAGACACATATGCAGAATGTACGCAGTTCGAAAAACCATATTCGAGCTTCGCCACTGGTAACGTTGGGTTGTAAGTAGTCAACCGACAATTTTTGTTTGATAGACATGCATTATTTTTGTTTGTAGCATTTTCTCTGTGTTTGTGCTCTATGTATATTATCTATGATCGTATTTTATGCGTATTTTCTGCTTTATATATTTTGTGATTAATTTGTGCTTTTTTAATATTATTGCCACATGTGTATTGTGATAGATTATGGTTTAGTTAATGAAAAAATGAGACTAGGATAGACAATTGAAGAATAAAACTTGAATTAGGGTTAACACGACAAAATACACAATGATCTAAAACACTAGAGTTGTGCCCTAGGACCAATATACGATTCGTCTCCTTCGTTAGTATTTTGATGGGATCCTTAGGTTCTTACCCCTTCCTTTCACTGTCTATACAGGTAGAGCCGACGGTGGCATTTGCTAAACGCTAAGGTTGTTGCTTGCTACAACCTAGACTATTAAGTATCTTTAGCGTTTTAGAAGACACCCGTTACTATGTGCAACTATGAAGACTAGAGTATTTTTTTTCTCTACTTGTTAGCATTTTTTTGAGGAATAGAATTTTACTGTTTTTTGTTAGCACTGAGTTCTATATTAGAGACTTTTTGAATGGGCCTGCTGGATCTAGAATGTCTTATGGTCATAAGTGTCTGTATAATATCTATACATAATATAAGATATTAATAGAGTCTGTGTGAACTTAGATTATCTTATTATTTATATGACTGATGTTACTCTCTATATATTTGTACGAGGCCTTAATGTCATTAGGTGTTACAACTTGTTTATTTCCATACTGTGATTACTTTATACTTATATGCTTTTCTAACCCACCCTAACATATAACAATATATAAATTCGCATACGATGAGTGCAACAGGTTCAATGTTATATAACTAAACACAGAGTCTAGAGCCCCATAGGTTAATCGATGAGTAACACTTGGCGATTAGCATTAGTCATGACATGCTAAAAGTTAGATCGTTACAAATTGGATTAGTAATTATCTTTTTCTTGTACAAATTTTCCCTTAACAAAATTTTGTTGTGGACAGCTTTTTGTATAAATATTTTTATTTTCTAGTGTGTTTGCATTTTTTTATAGCTCTTCCCAAAGCTCCTTATGATTATTTTTTCATAATGCCTAGTTCTCCAATGTTCTTTTTTCTTCTCTTTTTAGGATATGATAACCTGTTTTAACCGTGTAGTTCTCATCTTTCCTAAACAACCAACTAAAGGCATCATTTTTTGAAATTCTGCTTACCGGAGTTTGTAGAATTAGGTTGCTTACTCGGGCTGGAAAGACACCTTATAGCACAGCTCTGTCCCATCCCCCTCTATTGTTTTCTCCTATTGGTTTATTCATGTCATGTATTAAATTGTCTGTCAAATATCAACTTTGTTGACATTGTCCCTGAACCACTTTTTATTTCTTTTAATGTACTCTCTTTCTTGTATTAAACTCTTCCAAACACAGCTTTTTTGTTTGTGCTTAGGTGCATCCCAGAACTCATTATTGGGTAAACATAACGCTTTGAGAATTCGAATCCATAGAGCATTAGGATTTTGAATTACTCTCCAAAATTATTTAGCTAGTCGTGTTCTGATAATTAAAGTCTTTAAATCACATTTTTTCTATTTTTCTTGCTTATGCACATTTTCTCCCAACTCCGCCAATGTATTTCTTTATCTTCGCCTGATGATCTCTACCAAAACTTAGTTATTTGGAGCATAATTTTTTGTAGAATTTTTTTGGAAATCTAAGCACATTCATCGTGTATGATGTGATTTCTTGGAACACTACTTTAATAAGAATTTTTTTTCTTTTTTGATTGGATAACTTTTCCTTCTAACCGTTTATTTTTTCTTCTACCTTTTTTTTAATTTATTCTAAAGCTTTACACTTAAACCTATCCTATGCCGCTAGGATCCCCAAATACTTTTTAGGGTCATCCCAAGTTGGGATACCCAAAATTTTCTCTATGTTGACCTTGGTCTGTATTGATATTTGGTGTCCATAAGTAATTTCAAATTTTTCTAAACCCACCATTTGTCCTAAGATTAACGTGTAAGTGTTAAGTATTTGAATAAGCTGGTAGATTTCTTCCTCTTTTTTACCTAAAAAGATAATACTGTTGACTGCAAACAACAGATGTGTTACGTTAAGAGTGGGTGCAAGTTTAATACCACAAATAAATCGCTTTTTTGTGTTGTATCCATAAGAATTGTGCAATCCTCTAATGCAATAATATAAAGATAAGGAGAAAGAGGATCTCCTTATCTTAGTCATCTCTGCGGGTGGATCTATTTTAACAAGTTGCCATTTATTTTGAATAGGTACTCCATATTCGTTACACATTTCATTGTTAATCTAATCCATTTGTCATCAAATCCAAAAGTCCTTATAACCTTTTCTGAAAAGTCTCATTCCATTTTGCCATATGCTTTGTTCATATCTAGATTGATGTTGAGGTCTTGCGAACATCTGCATCCATTTCTTATTAGAGTATGGAATGCTTCTTGGACAATGATTATGTTCTCTTGAATGAGTCTTCCTCTGATAAAATCACTTTGCATCGGTAAAGTAATTTTGTCTATAATTTATTTTAGTCTGACCACCGTGACCTTAGGTTATGTTTGTTTATAGGCACAAGACATTGAGACAGAAATACAAAGACACAGAATTATGTTTGGCAAATGAAACACATATACAGACGTTATATCCAAAGACATTGAATTAGTGTATTTTGTATCCTTCGTGATAGGAACAGAAAGCACATAGAGACACAATTTATTTTTTTATTTTTTCTTATTCCGGTCAATTTTTTATAATTATATTTTTTCTTTATATTTTTCTTCGTAATTTTTTATATAAAAAAATGAGAGTAATTTGGACTTTCATAATTTGTTATTTCTTATATTTAGTTTATTACTAAACAAAATTCAATAACATAAAATTTTGTATCTTTTGTTTTTGTGTCTTGTTTTTAATATCTTATCTTATCTTATTCTCAGAATCAAATGCAATCTTAGAGACAATCTTGTAAATAAAATTGTAGTAGCTTATAAATCTCAAGTGACTGAGAGCACTGTTATCAAAACCAAACCGAACCAGCTAATTTGATAAAAAAAAAATTGGTAAACTGGTAGTCTAGCCGATTTGGTTTAGTGTCTAGAGTGGATAGGAAACAACCCGATCAACAACGGTTAAATTCGCCAAAAATTGAATGGTTTGGCATGATCTGGTGCAAGTTGGACACATGTCCTGTGCGCTTCCATGGTGTGGTACACCAGCAGGGTGTTGGACCACAACAGGAGGAGCTGCCTTATGAAATAATTTACAAAAATAGTCTAAATATGTTTCGAACCATGGACCTTATCTAAGGTTGCGCCTCACTTTTCCTTTTAAGTTTTCAATGCTCTTATTATATTATGTACTAATATATATATTGCATAAGAGTAAGAAAATGTGCAACGTTTCTTTTTTTTTTTTTTAACTAAGAAGAATGTGCAACGTTGAATAGTGTCTTTAATTAAAAATTTTGAATTCTATAGCTTTTCTAAATGTTCCTACCATTTGGAGATCTCCATGTCTACCCTTTTAATTTTATTTTTGCTTTAATTTACTCTCCCTTTGATGAGCGGATATTTTATACGCTTTTTTGCATCATTTTTATATAGTTTTTAGCATATTTTGTTTAATTTTTATTAAGTTTTCATAGATTTTAGTGTAAAATTCACATTTTTTGATTCTACTATGATTTTGTGTGTTTAGGTATTTTCTGGCTGAAATTGAGGAGATGGAGCAAAAGTCTGATTTCCGAGACAGAGAAAGCACTGCAGATGCTGTCCGGATCTGACCTCCTTGCACTCGAAAGAGCTTTGCTGGAACTACAGAAATCCAAATAGAGCGTTCTCAATAGCTATGGAAAGCTGACTTCTAGAGCTTTCCAGCAATGTATAATAGTCCATACTTTGCTTCAGAATTGAAGGCCCAAAACAGGCGTCCAACGCCAGCATCCTGCCCCAATCCAGGCGTCCAGTGCCCACAAGGAGGAGACCAGCGTCCAAACGCCCAAAGAGGACCCCCTAGCCAGCGTTCAACGCCCTAGAGGCCTCATAGCACGTGGATCTCAATCAAGCTCAGCCCAAACACTCATCAAGTGGGCCCTGGAAGTAGATTTTAGCACTAAAAAGACTGTTTTACCCTTCTTATGTAATCCTTAGTCATTAGTTTAGTATTTAAGGGATATTTTACATAATCTTTGGTAGATCTGCCAAATATTTCATTTTTCACATTATATTTTCTATCAGTATGAGTTTCTGAACCTCCTAGGTTGAGGGAAGGAGCCTTGCTGAGTTTTATAGATTAATAAAAGTATTACTGTTTCTCTTCAATACGTGTTCGATTCAACTCTAAGATGTATCTTCATTCTTCAACTTGATGAATGGGATGACCCATGACAATCATCTTCGTTCTTCCTACTAAGACCGCGTGCCTGACAACCACTAGTGTTCTTCTTGGGTTCGTGTGAATACGTAACTCGAAAGCATCGAACCACCATCTTGATTATACATCTCTTACACGGCTGACGTGGCGGAAATTGGCGAGTCAAGAATTGTTATAAGATATGCGTTGCAAGTATAGTTCTTAACCAACCAGAAATCCGCTTATCAATTTAGAAGGGTGTCACAAAAATTAAAATTGAAATACTGGGAGTATGAATCCCAGGTCGTCTCCCAACGAGTTGCAGAAAGGTGTGCTATTTTATTAATCAGATGTTTTCAAAATGGTTTGAATTGAATAACAGAAAATTAAATTAGAGAATTTATGTAATTTAAATAAAAGCCTTGACTGGGAGTAGATTAGCTGGAAGCCCTATTCTTGTTGGAGTACTCTCAAGATTAATTGACAATTGAAGGTTGTCCTGTTTAGTTATCCCTTACTAGGTAAGGAAAAGTCAAACAAGTTGGAATGCTACTTCTATTCACAAGTTCCAACCCACTCAATTAAAAGGGATTGGTGTCAGTGACTAGAGGTCAATCCAACAGTAAACCCAATTACAATTTTTCTTTTTGAGCATTCCAACTCAAGGGTTCCTTTCAATCAACTCCCCATCAAGTTAGGGAACTACTCGCTCATTGTGAATGTAGAATTCATAACATAGGAAAGGGAATTAAAGAAAGACATGATAAATAAAAATCAAAGAAATCAATTTAAAATAAAAGTAATTCTTGTATTAATAAATTCTAAAAATAATTCAATAGTAAAATTGAGTAAATTAAAGGACATGAAAGAGTAAGAGCCAAGTAAAGAAAACGAACTAGAATGACGAAGTCTTGATGAGGTAATAACTCTTCTCAATATTCCAATGCAAAAAGCAATAGAAATAAAATCCTAAGAATTATGAATGTGTATAGAGAAAATCTAGAGGAGGAGTAAAACTAGATCTAAAAACTAAAAATTGTGTAGAATGAATGTTGTTCTCGGTCTCTGCATGTTCTCTGGCTCTAGTATGCTTTTCTGGGCCGAAAACTGGGTCAAAACAAGGCCCAAAATCGCCCAAGCAAATTTTGCAGATTATGCAGATCGCGCACGTCACGCGATCGCGTCATTCATGCGGCCGCGTCATTCGGCGTTTTTCCCTTCCACGCGAGCGCGTCGTCCACGCCTCCACGTCACTTGTGCTATTCCAATCCGCGCGGTCGCGTGAGCCATGCGGCCGCGTCACTGCGATTTCCCCTCTTTTGCGCGGTCGCGTGAGCCATGCGGCCGCGTCACTTTTCGCTGGTCATCTCCTCAATTTCTTGTGTTTCTTCCATTTTTGCAAGCTTCCTTTCCAATCTCCAACTCATTCATGCCCTATAAAGCCTGAAACACTTAACACACAGATTACGGCATCAAATGGAATAAAGGAGAATTAAAATACATAATTAAAAGTCTCTAGGAAGCAAGTTTTCAATCATTTAATAATTTTAGGAAGGAAATATAAATGCATGCTAATCATATGAATAAGTGGGTAAAGATCATGATAAAACCACACAATTAAACACATTATAAACCATAAAATAGTGGTTTATCAACCTCCCCACACTTAAATATTAGCATGTCCTCATGCTTAGTTGAAGGAGATAAAATAAATGAGTAGGAACATGTAAAACTCATGCAATGCAATGCAACCTATATATGTGAATGCAACTATATGATTCTTGTCCACTTGATCAACAGTAAATAAGCTCTTCAAAACAATTACAAATCAAATTCCACTAATTCAATTCTTATACAGTAAGAACAGATAAAAATGCAAGAAGGTAGCTCATGAAAGCATGGAACATAGAATTTTAAGCATTGAACCCTCACTGATGATGTATGTACGCTCTAATCTCTCTAATGTATAGGGCAATCACTCTATCCTTCTTTAATCATGCTCTCTAATTTTTGTTCTTCTCCTAACCAATCAACAACATTTAATATACCAATGCAAATATTATGAGGTCTTTTCAAGGTTGTAATGGGGCCAAGGTAATGGTAAGGATACATATGTGGCTAAGTAAGCTTATAAACTGAATCTTTAATTAACCCAATCTTTAACATAACCTATACATATTCTTTATAACTTTAGAATTCATACCTAGCTACCCAGAATTTCCCTTTCACATTCCATACTCGTGTATCAACTTTTTATTTTAATTTTATCATACACGTATTGATCTTTGAATTCTTAACTTAGCATCGGGGTAATTTTGTCCCTTTATTTATTTATTGAATATTTATTTTTTTTATTTTTTATTTTTTAACATAAACATAAAAATAAACATAGCTTATCAATGCACATAGATTTTTAATTCTTATAGTTTCACATGAGTAGGTATCCAAATTCTCATTATATTATCATGACACATTCCCTTATTATCTTTTGTTCCCACAATTTCCCATACTTAATTAGCACACACAATTCTATTTTAAGCTAACCAAAGATTTAATTTGGGATATATAATTGTTTTTTTCTGCTTAAGGCTAGTAATGTGGTAAAATATAGAACAAATGGGATTTAAAGGCTCAAAGTGGCTAACAAAGGTAATTGAAAGGGTAGGTTTAATTTGGATAAGTGAGCTAAACAATTAATGGCCTCAATCATATGCAAACATATAAATATAATAAATATTGGACATATAGGATGGAACAAAATATAGATTACAATCATAGAGAAGTAAACACACAAGAATAAAATAATTATGGTTAAATAATGTAACCATGCATAAAGGCTCAAATCTCACAGGTTGTGTGTTCTTTTAGCTCAAAAATCATGTTCCAAATACAACTTTAAGCAAATTTAACATAAGAGTTTTAATTAAAGTTAGTGAAATTTTGTTCCGAAAATAGAGTCTTAGAGGAAAACTTATTGTCTTTTCAATCAAGTAGAACATGCATGCAACTAACCTATTACTATGCAATTTATCCTATTCTAAAAAAGAAAAACTAACTAAATATCCTAATTTATTGGTGTTTAGGGAAGAGAAATTACCTCCGGAAGTCAGGTACTGACCGACCTCCCCACACTTAAGGCTTTGCACCGTCCTCGGTGCCATCTGTCAGGAACAAAGGTGGGCTGGTAGCAATATCTCCACAGTCGGGACCATCATGGCTTCCTGTGCTGGTAAAAGAAGTGGAGTCCAGGGTGTCTGAGTCCTTGAATTTTCCCATAATCAGCTCCTTGAGGTATGTAAATCCGCGCTTGTTACGTCGCTCTCTCATCTTAGCTTTGTGTTCTTGCCGATCCAACCTTTCGAGTATTTGATGGAGCAGTTGGTCTGTTGTAGGTGCTTGTGGTGTTGAAGAAGGAATATCTTCAACCAGTTCAGTAGGATGGCTTGTGGCGGCTGGTGGAGGTCTGATGTATTTCCCGTTAGGGACATACTGATCATCCCGTGGGAGCATGGCTTTGGTGTCCCCAACTCTGTAGGAAATTCCAGCTGCTGAGACAAGATCTGAGACCAAGACGGGAAAAGATAAGTTGCCCGCAATTTGTACGTGTCCCATGGCATTCCGGATGTGTCTTGGTAGGTTCAGAGGTTGGTTTGTAAGGATGCACCATAGTAGAACGGCCATGTCCGCAGTGAAGGAGGACTCGTGAGTCAGAAAGACGTAATGGGACATGATCTGTGCCCATACGCGAGCCTCCAAGGTAAGTGCTGAAGCCGATATTCCCTTAGGGCGGGTACGATGGTATCCGTAGATCCAACGGCTGCCAGGTAGTGCAATAACTCTGAGAACGGCGTCCCAGTCAAATTGGTACATCTGGCGCTTGAGTGCGGCTTCTTGAAAGGCGTCCAATCCTTCTGGAACAGGGGGAAGACCTAGAGCTTTTTGAATGGCTTCTTCTGTAATGGGGACTTGCTTCTGACGGACAAAGACAGACTGCAGGGTTGGCAGGTGGAAGTTGAGTAGAACTCGACTACCCAAGAAAGATTTACCTGCCTCGGCTGTCTCTGTAGGAAACCCCATTGTCTTTGTGCAATTTGCGGCTCAACAAAGGTAGCAATATGGTTTGGGAGGAGAAGAAGGTATTCATTGTTGTAACTCCTTTCTGCCAGGATGGGGAACATATAGCAAGTGCATTGGAGGATAATTAAATGCAAGGGGTTTATTGGCATGCAGGCAAAGGCATGAGTAGCATAGATCAAGCATTTAATTAGTTGAATGTGTTATCACTCGTAACAAACTAGCCATCACGTTTGTATTGACAATTGAATTCAATTAATACAATAGTAAAAGGAATTTGTGAAAAACAAGCATTGAATAGTAGAATAGAATAATGTAGAAAAATGCATGATGCCATACGGGCTTTTTCACAAACACATAGCATGCATGGTAAATAAGGTATAGAAAGTATTAAAGTGAACATGCAAGCAACCCTTTAAAAAAAGTAATATATAATTGCCAAATAATTTTACAACAATCCACAAGCATATAATGAGAAATAATGACTCAAATAAATTTCCAACACCAACTAAAAAGGAAAAAGAAAGAAAAAGAAAATATGGATAATGAAAGTAAAAAGAAAAGAAAAGAAGATAACATATAAAAATAAGAAGAATAATAGAAAAGTAAGGGGGGAAGAAGAAAAGAAAACCTTGTTAATGGGGGTGAGAGAGAGAGAGAAAGTAGAAAGTGAGAAAGAAGGAAGAAGGAAGAATGAAGAAATAAGGAGGGAAAAGAGAAAATAGGATTTGGGGAAAAGAAAGATAAGATAATTGGCAAATCAGGGAAGCTGTGCGGCACAAGTGACGCGGTCGCGTGGGGCACGCGGTCGCGCGACTTGCACTTATACTAATTGACGTGGTCGCGTCGGTCACGCGGTCGCGTGACCCGTTTTATGCTACTGGCGCGAGGGCAGCCTCGCACTTGCACAACTCTCTGTTCAAACTCTTATTGCGCCAAATGTTAGGTAACGCGATCGCGTGGGGCATGCGATCGCGTGAGTAGCCATTAGAAGGATATGACGCGGATGCTTGAGCCATGCGTCCGCGTGGGAAGAATTGTGCATTCAGCGCCAATCCAGCACCACTCTAGCACAACTTTCGGTCGTGCACCCTTTTCACGTCGAATTCCAGGGCACGCGGCCGCGTGAGTGACGCGGTCGCGTAGGGCAATTTGTGCCATGGGCATGCCTCCAGCCACGCTCTCGCGTGACTCTCTGTTCGTTTTATAATTTTCTCCAATCACCTGCGACGCGGACGCGTCAATGATGCGGTTGCGTCGTGTGAATTTTTTTTTTAAATAAAAGTATGTAAATGCAGATGCACGAAATGTACTAATAAAGAGAAGAGTTATTGAATAGGAAAACTAAGAATAAAGAAAAGAACGATCATACCATGGTGGGTTGTCTCCCACCTAGTACTTTCCTTTAACGTTCGTAAGTTGGACGCTCCACTAGCTCAGTCTTCGGCTATGTGGGGATCTTCCAAGAGGAAGATCTCGAGCTCCTTGTTTTTCTTCATCCTTTCTCCATGGTACAGCTTTAAACGTTGTCCATTAACTTTGATAAGTTCAGAGCTTGAAGGATAACTTAGGTGAAAAACTCCGTACGGTTCGGCCTTCTCTACTCTGTATGGACCTTCCCATCTTGATCTCAACTTGCCTGGCATGAGCCTCAGTCGAGATTTGTAAAGGAGGACTAA
>NC_029791.2:39399705-39405578 GCF_000816755.2 Arachis ipaensis
TTCTCATAAGCTTCTAGGCGAAGGCTTTCCAGTTCGTGCAGTTGCAACTTCCTTTCAGCTCCGGCTTTCTCAATTCCCATGTTGCACTCCTTTACTGCCCAAAAGGCTTTGTGCTCTACTTCAACAGGAAGATGACAAGCTTTTCCATAAACTAAGCGGAAAGGACTCATCCCAATGGGTGTTTTGTATGCCGTTTTGTATGCCCAGAGTGCATCTTGTAGCCTGGTGCTCCAGTCTCTTCTATGAGGTTTGACTATCTTCTGCAAGATACGCTTTATCTCTCTATTTGACACCTCGGCTTGCCCATTAGTCTAAGGATGGTAGGCTGTTGCAACCTTATGAATTATCCCATGCTTCTTCATTAATCCTGTTAGTCTCCTGTTACAAAAATGGGTGCCTTGATCGCTCACGATTGCTCGTGGTGATCCAAAGCGACAAATAATGTGGTTTCTCACAAAGGAAACAACAGTGTTAGCATCATCAGTGCGGGTAGGAATTGCTTCCACCCATTTGGAAACGTAATCCACAGCTAACAATATATAAAAATAACGATTAAAATTTGGAAATGGACCCATGAAGTCAATGCCCCAAACATAAAAAATTTCACAAAAAAGCATAATTTGTTGAGGCATCTCATCCCTCTTGGATATATTACCAAAATTTTTGGAATGGGAAACAAGATCTACAAAATTCAGCAGCGTCTCTAAAAAGAGTAGGCCACTAGAATCCACAGTCTAAGATTTTTCTAGCTGTTCTTTGAGGGCCAAAACGTCCTCCACTCTCAGATGAGTGACAGGCCTCTAAGATGGACTGGAATTCTGATTGAGACACACACCGTCTAATTACCTGGTCAGCGCCACATCTCCATAAATATGGGTCATCCCATATATAATATTTAGACTCGCTTTTCAGCTTGTCTCTTTGATGCTCAGAAAAGTTTGGAGGAAAGGTGCGGCTCACTAGATAATTAGCTACAGGTGCATACCAAGGGACTACCTCAGATACTGCTTGCAAGTTATCAAATGGAAAATTATCAGCTATAGGAGTGGGGTCATCTGTAATGTGCTCAAGGCGAGTCAAGTGGTCTGCCACTAAATTCTGGTTACCACTCCTATCCTTAATTTCCAAATCAAATTCTTGTAATAGCAGTATCCAACGTATAAGCCTTGGTTTGGACTCCTTTTTAGCTAATAGATACTTTAGAGCTGCGTGGTCTGAGTACACTACTACCTTCGTACCAAGTAAATAGGTTCGGAATTTATCCAGAGCAAAATCAATAGCAAGAAGCTCTTTCTCAGTAGTAGTGTAATTGGACTGAGCGGTATCTAAAGTTTTAGGGTGCATTGCACAAGCCAAAGGGCATTCTCTTGTAAGCATAAGTCCCAAAAGGACATGTAAAAGTGGTCTTTTCCTGATCCTCAGGAGCTATATGAATCTGGAAATAACCTGTGTAACCATCTAAAAAACAATAATGTGATTTACCTGACAGGCGATCCAGCATTTGATTAATGAATGGAAGAGGATAGTGATCCTTACGAGTGGCTTGGTTGAGGCGTCTGTAGTCAATGCAGACCCTCTAGGCATTCTGAACTCTGGTTGCCATGAGATCTCTATGCTCATTCTTCACTGTAGTGACTCCAGACTTCTGGGGCACCACTTGTATTGGGCTTACCCATTCACTGTCTGAAATGGGGTAGATGATATCTGCCTCCAGTAGTCTGATCACTTCCTTCTTGACAACCTCTAAGATAGTGGGGTTCAGTCTTCTCTGGGGTTGACGGACAGGTCTTGCTTCCTCTTCTAAAAATATCCTATGCTCACAGACTTGAGGGTTGATGCCTACTATGTCTTCCAAACTCCAACCAATTGCCTTCTTGTGCCTGATAAACCCCGATTTTGTGGTTTATCTTGTGCTTATTTTGGGAGATTTTATCACCTTTTCCCACATTTATTCAATGAAATAGCATGGTTTTACAATTCTCCCTTGATTTGTGCTTAAATGTGAAAACATGTTTTTTAGGCCTTAATTTTGCCAATTTTAACTCACTTTAATTCCATTCGATGCCTTGATGTGTTTGATGAGTGATTTCAGGTCCATAAGGCAAGTATCAGATGGAAGAAGTGAGGAGAAAAGCATGCAAAGTGGGAGAACTCATGAAGAAATGAAGGAACCGTAAAGCTGTCAAGCCTGACCTCTTTGCACTCAAACGACCATAACTTGAGCTACGGAGGTCCAAATGAGGCGGTTCCAGTTGTGTTGGAAAGCTAACATCCGGGGCTTCAAAATGATATAAATTTTGTCATATGTTGCTTCGCGTTCAGGGGAGCGCACGCGCACTTTGCGCGCGCGCGCCGATGCTGTCTGTGGCCCACTTTAATGAAATCGCCCCCAGCGATTTCTGAAGCACTTTGGGCCCAACCCAACTCATTTCTGATGCTATTTGTAGCTAGTCTCGTTAGACTTTCTCCCTATTTGTTGGAGTTGACGTAATGAGATAAATTCTTGTTTATTATTGTGACATGATTGGTTAATCTTGTTTGACATTCTCCCTATTTGTTGGAGTTAACTAAATAAGATGAACTAATCATGCATGACTAGGATCGAAAGCCTATGATCTCAATCCTTGCCATGAATGTCTCTCTTTATTAATTGCTCTCTTTATTTTTCTTGTCATTTACTTTCTTGCCATTTATATTTTCTTGCCAATATAAATCAAAAACCCCTTGATCCCCATAGCCAATAAGCATACACTTCATTGTAATTCTTCGTGAGACGACCCGGAGCCTTAATACTTCGGTTAATTCTTATTTGGGGTTTGTTAATTGTGACAACTCATATTTTTGCATGAAAGGATTCTTGATTGGTTTGGAAACTATACTTCACAACGAGAATTCATTCGAGGAAATTCTAAACCGTCAAGAGTCCGTTCATAAAAATGGCGCCGTTGCCGGGGAGTTGCAATGGTGTTATGTTATTGGTTATTGTATATATGTGAATAGTGTGAATATCTTGCTTTTTTTTCTCTATTTGCTAGTTTTTGTTAGTTTTATTTTGCTTTTCCGCTATGAATTCTCACCTTGGCTATGAGTTTGGGTCTAATTGTGTTGTAGGAAATGTGAACTTCAATGATGACACTCATTATGGATGGAACCAACAAAGATGGGAGGAGCCTCAAGGAATTGATCACTCCTATTGGCAACAACCTCCGGATACTTATAGGTATAATTACCATCCTAATACATGTCAATTCAATGGCTATGGTGACTCATTTTGTGATAATCAAGCACCACCACCATATGCTTATGATTCTTATCCTCAACATGAACCTCAACCATACTCACAAGCCCCATACCACCAAACACCTCCATATGACCCTAATCCTTATCCACCATACCAACCACCTTATGAGCCATATGAACCATATATAGAACCACCACAATTCCAACACAACTACTCTCAAGAACCACCTCCATATACACTAACTCCATATCCTTACCAAGATGAACCAACTTCCAATCATGAAACCTTCCTCCCAAAAAATGAACCTTCTCTTCCACCATCACCTCCTGATGAAGCCCCCACGCATGAATTGAGAGATCTTGAATCTCATATCTTAAGGCGACAAGAGGAGGATGAAAAGAAGTTTAAGGAGCTAGGAGCCAAGATGGCTATCCTAGTGGAAGCCATTAGCAATATGGCCTCCTCCCAACTAAGCAATCAAGGAACTCCTATTGACGAATGTGGAGAAGCAACCAAGGAGCATAGTGAGGGAGTGAGTTTAGAGCTTCAAGGTGAAGAAGAGGAGTTGAAGCAAGAATTGTCACAAGGGGAGGAAGTTGAGACAATTGAGCCGAAAGGAGTGGTTGAAGACCTAGGGGATGTTGGAAGTCTATGGGAATGTAGCATTAAAGAGCCCTCTTCCATGATGCTTGATGTTGATGTTGAGGAGGGTGTACAACCTCCAAAGCATATTATGATTGAAAACTTTGACAATTGAATCCTTCCCCATTGGGCTTGACATGGAGATTAAAGAAGAAGACACACAATCTCTCATGCCCTTGGTGAGCAATGAAGAAGAAATTGAATTAGAAGTAAGCCACCAAGAGGAAGAGGTTGAAGTTGAGAGGAATTGTAAAGAGGTGGAAGATGCAAAGGAAGAGCACAAGGGAGTAGACCTCGCATTGTCTAAGTGTGGGGAGATTCCCCTTCCTAAGTCACCATCATACAAAACATTCAAGTGGGTAAAATTCTTATCCCTAAGCTTTACATTCTCACTTGAATATGGTTTGATTGAAAATGATGGTCAACTTAGAGCTCTTTGTGGAGTTAAGAGTAGGAGAGAGTTGTGTAGTAGTTGGAAGCATCACTCTAAGTTCATAATGGTTGCATGCTCAAAGTTGAATGGCAATGGTTGGTATAGAACCAAATTGTGTGGGTCTAGGAAGTTGTTTGGAGGCTTCTTTGAGAATTCCAAGGCTAAACCACCCAATTGGAATCATGATGATCAATTTGAAGATGGGTGTCAAAACAAAGTGTGGGATCCCGGATCGCACAAGGAGAATCAAATTTGGGAGCTCATGGTTTGTGAAGAACTCCATCAAAGCTTGAAGATATTAAAAGTGAAGAATGGAGCTTATTGGAGACTCAAGCATTGGTGGATGTTCAAGGATAGCTTCAAGCACAAGCCACCTTAAGAGGAGCTCTCCATAAGTCCAACTTAAGGACAATAAACAAAAATGCTAGGTGGGAGACAACCCACCATGGTAAATTCTTTTCATTTTTCCCTTTTGTACATATTGGTAATTAGTTTAATTTCATGTTTTGATGAGTTTGTTGAGTTTATTCAGTAGTTTAGCATGTTGAATAAGGCTTTTATGGTGTTTGGGTAGCTGTTTGGAGGTTTGGAATACTTGGTTTGGTGCAAGAACATAGAAAAATTTTGAAAAACAGAGCACCAACCCGCGCGTGCGCGCACCTGGCGCATACGCGTGCCTCAAGCATTTTCGATCATCCACGCGGACGCGCCATGTACGCGTACGCGTGGATGCAAGGATTTCACCTCCAAGCCAAATTCCAGAGAGTTGTGCCTAACTTGCGCCTACTTTGTGCGCGAGGCACAAACCAACTCGCGCGCGCGCGCACCTGGCGCGTACGCGTCCATAAGCCAATTGCACAATGCATGCGCACGCACGCTGTGCGCGTGCGCGCCGATGGTGCCACACTTTTTCTTCCCCTCTTTCCATTTTTATTTTGTTTTCATAGCTTATTTTTACCTTAGTTTTTTTTTTAGCTTCTTATTTTAATAATGGTGTTGCATTTCCCTACTCAATTGTTGAGAATTTCTTGCATTATTTTGGTGCCTCTTGACTTGTTTGATATTAGTTAATATGCCTTTGCTTGAATTGTTTACTCACTTACATGCGTAGCTAACATGTAGTGAGAACCTTACTCTTACTTGGCATTAGCCCCCGCCTACGTTCTATTTGTTTTGATATCTTTGTTGTAGGCTTAATTTTCTTTCTTTTTCTCTCCTTTGAGGTTGGCCACCAAGAAGGAAAGGAATGGAAAAGCTTCTAAATGGGGCAACAAACAAGTTCACTCGCACAACCTTTGGAAGGAGCTTATCAATTGTAGCAACCCATCCACCTCGCTCTTCTTTGCATGCACCGAGGATGGTGCAAATTTCTAAGTGTGGGGAGGTCGTCCGACCGATCTCCATGGGTAACAATTTCTTTCTTTCAACACCAATTCTTGATTTCCTTTGCTAGTTAGTTGTTGCATTGCATGATAGGTTGCATGATAGTTAAAATTTGTACATATTTGAGCATTTTTTTATGTTAGGACTACTTGGTTAGGGTGATGATTTCTTTTC